>NC_081551.1:17926509-17932319 GCF_901000735.1 Corylus avellana | reverse complement strand
ATTTTTTATTTTTTTTTTAAAGATTGAATTTTTTTAAATTAAATTAATAAAAAAATAATATTTTAATCAGATAAAACGGTGAGTTTTGAGTACACTAACGGAAGTTAACAAAAATTGACGGTAGGGAGTTTTCTAGTAATTTCGAGTTACTCAGGGACTAAATTTTCAAAAAAAAATACCTAGGGAGTTTTTTAAAAAAGCGCGTTTACCTAAGGATTTTAGATATAATTTCCCTAAAAAAAAAAAAAAAAAAAAAGATGAAAATTTTATATATTAGGTAAAAAGAACCCAATATATTAAGGAAAAAAAACTCTGTCCCTTGCTATAATAGTCATTGTGTTTGGACCAAAAACAGAAAAACTCTTTTTTTGCAACAGGTCCCCTACTATCCAATAAGCGCAGGTTAACAGGAAGCACCAAGGTGGTTCGCGTTAGCAAAGTCAAGCACATTGAGCTAATTTACGCTTACAGGGTTCTTCATAAGAGGGAACGCACCTACCTCGGTTTCGTTTCCTTACAGTTTTTTAATCTGAAAAAAAAAAAAAAAATCATATATCCCGAAAATGATATATATAAATATGGGTGGAGGAATATTCTTGTATTTTTACGCCAGACAAAAGGGATATTCAGAAGGACGATATGGGGGAATATCAGGAAACGTGTCACGAGGAGAATCTCTCTGGTTTTCGCTTTGCTTTTTTCTCCTTTCACAAAAACATACAAGGAGAGAATCCTGTCACTGCACAAAAGGTATGGGTTGGAGGGGCTTGTACGAGAAGACTGATTTAAGAAAGCGACCAACCATCATTATTGCATGCTCAGGGAATTCGATGCACTCTCCCCCTACTCCTTTTACTTTCATGCAAAAGGTGCCATGCCATCACATACATATCAACCCGCTCCCAAGGGTCGGTCACCCGTTGGATCGAAGTTTATAGTAATTATTTATCTAAATTATTAGTAATTTGAATAAGTAGCGTGAGATCGAGTAGGTGGTCGGACCGTTTAAAACTTACTTGAACATATTCAAACATATAATTGTTTAAAATTCTTATCCCGGCGAATCGGCCCAATCATGCACACCAAGGTAGCTATAGCATATTATTTGTGGCCTATAATATGTGTGCATGTTTACTGTATTCCATGTTGGATGCTTGGCTAAGCATATTAGAAAGGTATGCTCAAATTACATGTGTATGTATTTTTATATATGCTAATTAGAAAGTTGGATGCTTGTAGAAATTGTAAAATGCTTTTGTGATTCTTGACAACCGGTGTTAAAGTGATTTTTATATATATATAATATAATTAATACAAAACAATATAAAGTAAACTCAAACGCAAAACCGCTTGATGTAGAGAATCTTATATAACACTTTCCTTGTAGCATGGTGGAGGCATGGTTCCACTCCAAGTTTTCGATCCGTATCGTCCAATTTGTTATTCGGATCGTTGGTAATTTATTGAAATCTCTATCCTGTTGGCGGAGGGTGGACGTCTTCATTTAAAACGAACCGGGTATTTTTAATTAGATAGATATAATGTGGGTGGTGGGTAATGGGTAGGGGTGTTAAATGAGCAAGCTGTTCGCGAGCGAGCTCGGGATTGGCTTGTATAAGCTCAACTCGACTTGATTATTAAATGAGGCGTTTTGTGAACACAAATACTAGCTCGAATATTAAACGAAGCAAACTCGGCTCGACTTGGTTAAGTTCGCGAGTAGCTCATATAAGGGTCGAATTGATAGTTGTTCACAAAGCTACTCATATTAATATTAAAAATTGATGATTTTTTTTTTCCTAATACATATCCTCTCTCTTTGAAACCAAGTGTCTTGCTATTTTGATTCAGGCTCCATACTCGGCTAGCTAGGCTAAGCAAATGCACATATGCAAGCTGGTTTCTTGAGCCGTTTAAGAGTACTTGAAGTTTTTTAAATTTATAATAAAAAAATAAATTAAATATAAGAGCCAGCTCGGCTTAGTATGAGCTCGAGCTTGATTTTCTGGCTCATCCTTAAGCTCACCAGCAAAGTTAAACGAACTAAACTCTAACAAAGGAAGCTCGCTCAAGCTCAACTTGTTTACATCCCTAGTAATGGGTATCCGGATCCGAACCGTGAAGGGAGGGCAGAAAAGTTGGTGTATATTTAGAGAGAGAGAATCTTCTTACCTTCCTACCCACTTCATTAAAGTGAGTAGCAGAAGAAGATTCCCAGCTTAGGCCCCCCTTTATCATTCTTTTTGAGGATGGTTCTTCCCTTTGAGTTTTGTGCTTGTGTTCCCTTAATTTAGAGTCGTAGAATTGGAACTAAGATATTCCTTCGTTAGGCCAAATTTTAAATATTCTTTTTTCATGAATGTCTGATTTTAGATTAGATATTCCCCCTCTTCTCTCTATGCACTCAATTTTAGAGCAATTATGCAACTTTTGAAACCAAAAAGAAAGTTGCATAGTGGATTGATCCTAACCCCTATTTGAATATGTCCTCCCTCTCTCTCTCTCTCTCTCTCTCTGCCAAAGTGTTTTTTGTATAACATAATATGTTAGAATCATCAACTCATATTATAAGGAGGGATAGAATACTTTGGTAAGGATGCCCGGCCACAAAGTACCACTTGGCCGTAAACGTGTCAAAAATCTACACCCTGTTGGGGTTGTGGTGGCTAGACTTTGCCATGATAAGAAGATCACGACCATAGAATCCATGTATTCACCTTTTGACTGCTTTGTAGGCTTGCTGCTGCATGCTCATGATAGTGGCCATCTGATGGATGATATGGATTGGGGTTCAATTAGAATTGATTTTGGATACCCATTAAATGATATAAACCTTTGGTAGGGTTTGATTTTTATATTAAAAGAAGGAGGAGGAGGAAAGAAATAAAATAAGAGGAAAAGAAAAGAAAAAGAAAAAGAAAAAAAAAGGAGAATAGTGAGAAGAAGAATCATCTTTTGTCTTGGTGATTTTGAATTCGTACAAAGGTTCTAAAACCAGGTCCTAAGCACATGACCCCCTAGTGTCAGACTCTCTGATTCCTTCTCACACCAGCACCTCCTCCTCTCTCATTTTTAGCTTTTCTTTCTCTTTTTTTTTAGCCTTTGTTCTTTGCAAGAAGTTACCAATATCCTCTGCTTTATCCTCTGCTTTTTCTTTTCCTCTCTCTCTCTCTCTCTGTGATAAAACCCTGCTTTATTCCCTTTGAACTCACCCCTAAAAAGAGGACGATCCTCCCTCGATCCTCCTTGTGTTCACAAACAACATCCCCTCCCTTTCTCTCTCTCTCTCTCTCTCTCTCTCTCTCTCTATCTATCTCTCTACTTCAAAACTAAAGAAAGAAAGAGGCCAAACACCCTCTTTTGCTCTTGTTTGTTCCCACATAACCCTGTTCCTATTTGTGCATGAACATTATTAGCAAACGGTTTTTTTTTGTATGTGTTGAGCAGCAGCATTCTTGCTGTTTTTCACGTAGCGGTTGAAAATGGCATCACCTTCTGAGCTAAGCCTGGACTGCAAGCCCCACAGCTACTCCATGCTTCTGAAATCTTTTGGAGACCAAACTGACCAGACCCAGAAGCTCGAAGATTTCCTCACTCGCCTTGAGGAAGAACGCATCAAGATCGACGTTTTCAAGCGCGAGCTTCCCCTTTGCATGCAACTCCTTACCAGCGGTACCAGATCATTTCACCCTTCTTCCTCATGCATATTCACAAGCTAGCTTAAAATTGCCCATTCAACAAGTGTGGGGTATAACTTTAATTATACAGTCAAAATGAGTTTTCTTTTTTATAAATTTTTGGAGAAGAAGAAGAAGAAAAGCTAGCATACCACTTGTTTGATTTATGTTTTGCTTCAACGTATCTTTCCTAGCTAGTTTGTAATGATTTCATTTCGGTTTTCTTTTTTCAGCTATGGAGGCATATAGGCAGCAGCTGCAAGCGTACAGAGCAAACAGAGGTCCAAGGCCTGTTCTTGAAGAGTTCATACCCCTCAAACATTCAACATCTGAAAGCTCGGAGAAATCATCAAATAATTCTGATAAGGCAAATTGGATGACATCCGCTCAATTATGGAGCCAAGCCAGTGATCAGGGAACCAAGCCACAATCCAGTACAATTGTATCCCCTAAAGAGCACGATATCGGCTTCAATGTCTGTCCAAAGCTTGCTTTGGACACAAAACAGAGAAATGGTGGAGCCTTCCATCCTTTCTCCAAAGAAAGAAACTCCCCCACTTTGCGGGCGCTTCCTGATTTGGCTCTTGCCTCTGCTGACAAAGAGTTGGAGGATAAAAAGTGTTTGGAGACTGAGAATAGGAGAGAAAATTCTTGCAAGGGTGGCGTGGCGATTGAGCAAGGGAAAGGTCCTGGTAATCCATCAGATGCGCAAACAGCCTCAGCAGCCAACGCCCCTAATCAGACTCATCGAAAAGCAAGGAGATGTTGGTCGCCTGACTTGCATAGGAGATTCGTTAATGCTCTTCAGATGCTTGGTGGTTCTCAAGGTAATATATATATATATGCTTCAAATCTTTTAACCAACATGTAATTAAAATTATTAAATAACATTTCTTTTCTTTTGAATGATTAAACTATCATGAACATAATAATGAAACTATCATTGTCATCATCATGAATAATTGTCATCATCATGAATATCTGTAACATTGTCATAATTAGTTAGAATGGTTATAAAATCTTTGACTGATATTTTTGGTCATGGAAACAGTGGCCACACCAAAACAGATCAGGGAGCTGATGAAGGTTGACGGTTTGACCAATGATGAAGTTAAAAGTCACCTGCAGGTAACTCTTTCTCTCTCTCTCTCCCTCTCTCTCTGTGTGAGACATGAAAGAGACTTTGTACTATTTTAACCTCCCCTGACAACGTACCAGGCTGCACAATGCATGTTTTGTACCAATGTTGTACAGACCAAATATATTAATGATATTTCAACCTTTTTCTCTTTTTGTGCACAGAAATACAGGCTTCACACTAGACGACCCAGCCCAAGCCCACAAGCAGCCGGTGCCCCAGCACCCCAGCTGGTAGTCCTAGGTGGCATATGGGTCCCGCCAGAGTATGCCACGGCGGCAGCAGCAGCTCATTCAGGCGCCCAAGCCTTGTATGGTGCACATGCAACGTCACATGCACCGCCACACTACTGTGCACAACCTGTGCCACAAGAGTACTATGCTGCAGCACCAGCAGTACCCGGCCCTCCACCGCACCACCAGTTGCACCACCACACCCTCCACCACCAACTCCACGTCTACAACGCCACGTCGCAGGCCCACAGCTCCCCGGAATCGGATGTTAGAGGGACAGGGGACCGGTCGGAGAGCATCGAAGACGGCAAGTCGGAGAGCAGCAGCTGGAAGGGTGAAAGTGGTGAGAATGGAGGGGAGAGAAAAGGGTTGGCTGCACTTAGAGAAGATGGGGAGGAAAGCAATGGGAGTGGGATCACTCTCAAATTCTAAGGCTTTGTGGTAGAAGAGATAGGGTTAGGGCGTTAGGGTCTTGCATGTTTTCTATCCCATGTTTATTATTCTATTTTTATGTTCAAATATATTTGTCGAAGGGAGGGTAAAAAGGGCATAATGGAAAAGGTGAGTGTTTGTTTTGTTATCCTTTTGTTAGAAAAGATTGAAGATTGGATTATATGGTTTTTTTTTTTTTTTTTTTTTTTTTTGGCGTTTTCTGGTATTTCTGCCTCTTGTGCAGATAGACGGATTTTCCCTTACTTTCATAGATAATGACTGTCATGACTAGACCAACCTTCTGCCTATTGGATCTATCTCCACCGGTGC
>NC_081551.1:17828254-17926101 GCF_901000735.1 Corylus avellana | reverse complement strand
GTTTTTTTTTTTTTTTTTATTAAGAATTTCTTTATTTTATTATTTTAGCTTTTAAGAAAATAAGGGTATCATAGGAAGAAAAACAGCACGTAACCACTTTTCCATCAATCATAACAGTCAACCCTAACGGAGTAGATTATTTGCTCACAAAATGGTTGTTTGATATCAAAACGCCATGCTTGTGTCACTTTGTCGGGCTTTTTTTTTTTTTTTTGAAAGACCAGTAGTTAGAGGAATTTTTTTATATTTTTCCCATAAATAAAAACAACCTATCCATATTAGAGAATTCTTAATAATTTTATAAAGAATAATCTCACAGAAAATTGTCAAGATTTTATAAGTAAACTAGGAGAGATCTTAGTCATTTTAAGATGATTAAAATTAATTCACATGGTAGTTCTATTGGCTAAAAACCATGCTTCATGAAACAAGTCATTAAATTAAGTCCCCAAGAGGTAGTTCAATCGGCTAGGACCACGCCTAATGAAGCGAAGGTCACTAATTCAAATCTCTTTCCCTCTTTTGTGCGAACATGTCAAAAAAAAAAGTCATTAAATCAAATCCCCCTTTCCCCTCTCATTCCCAAGGTTGGTCATTTAAAAAAAACCAAAAAAATCAATTAAATAATAATGTTGTACGTAAGCAAAACATGCAGATCACGCTGAGTTCATCCCATATATTAGGGTACTTAAAAATCAGGTTACAACCGAAAGGGTGCGCCTGATTTCTTTCCACCCTGTGTCTCTCTCAGCTTTCTTAAAATATATAACCAATGCTTTCTTAGTTGTCTTTTTCTCTTTCTTGTTTAAACCATTGCAATGTTAAAGTGTATGCTCCTCCACATTGGCAATCACACCAGTTGCACATCTCAAGGCTCAAACTTTAAAGACCTAAAGTGCATATACTCCAATTTTCAAAAGAACATGACAAAGAGAAATCTTCAGTTGATTTCTGTCACAATCAACTCGTCACTTGGTGGGGAAAAAAACATGAACACCCTGCTTTCATTTAACACAGACAATCTCAAAGAAAGCTTGACAACAAGAGAGATTGATAGTATGAAAATCATCGATTAGTACAAGCTCTTTTTGATAAGTTGATTTGAAATTAATATCTACAAGTACAACAACCTTAACATATCCATACCAAAAGGCAAAAGCTACATACTACCATCATCAAATGTATGACAGATTCTAACCCTAAAATATAAAAGGTGTCATGCATATCTCGAACGCTACAGCTTCAACATGGCATAATGCATTGCCATTTGTTAGGACCCCATCCCCTCAAGCCAACACCATCACCAATAAACTAAAATTGTTGTATCAACAAGAGCCTGCAAGAGAAATTTTGAGCTAATACTATGTGCCACCATATATCCTCCATCATGCCATCATGCATTGCCAGTTGTTAGGACCCCATCCCTTGAGCCAAAATCACCATCATCAGTTTCCAACATTGCTGCGTCCACAAGTGCCTGCATGAAAAAGTTTTGAGTTAATACCATGTGCCACTATATATCCTCCATCTTGAATGCATGATCTAAATAAAAATGCTTTTCTATTTCATTTGGTACATAACAGGGCAGGGGACCAGAAAGTGAAAATGGTGGTCAAGCTCCTGGAGACTTGAACCTTTGTCACACCACCTTGCCAAGGTACAAAATGACTACAGAAGGGCAAGCCCTTTCACTAATTATTATCCATTAGCACACCTTAAGCTGAGTAGTTAAAGAACACCATTTACGTTCTATTGATATGCCACTACAACTACTGAAAAATTGCAATGTCAACTGTATATTGCTCCACCTATAAATGCTACAGATATCAAGGAGAAATGTATGTTACCACCATATTAAAACACGTATATGTGCTTGGATAATGTTGTGTCATGATGGCATAAATGCCCACAGCCAAGGAAAAGACATGAATGTCATTTATGAGAAATGAATTCATAAGCAGTGTGTTTAACAAAATTGCAAGCATCATGCAAAAGGACAAACAAATAGCTCCTGACCACGTAATCATACCCGAACACAAAAAATGAACAAACCTGGAGTTCTTCTTCACATCTTTTAAGTCTTTCAGAGTAATCTTTTTCTTTCAGAAAACATTTATACAGCTGCAGAAAATTCACACAAAGTAACAATTAAATCTAAGCAATGTCCAGCAAAGTTTATTAATAGCTAACTGATAACCAAGGCGATTACCTTGTTCAACTGCACTTGACGGTATGAAGTGTGCTTCTTTGAACCAATCAACGCATCCTCCAATTTCTGCATTTATTTATCAAATTTTCAATGAGGACATGAAGGGGCATTAACAGACTTGGGAAAAGTAATAAGAGGACAAAAAAATGGAACAACACATGAACTCAAAAATAGGTGCCTTATAATTGGAACGAAAAGTACCTTTGCTTTTTTCTGTAAATCCAAAACAAGTTTCTCTTTTTCTTCTAACGTCTCTTCCATCTGAGAAGTCTGACAAAGCAACCACCAAAACAGAGGTGTAAGGATAATATATAGAAAGTTGCAGGAGAAAATTTGGCAGATCTATTAACCCCACTTGGATGGTGAGACCATGGCTTAAGTGTATAGTTTGGTATGGCATGGCATGTGTGTGTTCTTGTGTGAAAATAGTACTTTTATGTACAAAATTTTTGGTGTTTCATAAATCAAATACACGAGTTAAGTACATAAAATCTGCTCATTAGCATCAAACAACCAATTGGATGCACAACTTTGGCAACATGATCGTCAGTAAAAATATTGGAATGATTATCTTAATTCAAATCCGAAAGAGATAACTAACATCATTTGTGGAGCTAATTCCTGTGTTTCAAAGCTATGTCGAGCTTAAAAGGTAAATTTGGCCAAGTCAAAATTGGTTCCTGTGCGGAATGTTACACAGGTGGGAAGGTTGGCTGGAAATCTAGGGTGTTGGGTTTCCACTCTGCCAATCAAGTATCTTGGTTTACTACTGGGGGCCTCCTACAAGGCTAAGCATATCTGGGATGATTTTATTGAGAAGCTACAATATCAGTTGGCTAGTTAAAAAATGATGTATTTGCCCAAGGGTGGTAGGATTACCCTCATTAAGCGTACCCTCACAAATCTGCCTCCGTATTACATGTCTCTCTTCCCTCTTCCAACAAGTGTTGCTAACCGCATTGAGAAGATCTAGCGTGATTTCTTGTGGGGTGGGTTAGGTGAAGAGTTCAAATATCTCCTAGTGAGTTGGTCCAAGGTTTGTTCACTAATCCTTGAGAGAGGGTTGGGTATCAGGATTTGATGGTGTTTAATCGCGCTCTTTTAGGTAATGGTTGTGGAGCTATGGGTTTGAGAGAGAGGCTTGGTGGAGAGTTGCAATGGACTCTAAATATGGCAGTTTATGGGAAGGCTTGTGTTCCTTTGAGCTTGTAGGAGCCTCGGGCATGGGGTTGTGGAAGAATATCAAGAAAGGATGGGAGAAATTTTCCATCTTTACTAGATTTGAGGAGAGGGATAATTCCAAGATCAGCTTTTGGCATGACCTGTGGTGTGGAGAAGCAGCTCGAAAGGTAGCTTTTCCAGTTTTATATGGTTTCGGTTGTGTGAAGGATGCCTCTATTGCAGCTATTTTGGAGTTTTTGGGCAGCTCCAATAAGTGAAATGTGAGCTTTGCTAGAGCGGCACATGATTAGGAGGTGGGTGTCTTTGTATCTTTTCTCCAAGTGTTGCATTCAGTTAGAATAAGAAGAGGTTGTAAAGATCAACTGTGGTGGGCTCCATCCAAAAGAGGACTGTAAAATCCTTCTATTGCTCACTGGCTTGTTCTGAAGGTAGTTGCTTCCCCTGTGTGGCGGACTCAAGCTCCTTCAAGGGAGCCTTTTTTGTGTGGTCGGCGACTCTAAACAAGATCCTCTCCTTTGATAATCTCAGGAGACGGCATGTCATGGTGATGGATAGATGTTGCATGTGCAAGAGGAATTGGAAGTCTATGGACCACTTCCTTCTTCATTGCGATGTGGAATCCACCATTTGGAGTGCTTTTTTCAGTCGTTTTGGATTGTCCTAGGTTATACCAAGACGTATTGTTGATATGTATGACTGTTGTTGGTCCTCTGGCAGGCCAAGGAGTGCTGCGGTGTGAAAATTTGTGCCTACGTGCCTCTTTTGGTGTTTATGGAGGGAAAATAATGATAGAAACTTTGAAGACAGGAAACTATATTTTTATTAACCCCAAGGGGTTGCCCCAAGTGGTGGAGGCCTTGGTCTTGAGGTATCATCCCTTCAAAGTCCAAGGTTCAACACCTCATGAGTGCAAACAATCCCTTGGGGCCACACCCACTGGTGAAAAACCAGCGATTTAACCAGTTCCGTGTAGGGAAACTTCTCAGGGTGCGGTGCACGGGACTAAGATTTACTCTGTAGGGGTGGGTCTGAAGGGCCCTGCCTTGAAGAGGTTCACCAACATAAAAAAAAAAAAATAATAATAATAAAAAATAAATAAATAAATAAAAAAATAAAAATAAACTTTGAAGATAGGGAGAGGACGTTGGGAGAAATTTTATCTTTTTTTTTCTACAAAACATTGTATCAATGGACAGCAGCTTATGTGTCTCCTCTGACAATTCGTTATAGTGATTTCCTTGTTTGTTTTGCTTTTTCTAGTTAGGTGGATCTTTTGCATACTTTATGCGTATACATGGGAGCACCCTACACTATCAATGAGATTGGTTTCTTACTTAAAATAAAAAAAAAAAAAAAAAAACAAACAAACAAACAAACAAACATAAAAAGAGAACTAACCTCCTTTTTGAGTTCATCAAGCCCTTGAATTGATCTCTCCAATTCTACCTTTACCTAATATATGAATAAGAAAATGTAATCAATAAAGCCCCACAATCAACATGAGCAAAAGTTTATCCACACATTATACAATGTTAACAAGAAATTCAAAAATGCTGAGCTCACCTGATTGTTGTGAGCATCACATGACTCTGCTGAAATTTCTCTACTCCTTCTATCATTGATAACAAAACTGCAAGAGAGAGTTGCGAGGAGGGAAAGAGGGGGGAGAGAGAGAAATTTAGTGAAATTAAGCTATTTCCAATGCACAGAACTTAAGTGGTTCATCGTCAATGACATCTCAATAGACTCGGAATCCACTCAACAAAATGGATGACACAATAAAGTGAAAGCCATGCAAAAATTTATACAACATGTGATATTTATCTTCCAGAAGTATTCAGGGTTACCATCTAAATATTAAGATTCTTTCTATAAGTGAAAATCTAATAGGGCCTTGATTATCAATGCATTCCTAGCATTATTATATAAAGAGGTTAACCAACGAACTCCATATAAAAAGGTTAACAAAAGGGTTCAATCTTATATAATCACTCAGCCTTAATTATTCCCTCCAAATCATGTTCTGATCACTAACATACATAAAACTTCTGCCTCACTAGTACCACTCTCCAAGTTGAGCAAGTTCATGAGGCTATAACTAAGTTCTCATTCATACATTTTCTCTAGGGAGTCATTCAGGGTCTTGCATCAATTAAATGGTGTCAAAACCAAACACAAGTTGTAAAAGCTCAGTCTTTCTTTCTATTTGTGGAGAGGGAAACTTTAGATGATGCATACAAGCAATGCCATTTTCTTTTCTTTACATTTTCTTTCTATTATTATTTTTTTTTTCTTCTGGATTAGTAATACATTGCTGCTCCTACTGCTCATTCATAAAACATAAAATATGTACTGATATCAAACCTGATAAGAATGCTAACACTTGACCAATCAAAATATTGTACCGATAAATAGTGTATATTATGAATTTAATTCATTGTGAAAAACAAACTACAATTAATGTAAAAAAGGATTTTACCCATTCTGTCTCTTTGACTGTTGATCTCTATCCATGTCAATGCTTTTATCATGACCATTGGTCCTGTCCAACTGCTCTCCACGTTCCCAATCCAAATCATGGTCTCTTTCCCAATCCCGGCCACGGTTCCTGCCGTGCTCTTGCCCATTATCCACCATATTTTGGTCTTGATCTCGATCTTTACTATGGAAATGGTCCCTTGCTCGTTCACGACCACGTGCATGGTCATATACTTTTTCTCTCTCCTGATCATGGTCTCGAGATCGATCACGCTCTCTAGACAAATCACTGTTTCGATCCCGATACCGATCCCTATCACGATCATAATCCCTTTCTTGATCTCTACCTCTACCCCAGTTGGTGCCCCTCTCAACATAACGTTGAAAGCTTTCTCTACTGAAGTTTGATCTTCCACCTCGAGTCTTTACTCCATTCACTTTAAGAACTCGCCCATCAAAAGTCTAATTCAAAGTTTCATAATGTCAAAGGTCTAAAAATCTTAAACCAACAATAAAAATAAATAAAAAGATTCACTCTTCATGAAAAATAAATTAGTTACCCTGTCATTCATGTCATTGATGGCACTGATCGCGGATCGGGGATTTGTAAAGGTAACAAAACCATAGCATTTTCCTCGAGTACTGCGATCATTAATAATCTGCAAGTAAAATGCATTAAGAAATTTAATAATTATCAGTCCTTTGCAATCAAATAATATGTTCAAGCACCACACATTCAGGGATACCTACCACCAACTATTTTTCTTCCTAACAATAAGAGTAAACCAGATGGTATCACGTGAACACTCAGCTTTCTCTGATTCCCAAATATAGAAACCCTCTATCAAATTTAACCAAATTAATTTACAAAGTCCACGCTCAGAAATGTAAAAAACAGTGAATACAAGTACTAACGCCAAGAATTCCCATCAATTAGACCCACATGTCTCATTGCAAATTAGTCACTTAAAAATACTTCGAAGCCTTCCGTGAAGCTACAAAGAATTTGTTATTTCTATTCAGTTAGTTCCAGTACACAAAAATCAGTTCACACGGGCTATCTTGCTTTGGAGTAAAATGTTTTCTCAGGAAATTATTACCAACAAAATACCCAACAAAAAAAAAAAAAAAAAAAAAGAAGAAAAACTAAGCTTACGAAGATTTGCATAACACGACACAATCAGAGCCATCAATTAATTAAACAAACCATTAACGGTAACATAAACCCTATACACGAGTGAAATCAGACTCTTGCGTTTGTGGGTTTTACCTTAACAGCGACGACTTCACCGTACGGATCGAAGACTCTGCGAACGGTGTCCTCGGTAGCGTCGTAGGGAAGGCCTCCGACGTATATCGAGCTCTCATCGTCTATCGTCATTGCTATGGCCTTCAAAAATTATTAGGCTTAAATCGCAAAAACTTATTGTGTTGTGACACGATATAAAAATAAAAAATAATGTTCAAAATTATATTTTTATTTTTTCAATCCACTCTTAAATCAAAAGTTGTAATGGAAATATTAGCATTTTCAAATAATTGTTGGATAATAATATAACTTTTATAATTTCTTAAAGATGAAAATTATATTTTTGAGCACATAAAATAAATAATAAATAAAGCTTCTTTTTTCAACTTTAGGTTTTTCTTATATATTGAATTCACATGTATTTAACTTTGCATTTTGGAGGAAAATAAAATACCCTTTGTTTTCTTTGAATGACTAGAATGTTAATAAAAAAAAATTAAAAAAAAAATCACTATCTCCGGTATTAAGGCTTGTTTGGGAAACAATTTTTTCCCAACTCAACTATTTTCATAATTTATGTTTGGGAGCTTTTTCAATTATGATCAACTCAACTCCAAATTTTTCAACTTATCTCAAAAATTTTCAACCCAATTAATAAAAATTTAAAAATTAAAATTATATATTTAGGGGTGGTGGCCAGCCACCACTGAAGCTAATGGGGGGTGGCCGAGCCACTAGACACTTGGGGTGGTTCAAAACCACCACAATATTTTTTTAATTAAATTTTGAGAAATGCTAGAGGTCTATATATATATATATATATATATTTAGATCATATTCTCTTACAATCAACCATTAGATTTGTGGACTCTCCATAAGCTCCTAAAAATATAATAATTGATTATAAGAGAATATGAGCTAAATATAGAGAACTTATTTACCTTTAGCATTTTTTTTTTATATTTTTTATAATTTTTTATTAATTTTTTCAATTATCATCCAAACATAACTTCAACTCTTTTTTTTTTCACAATATTCAAAATTAAAAGAACAAAAAAAAAATAAAAAAAAATTGAGTTGGATGGAAAAAACCCAAATGAGCCCAATTTTTTTGTTAAGGTGTGTTCTCAATACGGCCTAATTTTAAGGAATCCAGCCCACATCCATAACCATTCAAATGGAGCTGTCTTTTTTGAAAACTTTTTTTCACGGTTACTTTTCATCTAAATAACCATGGCCTTTTCGAAAATTTGTTTTTCAATTTTTTTTTGGTTTTTTTTTTAAAACCTTTTTTCCATGGTTATTTTTCATCTAAATCGCCATGGCATTTTTTGAAAGTCTGTTTAGATGTTTGAATGGGGTATTCGTATTTTCGATGGTAGTATCCATTAAATTGCGTCGCGACAAAGGTTTTCTCGAGCTGCATTTGCAAATGCTATCCATCTTCATCGGCTTTGAGGAGTTTGTAGTCTATCTAGATTGGGTTAATCTGTCTAAATTTATTAGTTTTATGTGTCTGTCCCGTAACTTTTCTTTTCTTTAATGGATGTTGGTTTGTTAAAAAATAAAACAAAAAACAAATGGAGCTGTCTACTAGTCTTCTGGTTGACCTCCCGGAAATTTCCTGTCCTGTCTTCCCCGGCAAGGAGGCTACCAAGTCAGTCAATGAATAGAGCCAAGAAAAATGGAAATAAATAAGCCCCCCAAGCATTCTTACATTTTTCCACCTCTTCCTTCAAGCTAAGATGGATCCTGTGTTATCTTTCATCTTTTCCATTTCTTGCACAAGGTAATTTGCTTCTGGATTTACTTTTTACCCTCTTCACTCGATCATTTTACCTCTTTTAGTTTTGGGAGCATCTTTTTATGGGATAGCTGATGAATAACGAAGATGATGTTGATGAAGACCGACTACAAAAAACGAATACGACACTCATATCCAACCCCAACCGGCCAACCGGGTACGCTAAATTCATATTTTTCGATTTTCTTTTTATACCAAAATTGTCCGTTATCAAAAAGCACAATTTTGGATGCGATTATATAGGTTAATCATGATCTAACCAATTTAATTAAATTGGTCAAATTTCTTAATTATAATTCTCTAATTTTATATTAGGTTCGTGTCGAATTTATATGACATGTCAAAAATTGACAAACATTAGGCCGTTTATCGGGTTCGGGTCTTATTGAAATATGGGTATAAAATTATATAGGTTAATTATAATTCGACATATTTAATTAAACGGGTTAAATTCTTTAACTCTAACAATTTAATTTTGTATTAAATTTATATCAAATTCACAAATCTTATAAAAAATTGTCTGGCAATGTTTTGGAGGTACACTATTCACATATTTAAGTGTCGACATATAAAAGTGAGTAATGATATAAGTAAGACTAGAGTCTTCTTAGAGTCATCTAAAATGTGATGTGATATTTAAAATCACTAACAGATCAAAATTCAATAATGATCCTTCTAATTTATTGGTAATTTTAAATGTCACATCACATTTAGGATGAGTTTATGAAGACTCTAGTTCTACTTATATCATTACTCTATAAAAATAAGAAATAAAATGAGAAACTTTTTTTAAAAAAATTTTTTCTGAAAAAAGAAAAGAAAAAAAGAGCGGAAACTTGGAGACGAAGCTACTGAAGGATGGGCGGCTCAACACTATTACTTCTCCGAGTGTCGCTCTAACATTTCAACGAAGGCCGCTCAACACTTGCTTCTCAGATTCAGGCTCTGGGCACCACTTCTTGAAGGTAAAACCAATTTTCTCAAACATTTTCTTGGCTTATTCTCATTGAACTCTTTCTCCACAGCCCACACACGCGCATATGTAGATGCTTCTCTCGGAAGAGAACGGAAAAAGCTACGGAATCGGAATATCCATTTTGCCATGATAGGAAGATCATCCGAGGACTAAAAATGGGGACCCAAAACTATTCAAGGACTAACTCAAGCATGTATATCAGCTTAATTTTTGGGTTTTCTAATTTTCTCGATATTGATTTAACTGGGTCTTTCTAGTTTGCTGCATATAAATTTATAGATGTTTTCTATTGAATTTTTGCTGCTTGTTTTCTTTTACTATCTTATTGAATCAGACCAAGATAATGATCGTGATATCAATCATACTATTGAGGTTGGTATAAACTATAAACGATCCATAGGCCATAGAAGACCCCAGTTCCTTGATAATTGTTTCATCTTTTTTGTTGAAATATTGTTTGATTTACGATGTATATGATATTGATATTGTTTGATTTGTTTGAAAGAGCCAAATTTAGCGCTGTTTCTCTTGCTTGTTTGCAGTTGTGTGGCAATCCAATGGCTGTGGACCTTTTTTCAAGGAACGCCAGGGTGCAAAATAATTCCACTGTTGGCACAATGATAGTGGAAGCAATACGTTGTCCTGCGGGATCTGAAGTGATTAGAATTAAAATCCCACCTGAAAAGCACGAATACATAAGGTACAGCGATTTTCACATTGAGTATAATAAGTGTGACATAGCTGTATATGTATATCTTGAAGGTGCTTCAGGGTCGGAGAAGAAATCTCTTCTGCCATCCATGATAAGGGACAATGAGAAGATTGAGCTGAACTACATAGAGGGAAGAGTGACTGTCTCCCCTATTAAAGGAAGTATGATTGCGATGAATGGGTACTTTCCTAGACTACAGCTCTTGACAAATTTCCTCTGTTTCTTCTTTTTGCTTCCTTTGCTGTGTTGATATACTCTTTCTCTTTTTTCTTTTCATTGCTTACTTGCCTTGTTATGGCTTCACAGATTGGTTATCAAGCTAAAACATGCATCCAAAATGTTTAAGTCATTGTGGAAATAGTTTGGGAAGATTCAGAAGTGGATGATACCAGAATCACATGTCCGTCTGCCGCATCATCAAGTTGTCTAGTCGTATTACAGTCTACTAAATATCATTACTTGTCTAAAAATTGCTATTTGTACATATATTTGTACAAAAATTGTACATCATCAAGCTATTTGTACATCATGCCATCTGTACATCATGCCATCAAGCTATTTGTACAAAAATTGCTATTTGTACATGGTTACTGTTCTATGTGTACATATATTTTTAATGATAATTTCCTTCCTTTGTTTTCTGATTTTGTAAGAAAGCCATCTGCTGCACGGTCTCTTATACATTTTACCCACACACAAACACAAATAAGATATTTTCCTTGTTTTGATTTTGTATCTAACAGCTGAGAAGGTAGTTGTTTGATGTTTTGTTATTTATTCTCACTTGTTGCATGATCTCTCCTTTTTATATCCAAAGGTCTCTGTTATATGTTGTAGAGCATTATTTGATCATCATTTGTGTTAGTATTTATGCTTTTGATGTTGAACATTGTATTAGTTTAACACTCCCTAGCTAGCAAATTAGCATTAAAAGCAATTTCAAACCCAGATGGTAGTTTTGTTGTGCTATAATTTTTGCTATTAATTCTGATAGACCAAAAAGAAAAAAAGTGCTACCAGCTAATACTTGGTGGGTATTTCTCCAAGTGGGTGTTTAAGTACCCAAAGCTGTATAATTGGTTTAACTACCCATAATGTCAATTTTTGGAGGGTCGAATTAACCCTTACCTCGAAGGGATGGCATGGCCACTCCTTCATGAATATTTGGTTGTGGCCGAATCACTTCATTCAAAATTGCCAAGATGATTTGTCAAAATATTTTTTTGAAACTGGCCGAACTATGTTTTAGGGTGATGGATTGGTCTAACCACCTCCTCTCTCACTTTGTCTCTAAAAATGTTTATTATATATTTTATTTAAAGGATAAATGCGATTTTGTATTTCAAAGTATTATGGTATTTTAAATAAAATGTTCGCACGTGTGGGTTGTGTGACATCTTCAATGTATTTTAACATTTTAAAAAAAAAAAATTTGGTAGTTTGGAGGGGCAAGTTTCACAAATAGCATTTTAATGTACAAGTGAAAACTAGTTACGGTTCGAGGGTTAAATGTTTTTTTTTTTTTTCGTAAGTAATTTACAGTTAAAATGTAAATCTGGATAGAGTAATTTTCTTTGGTCAGATTCAAGCACTCGGTGTTTTTCTTCGTTTTGACTTTTATCTTTTCTAGCCTGTGTCAGGCCTAACTTGATTTCATTGTATTCAAGCCCAGACAAAAAATATTTGGGCCTAAAACAGGTGTAATGGCCCTACTAAGTTACAAATCAGTCTAATTATTAAGTATCTTGAGGAGAAATATATGATTTTTTAATAATATTATTAAAAAATATGTGAAAAACGAGTACCGTTATAAGTTTTTTTTTTGTTACTCGAAGAATAATGTAATTTTTAAAATTAATTTTTAAATTTGTGATTGATTATTATTATATTTTAATTAAATAGTAATCTTAAGAGTCGCATCATTTTTAGAAGAAAACAACTAACAAGAGTGGCTTAAGACGTATTAAGAAACACTTAAAAAATTTAGGAGAAACTTTATTTA
Organism: Corylus avellana; assembly: GCF_901000735.1. Classification (NCBI taxonomy): domain Eukaryota; kingdom Viridiplantae; phylum Streptophyta; class Magnoliopsida; order Fagales; family Betulaceae; genus Corylus; species Corylus avellana. Next base: position 17,913,489 of record NC_081551.1, on the reverse strand, counting down.
ACCTCCTGAACTTTCACGCAATTTAACAACCTTCTTCAAACTTTCAAATCTCTTAATTTGGGCTCTGAATTTTCAATTGCTCTTAATGTGAACCATCCGACAATTTTAACCGTTAAAAATATCAAAAAAGACCAAAATATTCTTAATTTTATTAATTTTTTAATATAAAAAACGTTTTAAAATTAAAGGTAAAAGTTCAAATTTTATACAAAATTTAAGAATATAAACTTCATATAACATTTAAAATTTAATGGAAGAGTTTACGGTTGAGAGCAATTAAAATTTAGATGAATTCGTAAATAATTGCTGCAGCTAATTTTGCCCCTTTATCACCTACCGGGCTCGCTGTCTTTTAGCTACCCCTCGAGATTCACGCACTCGACGACCCCACTTGAGGGTGGAAGGCCTGTTTCTCATACTTTATTGTTATTGCTTTCTCATTCATTTTCGCTGTTCTCTCTCTGTCAAGCCCTCTGCGTCCTGACTAGCCTTATCCTCCCTCTTCTTTCCCTTGTTAATCTTTGGCTACATGCATTCTGGTGCTCCCCCCTTCGCCCCTATGGGAATGGGAGGCCATTTCTGGTCACTTGTTTGTGGTGTTGGATAGCGCGGCTGTGGATCTGGATGGAGGTGCTGCTTCCGCGAACAACAGCCGAAGGAGGAGGACCTGGAGTGGCCTGGCTTCCTCAGTTGACGAGTAAATGGCTTCTCTTCAATGTTGAAACAGGTTAGAGCATTCTCTTTATTCGACAGTGCAGTAATTTTGTGGGTTTGGGGAGACTGGAGAGTATGGAAGAGAACGAAAGAGAGAGAAAAGAGGAACTGAGAAATGAAACCAAACAAAAAAAAAAAAGAAAGGGAGGAGAGAAAAAGTTCGAATTTTTTATTTCTTTATTTTATTTTATTTTTCCCAAAGTTGGGACAGTAAGGGGAATCGAATTTTGTAAGAATCTTTGACTGTACACTGGGTAATTCCAATGGGCTGCATGCTGATGACTTGGGTTTGGCTAAGGCCACGGCTGGGCCTCTAAGGCGACTGCTGGGCGTCTAAGCCCAAAGGAGAGACGTATGGGAATAAGTTAACGCCTCTCAAATACCCTGACACGGGGTTTTAGACAGAACGCACAGTGCCAAGGACTGCGGAAAGAAAACGGCGAGCTTTCATCAACCCCTCCAGGTTTCTCTCTCTCTCTGTATCGTCTTCTTCCTTTCGAAAAATCAGACACTACACTTTTCATAGCTGCTTTCTCTTGTAGCACCTGTTTTGTATGCGCATTACTTATCTGCGTCGTGAATATGTATGCTCAGTTCTCTGCATCGTAATATGTGAAGAAGTGGTAATTTGACAATGGAGGTTTTTTGCCACAGCCGAACTGAAGTTATACTCAGAAAATAAAACCAAAACACCATATTATTTCTTCATCCCCTCCACACCTCAGAACGCACTGCACCTTTCACGACCATCACCGCCCGCCGCCGTCTGGTCCCACCGGTGCTGCCCATCTCAAATTGCGCTGCCGCCACGCAGTCTCGACCATCACCGCTCAAATCTACCGAGAAGAGAGAGATGGAGAGAGACTCAGAGAGACTCAGAGAGAGGGAGAGAAAACCAACACAAGCCCAAGAAGGGCGGCGCTGGGGTGGCCGACGAGCCACCCCGTGGCCTAGGGGTGGCCCGCGCGGCCAACCCGTTGCCTGGGGAGGTTCAGCTTGGGCGGCTGCGGGCGGGTATCTCTCGCCCTCTCTCTGTCTCTCTCTGGTTGCTCTGACCGGTGATGCTCAGAGATCCCGGCATGGGCGGCGGGATTGCGGTGGTTGCGGTGGGATCAGATCTACAGTGATCTGAGTCTCTCTCCGGTATCTCTCTCCCTCTCTCTCAATCTCTCTCTTGGACGGCGGCGGGAGTTTTCTTGGTCTTGTGTGTTTTCTACACCAGCGCCGAGGATCTTCTCCACCAGCGCCGCGCGGGCCACCCATGGCCATGGGGTGGCCGCGCCTGCCGCCTCATATGGGCTGGGCTGGTGGTCCTGATCCTCGTGGCTGCCCTCATTTTGTTTTGGTGTTTTGATTTCATTTTAAGTTTTTGCATTTTTCTTGAATGACTGATGTGTCATGCGGTGATTGATGGGCAGAAAACCCACTTTTTTTTGCCAGAGAAATACTAGAATGCTATCAAAAGACCATATTTTCACGAGGAGAGATGGTCTGGAGATGGTCTGGAGAATGCATAGACGCATTCCTCTTCACCATCAAAGTCTACGTGGCAATAATATTAAAATGAAAAAAAATCATTTCTCTCTCCTCAGTCGGTTTTCTATGAGAAGAAACCAGGCTGGTTAACCCAACCTGGGTTGATCATTCTTTTTATTAAAAAAAAGAAAAAAAAGAAAAGAAAAGTGAGGGAAAGATAATCACGGAGAGAGAGAGGGAAGAAGAGATGAGAGATTGAGAGAGAGAGAGAGAGCTTGAGGGAGAGTTACAGAGAAGGAGAGACAGAACATAGAAGAGGGAGAGATTGGAGAGTGAAAGAGAGCTGTCGAGAGAAAGAGAGACGAAGGGCGGCGTCGTGGGCGTCGAGCCGCCAGCCCCGCCCAATGGGGTGGCCGCAAGGAGGAAGTGGACTCGCGGCAACCCCAGCCACCCATGGGTGGCCTCGCGCCAACCCCAGTGGGCGGGGGTGGCGGCTCGCCGCCCCCTGGGTGGCTTGTCCTAAAAAATAATAATAATAAATTGGAGCTCAGCCCATCTTCTCTGAATCTCATTGTCCTTCCAAAAAATTCAATCTCTCATCTCTTCGTCCCTCTCTCTCTCCGTGATTATCTTCCCCTCACTTTTTTTTTTTTTTAATTTTTAATTTTTTTAATAAAAAGGCTGATCAACCCAGGTTGGGTTAACCAGCCTGGTTTTTTCTCATAGGAAACCGACTGAGGAGAGAGAAATGAATTTTTTTCATTTTAATATTATTGCCACGTAGACTTTGATTGTGAAAATAGATGAATGCTTCTATGCATTCTCCAGACCATCTCTCCTCTTAAATTTTTTTATTTTTTTATTTTGAAAAAATCAAGATGCACTTGGAAGAGATGATGGGGAGATAGTATTGAGAATGAAAAGAAGAATATCTCGTGAAAATATGGTCTTTTAATTGCATTATAGCATTTCTCTTTTTGTCACGACCGAATAGCAGCAGCTTTCTTATTTTCTTAGCTGTTTTATGCTGAGGTGTCACATTTGCATTGGTGGGCAGATAAGGAGGTTTTTTGCCACAGCCGAACTGAAGTTATTCTCTTAACAATGAGAGCTGCTTCTATACGGTCAAAGTCAGAAAACTCATCCATTAAAATGATGAGACTACACCTTAAGAAAATAAGATCAAACGCCAGATAAAACACCAAATTGTTATCAACTCACCGGATAAAAAAACCATCCCACCGGATCCCAGGCAGATAAATCGGCCGGAGAGAGATTACCGGTGGAGGAGCAAAGGTGGAATGGCGGTGGCGTGGGCAGCGGCGTAACCGGGGGTGGCGGTTGGGTCGCGGCCAGACACTCGGCGTCGCTGTCCACGCTGGGTCTCTGGCCGAGACCCGCGTGGGTCTGCTGACCCAAGGCGGGTCTCAGGCCGTGACCCGAGTGGGTCTGCTGACCCACGGCAGGTCTCAGGTCGGGACCCGTTGGTCTGGTGAGCCAAGTCTCTCTCTCACCGTTGAAGCTCAAAATCCAGTGTTTTTGTTGTAGGCAATTTTTGTGCTTCTGCTGACGTGTCTATTGGAGGGCAGAAAACATGAGTTTTCTGCCACGGTCTATGCTCTTTAACAATATGTACACATGACTTTACTGAATGAAGTAAAGTTTAACTGCAATCTCGTAAGCAGTGTGTGATGCTGTCAAATGGTCATAGGATTGCAGTCATTGGAAGATTTTGAAGGTGTATTTATTTATAATATCCTTCTGTTTACGGTTGCACTTGATAAATTCGAGTGTTATACAACCCAAAAAACAGTATAATGAATTCAAGTATCTTACTTCTGTTTTGATGTTGTATCTCCAATTTTTTGTTAGACACTTGTATCTTAGTTTGCATATTGTTAATATAGAATGAAGCACTTTAAACTTGGGCATTTCAGCAATGAAAGCCATGTGGAAAATTTGTTGTGAAATTTTATGAATTTTCGTGGGACAGGCACCACATTGTTGGAGAAAAAAAAATTCCTTCAAATGCAAACTAGAATTGTATTACAAGGGTGATTTAGGAAATTTTGTTACAATATAATTCCATTCATCTTCTGATTCTCTATCTACCCAATTGCATCCAATTCATTTACATTTAGCACCTGTATAGGACGGTGATCATACTTTGTCTAGAATCAAATGGATCAAAATTTTGCTTGTTCTTTGACTTTGGATGTAAGACTTTGCACCCTCTCTAACAACACAGTGCAAATGAATAAAGTATTTGAGAGAAGACACTTGTCTTTGAAAGTCATTTATACTTGAAATGAAAATCTGGTTGGAGTTGCACCATTTGCTAAATCTTGATTGTTTGCGTTAATGGAGACTAAGATCACATAAAATGTTGTATGGGCTGTAACTAGTGTTTCATTCAATTCTTGTTATTGACTACTGTTTACTTTTCAGAAATACAGAGTTTTTTTTAACACTATAGTTGGAGAGAAGCACATGTAACTAGTGTAGTATGCACTTTTAATGTATCCGAAACAATGTCACAAGTCCTTTTTTTCATTGTAATTCTTAATGATGGAAGGCCAGAGTTTTCTTTCAAATTGTGTTGAGGTAACTTCCTCCAACACAGTCGATTAAAATGCCGTGGGTTCCTTTTGCATGTGAGAAGTACATACTTTTTAAATAACGAGGAGAAAAATGGAAGAGACACATGTTTTTTTAATATACACTTTCAATGTATCTGAAACAATGTCAAATCCTTTATTCTTTTATGCTGTAACTCTTAATGATTATGGCATTTTCAGAATGGTTCTACAACCGTGGATGTACTTCATTTGCTTCAAGTAATTTTAAGGAGACAAGATTGATTTTTGCTGCATATCTAACTACGCTCAAAAGAAATTTATAAGATTGTTGTTGCTTGATTCTTTTACTATTCACTATATAAGGTTGTCCGCTAGTAAACTGTAGCATAAATTTCAATACACTATACTCTTATAGCAATGAGATGGCCAATGTTATCAACTATGCTATTGATGATATATCAGCAACCCATAGGTCATGGATTAACCCCTTATTCTTTGATAAGTTATTGTTTTGTTGAACTGTCTGAAGTTATTGTATGATTTCTTTGAAAGCTCCAAGTTTAAAAAGTGGTCACTACTAACTTTTTTGGCTTATTTTACATTTATTGTGTTGTAGTTCCATGGCCAAGTTATTTTCAAGAAACGTTAAGCTTGAAAATGTGTATGATAGACCAATGAAAGTGGAAGTGACACGGGATCCTGGCAAGTTTCCAATGTTTGAATTTGTAATTCCATCTGGTGGCCACAAATATATGTGCTATGAGGATCTTCACATTGAATATAATCGAGACCGTCCTGTAAACATACTTGTTTACGTTGAAGGTTCCAGGGAAATGGGTGAAACCAATATACTGCCAGCTGATATAAGGGCAAATGAGAAACTTGAGTTGAACTACTTGAATCGTGCTATCACCATCACCCCTACTAAGGGACATTTCTTCTCGAGGCTCGGGTACTTTCCTAGACTGCAACCTTTGATCAATTTCCTTTCCTTGTTCGCTATACTTCATTTGTTGTGTTAATATATACACTTTTTTTCTTATTCCATTGTTTACTTACGTTGTGGTGGTTTCAATTTTCACAGGTTTATTATCCTATTGAAACGAGTAGCTCAGTAGATTAAGTCACCGGGAAAATAGATTGGGGACGCCAAAATCTTAAATTATCACTTCTCCAATCGTTTTCCATAGATTCTCCATGCTGTAAGCTAAAAGGTTCCTATGTTTCAAGCTTTTCTTGGCTTTCTCATTGATTTTTGTTTCATTTTAGCGATTGTTTTTGGAGTGAAGTCTTGGATTTGAGTTTATAGATTTGATTTTATCTGTCTTTTTAGTTTTTTGCTTGGAGTCCTAGCCAGCTACGGTAGTGATTACTGTGTAACAGGTGCCCTTTTTGGTTTACGGGGATTTCTAAATTCATATTTATTGTTCACCATATGTTTACCGCCGGGCACACATTCAGATTTGACAAACATTACGGTGTTGCTCGTCATTTATGATTCTGTTCCTAATCATTTACAACGCTTTTCTCTTTCTTGTGACTCACACGTCTTCTTATAATTACAATGGGTGTCTCTTGTGGCATTTATCTACTATTTTGTCTAAAAAACCGCTACTTTTGGCGGCGCTTCAATATTGGCCGGGCTACTTGTATGCCCATTACCAGTTTTTTAGCTTTATTTGTGCAATGTAATGTTTATGCTGGAGTCAATGTAGGGGTGGTGCTTTGTGTTTTTTTTTTTAGAATTAATTATCTTTTTGTCTGGTTTAACAACCTTATTCGAACAAGGGATGATAGTCATGATACGCATAGATTGACGAGTCCTGCTCTATGTGGCTTTGGGATAACAAATGGGTAGCTTTGTGTGAGATTTTATCTTTGTTGTCTCTTTGTGGTGGAGTTCTACCGAGCTTCTAGAAGGAAGGAGTTTTATATGTGCCTTTTGTTAATGGGCTATTGAGTTGTTTGTTGGGCTCCTGTATCGAATCGCTCAGGGATTTGGGCATATCTCTTTTAATTACACACAACGTGGGCAGGTGTTTAAAATAAGTGGGCTATGTAAGAGTACTAGTAGCAGCTTATTTTTAATTATTTTGAAGTTTAGGATACAAAACTATTTTTTTGCTTTCCTATGAAAATATATTTCATAATATCTTTTCTTTCATTTTTTGACAAAATACAATTTTTCTAACTATTATTTTTTTGACAAAATCTCAACACGATCCTCAATTAAAGACAAAAAGACGAGAGAGAAAAGAGAAAAGAGAAAAGAGAAATATCTATATTAAAATAGTTTGGTTCCCTATACATTCCTTGAGCATGCAGCATAAGTATTTCACCCGCGTTCTTTACCAAGTTATCTCCACATCTTGATCTTCTCTTTCCTCACTCTTTTTCTTTCTTTTCTTTTTGTCTTTGATGAGGAACCTCAGGCTTTTTGGGAGGGAGGGATATGATGAAGATCAATATTCATGATTATGGGCTCTTTAACTTCTCATATACTAAATTACTCTTAGAACCCCAAGGGGTTCGCTTATGGCATCTATAAATCAAGTTTAAAGTTCAAATCCATTTTTGTGCAAACAATTTTTTTGGAAGCGCTTTAATTTGCAAGGGTTCAAGGATTGCTCGATATTCAATAAGAGTGGGGTACACCGTACACAAAGTGGTCTTGCCTTAGACAGGCTGTCTCGTTAAAAATAAAAATAAAATTACTCTTATAAATCCATCTATCCATCACAAAAAGACCCAAAAAGACATCCGATGCAAAACTATAAATGCAAGATTGATCTTACGTTTGTTTCCTATTTTTAGAAAACAGGGAAAATATGTATAAATAGGTAGGTCATTTAGAGGTAGCCTGGGCCTCTTTTGGGAAAAAGGATCTTGTTTGGATTATTGGGAATAAGATTCTTGGAGAAGCTAACACTAAAGTTGATGGCTATTCCATTTGAAAAAATGAATAGCTCTTATTAGGAGTGCAAGAATGTGGAGTAGAATAGCCTTGGTGGTATATACTATATGATAACGATCTAACACTTGGAATAACCATTCTTATGGCCAATAAAGGAATTAATGACTCCCTTCATCTTCATCAACCCAACTGCATGCAATTCATTTACATGTAGTACCTTTATAGGATAGTGATCCTTACTTTGTCTAGAATCAAATGGATCAAAATTTTGCTTCTTCTTTACTTTGGAAGTAACACTCTGCACCCTCTATAACAACACAGTGCAAATGAATAATGTATTTGAGTGAAGACAAGCTTGTCTCTCTAAATTGAACTTATCCATTTCATTTGGAATGGATAGATCCGTCTTCTTCTAGAAAAAGAAGAAAGTTTACAATTCTAGAAGTATATGAGTGATAATAGTGTTTTATTTCAATATAAATTTTAGTATAACAATTAACAAATGACACACGACTCTCAAATTTTTATCATTATACATAATTTCTGTTTTTGTATTTTAAAGTTTAACATAAGTAATTAATCATCATTAAAATTTATTAAATATAATTATAAAGAGATTAAAAAATATGTATTTTACTATTTTATTGTATCATTTTAATTTTGTCCCTCTTCAGTCCTCACACCATATCTTGGCTCTGTCACTGGTCGTAGACTCATATGACAGTGAATCAATGATAATGACACTACATTTAAATGATTAAAAATGTATAAGCACGTAACAAGTCTAACATCGTATTCTGTATATCTATATTGGATATAGCAGTGTGATTGTCAATCTCAGAGTAGAGAGAGAGAGGGCAGTTGGGGGAGGGAGGAGCGATCGACAAAGTCCCTCGCTGCCGACCTTCAGAGCTTGTCTTCTGTTGCTGTTTGAGGAAGACCTCCTCAGAAAAGAACACCGAATCAGCCAATGAGGTATTCCTACTGTAACCCCATTTGATTTATACCTTATCTCTCCATTTTCTTTTAATATTGAGCTATAATCCCTCTCTTTTCTTCTTCTCTTTCTTTTGTTATTTTTATGATTGCAATTGTTACGATTCTGTGTCCCACACCACGTCTTTTGTTATTTTTTTTTTTAGCCTAAAAAAGGCCCTTCTCCGAGAGGATCCAGTTAGGACAAATCCTAAATCCTCTTCACTTCATCTTTTCCAATTATTTCACCCACGTTGTTTACGAAATTATCTTTCTTTATTTTTGAAATTGTGTTTTTTGTTTTTTTTTTCTTCTTTCTTTCTATGCCATTCCTTGTGTGGGAGAGGATCTTTCTCTATGGGGTTTACAAACGCGCCAAACGGATATGTTTACGAAGTTATCTTGATCTTCTCTTTCCTCACTACTTTTTTTTTTTTTTTTTTTGCGTTACTGATGAGGAACCCACACACTTTTTGAGAGAGAGGGATCAAGATCGAGAGTCATATATTAAATTACTCAAAAACCAAAAAGACATCCGATGAAGACATGAATTTAGTCATATGGGACGGATTCAGTTACAGGTAGTGCAAATTTGATGCCAAAAAATAAAAAAATAAAAAATTTTGTTCCTCAAATTTGCGCTAACTTGATTCTCTCCATTGGAAACGAATCATTCCTGGTTGAAATCAACTAAATAAGGTCGTCTGCTAATAAACAGTAGCATAAATTTCTATAAGCTATACTCTTATAATGATGTGATATGCAATGTTATCAACTTTACTACTGATATTGATGGTATCACCAACCCATAGGTCATGGATTAACCTTTCTTCTTTGATAATAATTATTATTATTATTCTTATTATTTTTGTTGAATTATCCGAAGATATTGGATGATTTGTTTGAAAGTTCAAAGTTTAAAAGTGGGCAACTAGTAACTTTTCTGTCTTATTTTACATTTATTGTGTCGCAGTTCCATGGCCAAATGGCCCAAACTCTTTTCAAGAAACACTAGGGTTGAAAACGTGCATGATAGAGCAATGATGGTGGAAGTGAGACAGACTTCTCCTGATGTTCTAGTGATGACTGTCGAAATTCCACCTGGTGAGCATCAATATATTTGCCATGAAGATATTTCGGGTCCCAATGGAGGCCGCCCCGGATATGTAGTTGTTTACATTAAAGATGCCAGGGAAATGGGTTGGAAAGATATTATGCCTGCTGGTATTAGGGTAAATGAGAAACTGGAGTTGAACTACTAGAGTGAGAGGGGTTTGATCACCATCACCCCTACTAGGGGAAATTTCATCCCGAGGCTCGGGTATTTTCCTAGACTACAACCTTTGATCAATCTCCTTTCATTGTTCTTTATACTTCATTTGTTGTCTTAATATATACACTTTTTTCTTATTCCATTGTTTACTTACGTTGTGGTGGTTTCAATTTTCACTGGTTTATTATCCGATTAAAACGAGTAGCTCAGCAGATTAAGTCACTGGGGAAATAGATTGGGGACGCCAGAATCTTAAATCATCACTTCTCCCATGGTTTTCCATAGATTCTCCATGCTGCATGATTTTATGTATTTGCTTTGCGTTTCCTAATTGTCTTGCTATAAGCTAAAACAATGTTCTAAATTCAGATTGGATTTGGTTTATGGGGATTGGATTTGATTTCCTAATTCAGATTACAGTGTTGCTCCTCTTTTATGATTATGTTCTAGTCATGTACAGCGTTTTTCTCTTTGTTGCGACTCACAAGTCTTCTTATATAATTATGGGTGTCTCTTATACATTTTACCCACACACAAACACACGGATATTTTCCTTGTTTTGATTTTTGATTTTGTATCTAACAGCGTGGGCTGAGAAGGTGCTTAATTGTTTCATATTTTGTTATTAATTCTACTTTAGATGTACAGATAAAGGTAGGGGTGTCAAAAAATACCGGAAAACCGGTTGAAAAAAACAGGTAACCAGGTACCCCGGTTCTAATTCCAGTTTTTGGCACCTAGTTATAACCGGGTAACCAGGTGCATATATATATATATATTCTGCTTCTGCATTTGTGAGACAGCTTATAACATCAATAAAAAAAGTAAAGAACAACTATGGAAGTTCTCTTCTTCCTCTGTGTCTGTGTTTGTTTCAACAATTGCAAATGTGTGAAATGGTAAGGGAACTCTAATTATGGTGGAACTCTATCTGGAGTATTAGGACTTTGCTTCTCACCAAAATGGACAAAATTTTTGACAAACTTCAGTATGTCAACCATAAAACTTGCTGTAATTTAAAGAACCGTTTTTACCAATGAAATGGGTGACATTTAAGATATATTATGATCCACAGACCAAGAGATATCTCAAAAATCCATTTTTATCAAATTGCCTAGTAGCTCTTTTTTCTCTCAACCCTTAAAGTCTCGGAGATCTCTGTACAACAAATGTCCATTGTGCTTTATACATACGGAAAAAGCTCTCAATTCATCAATTAAGGCCTCGTTTGGTTAGCAAAATGTCTAGTTCATTGAAAAATGATTAGTTATTACTGGGAATAGAAGAGTGTGAAATATATTAGCTATTCATATTCTTTTGTTTGGTTGTAACGCCGGAATAGACTAGCTAATCATATTCCTTCGTTCGATACAATGCAATACATTGGTGAATAGAATCATATTGTGATCAAATTTTCTAAAATACCCTTATAATACAAATACAAGTTATATTATTAAGGGCTTTCATTCTTTTTTTTTTTTTTTTTTGAAACATAAACAATTTTACTATAATTTCTTTTTTCTTTTTAATTATGTTAGGTATATGGCCTTTTTTTTTTTTTTTTTTCAATTATGCTACAAAATTATTTATATAAAAAAATATAGTTGGAGAAAATAGAATCAAACTCAATCTTGAAATCAAAAAAATATAGTTGGGGTATGTACAAAGAATCAAAAGATATAAAAAAATAGATTATATATTTGTATTTTATAGAAAACTTAGAGATTCTGTTTCTCCGTCAAAGAAATAAAAATAAATAAATAAACTGAGAAACGTTACAGAGAAACATAATAAAAAAAAAAAAGGTACATAAATTAAAAAAAAAAAAAAAACAAAGAGGCGGAGAGAAGCAAATCAGAGAGAAACGGTACAAATAATCCAAAAAAAAAACTGTATCAGAAGAATCAGAGAGAAAAGAAAAAAAAGAATGAAATATAGAACCATAGAAAAGATAAACAGAGAGATAGAGAAAGAGAGAGAACGAAATATATAAGAATTGGATAGAGATAACGAAATTTAATTCCCACATGTGGGGTTTTTTGTGGCAATTTACACGATTAATTTAATCCCACATGAAAGAATTAGGTAAGCCACTCAGTTTTTAGTGGCTCAACTACGCCTGTGTGTATGAGATTAGTAGTCTCATGAAAATAGACTATTCTCAGAAATAGAGTCTTACCAAACAAAAGACTAGCTATACCTAGTGTTAGTTAATCCAATTCAAGGGTCTATTCCGTAAACTAAACGGGACCTAACTTTTGACAAGTGTTATGAGCAGTAATTAAATCTTTTGGTCATACAGTAGCAATAACTTCAATATCAAGTTGGTTATAACAGTGTAATAATAAAAAGTTCATGAGAATAGCAAGAAACAAAGGTAAAAAAGGGCTAGATTCAAGCTAAGATCCAAGAAAGCCAAAATGGAGAACCTCTCTGGAGAGATATTTTTGCATCTATGCATTCTCGTAAGAAGTTTGAAGCAAGAGCAAATGGCACTCCATGTTTATAGAGATGTTTGATAAGTAGATTAGCCTCGGAAAATAATAAACAGGAAGAGGATCAATCTCACATTGCTAAAAATATGGAACCCTCCAAGCTTGCTTTTCTACATGAGGATCAGTCCCTTATAGACTTATATGAGTCCACAAATTTAGTGATAAATTCATTGAATTTGTTAAAAAAATAAAGAAATATGTTTTCCATTTTTCTTTGTTTGGGCTTTTTCTGATTTCTGGGCCTTATTTGATTTCACTGTATTCAAGCCCATCCAAATACAGTTTGGGCCTAAAACAGGTAGCATGGGCCTATATGGATCCAGCAAGGTGAGGAATTTGGAGTGTAAATAATAATAAAAATTGAGATAGTGGAGTCTGGAGCTTTTGACAAGTGTCCTCCTTATCAGTTAACTTATTACAGATCGGTCTTCGAGGACTTCAGTTTTAGTGAGTGACCCTCGAGATTCACGCTCTGGACAACCCTTCTTGAAGGTAGAAATCCTTTTTGTCTGAAACATTTTTATTGTTGCTTTCTCATTGATTCAAGTTTTTCTTGCTCTCAAACTCCTCATACTCTGCAGCTTGATCTGCGTCCTGACTAGCCTGATCCAGTAATCCTCCCTCTTCCTTCCGTTGTTCTTGCCGATACGCATTCTGCTGCTCCCCCCTTGGCCCCTATGGGAGAGGACATTTCTGGTCAATTATTCGTGGTGTTGGATCGCGCGGGTGTGGATCTCGATGAAGGTGCTGCTTCCGAGAACAACAACCTGTTACGGCGGTGGTTTGGGCTGCAAGCGTTGGCGATAGCTGAAGGAGGATCTGGAGCACTCAGCAGTGTCCTCCGTTGACGAGTGAAATGGCTTCTCTTCAAACAGGTTGGAATCTTTGACAGCGGGTAAATCGAATGGGCTTCATTCTGTTGACTTGGGTTTGGCTAAGGCCACAGCTGTGCCAGGAGGTCCTCTAAGCCCAAGATCTGAGCCATTTAGGCCCGGGCCACCATGATAGAATGGTAATTAAGGACACCAGTTTTCCTGCACAGCCACAGCCCACAGGGCCTTCTAGAAGGGAAACGGATCCTCTCCCTTCTCCATCGAGGGGCATTTTAATGGACCTTATCCATTTCATTTGGAATGGACAGATCCGTCCTCTTCTAGAAGAAGAGGAGGAGCGAATGAGTGATGTCACTTAACGCTTTTTTTCTTTCGTAGTCTTTCTGTGTCTCTCTTCCAGAGCAGAGCAGATAAATTCTAGAAGAGTGGTGTTTTATATAAAAGTTTAATATACAATTCCGCTGCTTGAGTCGATTGCAAATTGCAATCCTATAAATGTTGTTCATACGGACAAAAAAAAAAACACTAAGAAAAATTGTAATTAATCATCATTAAAATTTATTAAATATAATTATAAAGAGATTAAAAAATATATATTTTACTATTTTATTGTATCATTTTAATTTTGTTCCTCTTCGGTCCTCACACCATATCTTGGCTCTGTCACTGGTCGTAGACTTATATGAAAGTGAGTCAATGATAATGACACTACATTTAAATGATTAAAAATGCGTAAGCACGTAACAAGTCTAACATCGTATTCTCTGTATCTGTATTGGATATAGCAGTGTGATTGTCAATCTCAGAGTAGAGAGAGAGAGAGAGAGAGGGCAGTTGGGGGAGGGAGGAGATATCGACAAAGTCCCTCGCTGCCGACCTTCAGAGCTTGTCTTCTGATGCTGTTCGAGGAAGACCTCCTCAGAAACGAACACCGAATCAGGTATTCCTGCTGTAACCCCATTTGATTTATACCTTATCTCTTCATTTTCTTTGAATAATCAGCTACAAGGATCCATGCACATGTCTTTTGTTATTTTTCTGAGCCTAAAAAAGGCCCTTCTCCGAGAGGATCCAGTTAGGACAAATCCTAAATCCTCTCCACTTCATCTTTTCCAATTATTTCACCCACGTTGTTTACGAAGTTATCTTTCTTTATTTTTCAACGCGTTTTTTTTTCTTCTTTCTTTCTTTCTATGCCATTCCTTGTGTGGGAGGGGATCTTTCTCTATGGGACCGGTGGTTTACAAACGCGCCAAACGGACATGTTAATGAAATTATCTTGATCTTCTCTTTCCTCACTTTTTTCTTTTTCTTTTTCTTTTTTATTTTTTTATTTTTTTTGCGTTACTGATGAGGAACCCCACAGACATTTTGAGAGAGAGGGATCAAGATCGATAGTCATATATTAAATTACTCAAAAACCAAAAAGACATCCGATGACGACATGAATTTAGTCATATGGGACAGATTCAGTTACAGGTAGTGCAAATTTGACGCCAAAAAATAAAAAAATAAAAAATTTTGCCCCTCAAATTTGCACTAACTTGATTCTCTCCATTGGAAACGGATCATTTCCGGTCGAAATCAACTAAATAAGGTCGTCTGCTAATAAACAGTAGCATAAATTTCTATAAGCTATACTCTTATAACGGTGTGATATGCAATGTTATCAACTTTATTACTGATATTGATGGTATCACCAACCCTTAGGTCATGGATTAACCTTTCTTCTTTCATAATTATTATTATTATTATTATTTTTGCTGAGTTATCCGAAGATATTGGATGATTTGTTTGAAAGTTCAAAGTTTAAAAGTGGGTCGATCTAGTAACTTTTTTGTCTTATTTTACATTTATTGTGTCGCAGTTCCATGGACAAACAGCCCAAACTCTTTTCAAGAAACACTAGGGTTGAAAACGTGCATGATAGAGCAATGATGGTGGAAGTGAGACAGACTTCTCCCGATGTTCTAGTGATGACTGTGGAAATTCCACCTGGTGAGCACGAATATATTTGCCATGAAGATATTCCCGGTCCCGCTGGAGGCCGCCCAGGATATGTAATTGTTTACATTGAAGGTGCCAGGGAAATGAGTAAAAAATATATTCATCCTATTGATATTATGGCAAATGAGAAACTAGAGTTGAACTACTCGAGTGAGGGGGGTTTCACCATCACCCTTACCAGGGGAAATTTCATCCGGAGGCTCGGGTACTTTCCTAGACTACAACCTTTGATCAATTTCCTTTCATTGTTCTTTATACTTCATTTGCTGTGTTAATATATACACTTTTTTCTTATTCTATTGTTTACTTACGTTGTGGTGGTTTCAATTTTCACAGGTTTATTATCCGATTGAAACGAGTAGCTCAACAGATTAAGTCACTGGGGAAATAGATTGGGGACGCCAGATTCTTAAATCATCACTTCTTTCCTTGGTTTTCCATAGATTCTCCATGTTGCATGATTTTATATATTTGCTTTGTGTTTCCTAATTGTCTTGCTATAAGCTAAAAGGTTACTATGTTTCAAGCTTTTATTGGCTTTCTCATTGATTTTTGTTTCATTTTAGCGATTGTTGTTGGAGTTAGGGGTGCAAAGGCGGTTACGGTTAGCGGTTAGTGGCAATAACCGCTAACCGTAACCGCCCTAGCGGTTAGTAAATTTCACTAACCGCAACCGCTAACCGCCTAGCGGTTAACGGTTAGCGGTTAGTGGCCGGTTAGCGGTTAGTGAAATAGATAACCGCCCGCTAACCGCTTTTTTAAAATTGGGCTTTTTTTTTTGGCTTTTTTTTACCCTCATTTTTTTTTCTTGTATTTTTAATATCTTCTTGGGCCCAATTGCTATAAATATTTGAATTGTCATTGGATCATATGATTAAGTGTTGATCTTATAAACTTACAAACAAACAAAAATACTTCAATTGTAGTTATAAGTAACACATTGTTTAATCCAATGTCAATTACTTAATTTGATATTATATGAATCACATTGTCATTGTCATTGTACATGAATAATTGATTAAGTATTGGAATTGTAATTGGATCATATAGTTAAATATTTATCTTATACATTTATATTATTCAATATGCATATAATATATATATATATATAATTCAAAATTGTTCAAAATTGTTAATTTTCTTTTTTTTTTTTCTTTCAAAAAATGGTTAAATTTCTTTTTCTAAAAAATGTTCAAAAAATACATTAATACTTCAATTGTGATTATAAGTAACACATTGTTGAATCTAATGTCAATTACTTAATTTGATATTATATAATCATATAGTCTCATTAAATTATATCATATGATTCATATGATTAATTATTTAAATTCTTATCATATTTACTTATAATCTTTTTTCTTTGAATTGAACTTAATATCTAATGGTAAATGGTAATGTTCAAACTCCTAAATCCTAAATTCCTAAAGTATCTAATAATGCTTTAATTAAATTGTAGACTTGTAGTTATAAGTAACATATTGTTTAATTCAATTGAATCAATTGTGATTATCATTGTACATGAATCATATGATTAACTTGTAGACTTATGACTTATGAGTTATGTCATATTATATATGTATTATTTATTATTATATAATCATATGATTTAATGATCAAGTCATCATGTGATATAATCATATCAATTATAGTGATAATATATAAATTACTAAAATTATAATGATAATACATTAATACTTAAATTATGTTTATAAGTAACACATTGGTCATTGTTTAATCCAATGTCAATTACTTAATTTGATATTATACGAATCATATCATCATTGTACATTAATAATATGATTCACTTGAAGTCTTGAATAAAGTATTTGAATTGTCATTGAATCATATGATTAACTATTGATATTATACATTTATATTATTCATATACATATGTAGACTTATATAGACTTATAGGTTTATAACATACATTGGAAATAAGTCTCTAGATATTTAATTGTTGTATTAGTATGAATTAGTATACTTATGAGTTATGTCATCTTATATATGTATAATTTGTTATTATATAATCAAATGATTTAATAATCAATCTCATGTGATATAATCATATAAATTATAGTGATAATATATTAATACTCAAATTGTGATTTAATTATTTTTTAAAAAAAAATTGTGATTTAATGATCAAGTGATTATATGATATAATCATATAAATTATAGTGATAATATATTAATACTCAAATTGTGATTTAATTATTTTTAAAATTGTGATTTAATGATCAAGTGATTATGTTATATGTATAATTATAAAAATATATTATATAAAAAGGCGGTTAGCGGTTAGCGGTTACGGTTAGTAGACCCAATAACCGCTAACCGCTAGGCGGTTATGGCGGTTAGGCGGTTAGCGGTTAATGCGGTTAAACGGTTAGGCGGTTAGGCGGTTGGCGGTTATAGCGGTTTAACCGCCCGCCTTTGCACCCCTAGTTGGAGTGAAGTCTTGGATTCAAGTTTATAGATTTGATTTTATCTGTCTTTTTAGTTTTCTGCTTGGAGTCCTAGCTAGATACGGTAGTGATTACTGTGTATAACAGGTTCCCCTTTTGGTTTACGGGGATTTCCAAATTCATATTCAATGTTCACTATGTGTTTACTGCCGGGCACACAGTCAGATCACATTCAGATCTGACGGACATTACAGTGTTGCTCCTCTTTTATGATTCTGTTCTAGACATTTACAACGCTTTTCTCTTTGTTGTGACTCACACGTCTTCTTATAATTACAATGGGTGTCTCATGCGGCAGTTATCTACTATCTTGTCTAAAAAAAACAGCCACTTTTGGCTGGGCTTCAATATTGGCCGGGCTACTCGTATGCCCATTACCAGTTTTTTAGCTTTATTTGTGCATGTAATGTTTATACTGGGGTCAATGTAGGGGGTGGTGCTTTGTTGTTGTTGTTTTTTTTTTTAGAATTAAATATCTTTTTGTCTGGTTTAACAACTTTATTCGACAAGGGATGATAGTCATGATAC
This sequence comes from Corylus avellana, assembly GCF_901000735.1. NCBI lineage: Eukaryota > Viridiplantae > Streptophyta > Magnoliopsida > Fagales > Betulaceae > Corylus > Corylus avellana. The sequence goes on along the minus strand of NC_081551.1, from coordinate 17,895,227 downwards.
GCATTGATTGACGAGTCCTGGTCTATGTGGCTTTGGGATAATAAATGGGTAGCTTTGTGTGAGATTTTATCTTTGTTGTCTCTTTGTGGTGGAGTTCTACCGAGCTTCTAAAAGGAAGGAGTTTTATATGTGCCTTTTGTTAATGGGCTTTTGAGTTGTTTGTTGGGCTCCTGTATCGGATTGCTCAGGGATTTGGGCATGTCTCTTTTAATTACACACAACGTGGTAAGGTGTTTAAAATAAGTGGGCTATGTAATAGTACTAGTAGCAGCTTATTTTTAATTGTTTTTAAGCTTAGGGTACAAAATTATTTTTTTGATTTCTTATGAAAATATATTTCATAATAGCTTTTCTTTCATTTTTTTACAAAATACAAGTTTTCTATCTACCCTTACTTGTATGTTTTTACCTTGTTTGTTCACTTTTCCATTGGTATATGAACTATATATAGATTTTGGTTTGGTTTTTGTTAATTGTTAGGGAAGCGTGTGATTTGTAAGTTGTTGGAAGGGGGAAAGTGTTACATTTTTAAAGTTTGGTGGTCCAAGTGCCTGAGAGTTATAGTTTGTGGATGTGGACACCAAAGCTATCCATGATGTTTTTGTCATTTTCTTTTTCTGTTTCAGCCCTTGGATTTTGTCATGCTTCATGATGGTGATGTCTCATATGCATATTTTATGACTCCTCTAGTAAATTCATATCAAATTGCATTTTTAAGATATAGCATTCATCAACATTTTTGTAGGCTAATACATGGCACTTTTCCTCTCTTTCAAAGAATATAGGTATAAGATTTGTGTACATTATAAAATTATGTAAGATAAAGGTACTTATATTTTTTGCAAACACAAAAATAGAAGATACTAATTTGATGGGGAAAAAATTTATAGTTGTATAATGGTAGTTTTATGGATTTTTCCATGGTGCTTAATTTTAGATAAATTCTCCATCATTGATAGTGATGCATGTTCTGGGTATGGTTTTAAATAGACAAAAACCTTTCAAATACTTGAGAAGGAAAATTGGTATGTTCTAATAATCACTATATTTAATTGTCTAGAAGCTTGGCAATGCTTTGTGCTTCTTACCCACTTTCTCTTTATCAGTCGATGGATCTTGGTGTGCTCTCAATACAGTCCACTTTTAACAGATCCAATCCACATCTTTAAACATTAGCACCTTAATTTGTCAGGAAAAAAAAATTAAAAAATAAATACATAGTACCTTAAGATAGAATTCATTACAATTTTTTTTTTAAAAAAAAAAAAATTTATATTACCATTTTTTTTTCTTTTTCTAATTTGAGTATGAGGACACTGGACCTGAATTTCATGAAGAGAGACCCAATGGGCTCTACAATAAAACAAGTTTTCCAATTAAAGAGAAGGCACATGAATTTCTGATATTAATGTTCTTGCTTTTTGTCCTAGTCTCAAAACCAATAGCAGAAGATGGATCATCTATCACCTTTGATTGTATAATTTGCATGACATTAGGACGTAGGATGCACGCATACGAGTAATGCTATTAAGAAGCATAGTGTGCTTACATCAACCGCTATGAGAGTAATTACAAACTGGGAGCACCATCCTCTTGGGATTTCGCATAAACCTCCCGGTAAAAGCTTTTAAACTTTTTAATCTTCATACATACATATACGTATATTTTTATATTGCTATAAGCTTAAAGGTTACTGTTTTAATTTGAAGCTTTTCTTAGTGAAAAATATACCAAAGAATCCAAAGAGGGTTGAATAGGTGTATGTAAAAGTAACATGAAATTTAAAATTTAGCAATGACACAAAAATCACAAAATATAAAATATAAAGAAAGCAGTAAATCAATCAAAACAAGTAATTTAATGATAAAGTGGAAACCTTCTGAAGAACTTTTTAAAAATAAAATAAAAAACTAGAAAATGAATTAGAAATTATAAGATGTTCGTACTTACAAAACTTTTGCAATTGACACATGACTATTGTTCCAGACAAGCGACTCACTTGCCTGTTATCGCGGTAGTTCTCTCATAACTTTTGGATAATTCTTCTACCTGATTTCCTTTACCAAAATTCTGATAGATTGAATGTTTTTTATGAAAGAAACACGGCTTTTTAGGTTTTGTTTTAAACCTAATTGGTTACTTCCAATTACATAAATCAATAGCACAAACCAAAGTAAGACAATTCCAATTTTTATAGGAACTTTTGTACTAAAAACAATGGCATCTTCAATTATAGCCCATTTAGGATGTAAAATATATATTTTCTCACCATCTCCATAGTGTATGAGACAAACAGGGCCGGCTCAATGGCTAGGCCATTGAGGCGGTCGCCTAGGGCCCAAAGTTAGTAAGGTCCAAATTTTTTTTTAATAAGGCCTAACAATTTTTTTAATTTTATTTTAACTTAAGGCCTAATTTTTTTTTTTTTTTTAAATAAGGCTCACAACTTTTTCCCATAAAAATTTAAGGCCTCTAAAATAATGCCCCAATATAATAAGCCCATTATAAAATAAGACCAATTAACCCAAAAAAACAAATATGCCACATCAATTTTTTTGGACAACTAGTTAAAAGTTAAACTTAAAAGTCATGAAACAACAATGAGAATGAAAATAATAATAATATTATTAAAATTAATATTATTTAATTAATATTTAAATATTAAAAAAAATAAGGTCCAACTTCAAAATTTCGCCTAAAGCCCCCAAATACATTGAGCCGGCCCTGGAGACAAATGTATGTATTTTCAATTAGGGTCGTATGATTCTACCATATATGTCTTTGGTTTATCAAAATAAAACTGTAAGAGATAAATGCACAATGTATTATGGCCTTTTAGTCTCTTAGAAAATGGTGCTCTAAGAGCCTTTTAAATGTAGTTTTGAAAACTAGGTTTATTAGAACAATTAAGAGACCAAATAGGAAAAAACCGCGCGCAGCAACATTCGAACAGTTCAATCCATCGTTCGAACGAAACTAGTTATTTTAAAACCTTTGTTCAATGCAGCTCAATAAACGGCAACCTCTCAATCTTCAAAGCAGCATGCCGTTTGGACGGTGTACCTAACGGTGGCTTTAACTCTTCAAAATAAAACACTGTATTCAAGCCCAGCCAAATCATATTTGAGCCTAAAACAGGTAGGATGGGCCTGCCTCACTCTACACAACCTCGGCCTATATGGATTTTGTACTGTACGTATTGGATAGGAGGGCAAACATGTAAATAAAACGAATCTTGGCAGATTCTATCCGGACGTTGACAACAAACCACCTCCTTAAGTCCTTTATCAATTGACAATTATCATCGATCGGTCTTCGCAGACTCTCACCGACTCCTCGAGCTTCACTCTCTCGGCAACCCTTCTTGAAGGTAGAGGTGGAAAGCCTTTCTCACAACTTTTGTTGTTGCTTTCTTTCCATTGATTTCTGTTTTTCTCTATCTCAACCCTCCATGCGGCTAGCCTGGTCCAGTGGTCCTCCCTCTTCTTTCCCCTTGTTCTTGCCGTTATGCAATCTGGTGCATGCTCCCCCTTGGCCCCTAGCCCCTAGGCCTAGGGGAGGACATTTCCGGTCAATTGCTTGTGGTGTAGGCTTGGATAGCTCAGCTGCATGTGGAACTGGTGGCTGGGGCTGCAAGCGTCGGATCTGATGCGGCGCCGGTGGCTTCTCTTCAAACGGTTAGAATCTTGGAGTGCACAGGTCCAAATGGGCTGCCTGCTTATGACTTGGGTTTGGCTAAGCCCACGGATGGGCCTCTTAGCCGAAGATCTGAGGCAGGCGGGACCCACTTTGACTTTGCTGACATCAGCCCAATGATTATTGAACGACACTACGTCACGCTTGTTATGGGGAGGATTCAAGATGCATTTCGTCCTCAGCAAGAAATATTTTGCGGAACGGCATCACTCCCCGCACGCCAGCTCAGCAAGGGAAATACTTTGCGGAACGCATCACTCCCCGCACGCCAGCTCAGCAAGAAATACTTCGCGGAGGACCGAGCGGAACGCATCACTCCCGCATTATATAATTTATATATAGTAGGAACGCTAGAACGGAAGATCAACAGAGCAAGAGAAAAGAAAAAAGGAAACTACAAAATCCTTCGCTGACACCAATCCTCAGAAACGAACAGGTATTAATCCTGCCTTAACTCCAGTTGATTTATACCTTATCTCTTCATTTTCAACTATCATCCCTCTCTTTTCTTCTTTGCTTTTGTTATTTTTCTGATTGCAATTTGATAGAACCCGCTGCTTCCTATCGAAGAAGCTGAGCTTCGAATGGGAATCTTCAATGGTTAGAAATTGCCTTTTTTTTTTTTTTTTTTTGGTTGCTGTGTTGTTTGGTTTGTGTTTTGATCTTAATGAAATTACTCATTCATCCAAAAAAAAAAAAAAAATGAAATTGCCTTTTCAGCTGTAACACTATAGGTATTTCAACCACGTTCTTTACCAAGTTACCTCCACATCTTGATCTTCTCTTTCCTCACTCTTTTTCTCTCTTTTCTTTTTGTCTTTGATGAGGAACCTCACAGACTTTTTGGGAGGGAGGGTATGATGAAGATCAATATTCATGATTATGGGATCTTTAACTTCTCATATATTAAATTACTCTTAGAACCCCAAGGGGTTGGCTTATGGCATCTATAAATCAAGTTTAAAGTTCAAATCCATTTTTGTGCAAACAATTTTTTTGGAAGCGCTTTAATTTGCACGGGTTCAAGGCTTGCTCGATAAGAGTGGGGTACACCGTACACAGAGTGGTCTTGCCTTAGACAGGCCCGTCATCGTAAAAAATAAAAATAAAAATAAAATTACTCTTATAAATCCATCCATCCATCACAAAAAGACCCAAAAAGACATCCGATGCAAAACTATAAATGCAGGATTGATCTTACGTTTATTTCCTATTTTTAGAGAACATGGGAAATATGTATAAATAGGTAGGTCATTTAGAGGTAGCCTGGGCCTCTTTTTGGAAAAAGGATCTTGTTTGGATTATTGGGAATAAGATTCTTGGAGAAGCTAACACTAAAGTTAATGACTATTCCATTTTTAAAAATGAATAGCTTTTATTAGGAGTGCAAGAATGTGGAGTAGAATAGCCTTGGTGGTAGAGTATATGATAAGGATCTAACACTTGGAATAACCATTCTTATGGCCAATGAAGGAATTAATGACTCCCTTCATCTTCATCAACCCAACTGCATGCAATTCATTTACTTGGAGTACCTCTATAGGATAGTGATCATTACTTTGTCTAGAATCAAATGGATCAAAATTTTGCTTCTTCTTTACTTTGGAAGTAACACTCTGCACCCTCTATAACAACACAATGCAAATGAATAATGTATTTGAGTGAAGACAAGCTTGTCTCTCTAAATTGACCTTATCCATTTCATTTGGAATGGATAGATCCGTCTTCTTCTAGAAAAAGAAGTTTACAATTCTAGAAGTATATGAGTGATAATAGTGTTTTATTTCAATATACATTTTAGTATAACAATTAACAAATGACGCACGACTCTCAAATTTTTATCATTATACATAATTTCTGTTTTTGTATTTTATAGTTTAACATAAGTAATTAATCATCATTAAAATTTATTAAATATAATTATAAAGAGATTAAAAAATATGTATTTTACTATTTTATTGTATCATTTTAATTTTGTCCCTCTTCAGTCCTCACACCATATCTTGGCTCTGTCACTGGTCGTAGACTCATATGACAGTGAATCAATGATAATGACACTACATTTAAATGATTAAAAATGTATAAGCCCGTAACAAGTCTAACGTCATATTCTCTATATCTATATTGGATATAGCAGTGTGATTGTCAATCTCAGAGCAGAGAGAGAGAGGGCAGTTCGGGGAGGGAGGAGCGATCGACAAAGTCCCTCGCTGCCAACCTTCAGAGCTTGTCTTCTGTTGCTGTTCGAGGAAGACCTCCTCAGAAAAGAACACCGAATCAGCCAATCAGGTATTCCTACTGTAACCCCATTTGATTTATACCTTATCTCTTCATTTTCTTTTAATATTGAGCTATAATCCCTCTCTTTTCTTCTTCTCTTTTTTGCTTTTGTTATTTTTATGATTGCAATTGTTACGATTCTGTGTCCCACACCACATGTCTTTTGTTATTTCTTTTTTTAGCCTAAAAAAGGCCCTTCTCCGAAAGGATCCAGTTAGGACAAATCCTAAATCCTCTCCACTTCATCTTTTCCAATTTTTTCACCCACGTTGTTTACGAAATTATCTTTCTTTATTTTTCAAAGTGTGTTTTTTGTTTTTTTTTTTGTTTTTCTTCTTTCTTTCTATGCCATTCGTTGTGTGGGAGGGGATCTTTCTCTATGGGGTTTACAAACTCGTCAAAATGATATGTTTACGAAATTATCTTGATCTTCTGTTTCCTCACTACTTTTTTCTCTTTTTTTTTCGTTACTGATGAGGAACCCCACACACTTTTTGAGAGAGAGGGATCAAGATCAAGAGTCATATAATAAATTACTCAAAAACCAAAAAGACATCCAATGAAGACATGAATTTAGTCATATGGGACAGATTCAGTTACAGGTAGTGCAAATATGACACCAAAAAAATAAAAAAATAAAAAATTTTGCCCCTCAAATTTGCGCTAACTTGATTCTCTCCATTGGAAACGGATCATTTCCGGTTGAAATCAACTAAATAAGGTCGTCCGCTAATAAACAGTAGCATAATTTTCTATAAGCTATACTCTTATAGCGATGTGATATGCAATGTTATCAACTTTACTAGTGATATTGATGGTATCACCAACCCATAGGTCATGGATTAACCTTTTTTCTTTAATAATAATAATAATTATTATTATTATTATTATTTTTGTTGAATTATCCGAAGATATTGGATGATTTGTTTGAAAGTTCAAAGTTTAAAAGTGGGTAACTAGTAACTTTTCTGTCTTATTATACATTTATTGTGTCGCAGTTCCATGGACAAACGGCCCAAACTCTTTTCAAGAAACACTAGGGTTGAAAACGTGCATGATAGAGCAATGATGGTGGAAGTGAGACAGACAACTCCCGATGTTCTAGTGATGACTGTCAAAATTCCACCTGGTGAGCACAAACATATTTGCCATGAAGATATTCCAGGTCCCGCTGGAGGCCGCCCCGGATATGTAATTGTTTACGTTGAAGGTGCCAGGGAAATGGGTAGGAAACATATTCTGCCTGCTGATATTAGGGCAAATGAGAAACTGGAGTTGAACTACTCGAGTGAGAGGGGTTTGATCACCATCACCCCTATTAGGGGAAATTTCATCCCGAGGCTCGGGTAGTTTCCTAGACTACAACCTTTGATCAATTTCCTTTCATTGTTCTTTATACTTCATTTGCTGTGTTAATATATATACTTTTTTTCTTATTCCATTGTTTACTTACGTTGTGGTGGTTTCAATTTTCACAGGTTTATTATCCGATTGAGACGAGTAGCTCAGTAGATTAAGTCACCGGGAAAATAGATTGGGGACGCCAGAATCTTTAATCATCACTTCTCCCATGGTTTTCCATAGATTCTCCATGCTACATGATTTTATATATTTGCTTTGCGTTTCCTAATTGTCTTGCTATAAGCTAAAACAATGTTCTAAATTCAGATTGGATTTGGTTTATAGGGATTGGATTTGGATTTGGATTGGATTTGATTTCCTAATTCAGATCACAGTGTTGCTCCTCTTTTATGATTCTGTTCTAGTCATTTACAGCGCTTTTCTCCTTGTTGTGACTCACAAGTCTTCTTATATAATTATGGGTGTCTCTTATACATTTTGCCCACACACAAACACACGGATATTTTCCTTGTTTTGATTTTTGATTTTGTATCTAACAGCGTGGATTAGATATTTAAAAGGGAAGCTGAGAAGGTGCTTAATTGTTTCATATAACACTCGCTAGCAAATTAGCATTTAAAGCATTTTCAAGTCCAGGTGAAGCATTCGTTGTTCTATAAATTTTGCTATTAATTCTGATTGACCAAATTCGTTTTTCTTAAAAAGAAGGGTTATAAGTACTTGGTGAGTATTTCTTGAAGAGGGTGGCCCAACTACCTTGGAGTTGCAGGGTTAATTTAGGTACTGGCAAAGTCGTCTTTTGGATGGTCGAATCATCCTTTCGAGGTTTCGCCCAAAGGGGTGGCTCGGTCTCTAAAAATGTTTATTGTATTTTTTTATTTTATTTAAAGGATAAATATGATAGGCAATTTCTAATGAAAGGGATGACTAGTGGATGAATGTGGAAATGATAATGGAAATAGTATTGATAATGAACTCCAATTAGGGTTGGAGACAAACTACAAGTGAATCCAATTGAGGTTGTACAAAGATGTAAGTCTAATTCATTCTTATGGTCTTTAAGTAGAAATACATAAAGCTTAAAGTGATAACACCTAAAGTTCTAATATTCAAATTCAAATAAACTCTAATTCTAATAACCTAATCTTAATATTAAATAAGCTAATACTAATTTAAAGAATTTAATCCTAGTTAAATTGGAATTGCATTCCAATTCAACTATTATTCTATCTAATTATTACTTTATCCCTATCAGGTAGATAAAGACCTAAACTTCTAATATTCAAATTCAAATAAACTCTAATTCTAATAACCTAATCTTAATATTAAATAAACTAATACTAATTTAAATAATTTAATCCTAATGAATTGGAATTGCATTCCAATTCCTATCAAAATACGGTATTGTATTTCTTAAAACCAAAGCATTTTTGGTATTTTAAATAAAACATTCACACATGTGGGTCGGGTGACATCTTCCATCTATTTTAAGATAAAGTGCCAATTAAAAAAAAAAAATAGTAGTTTGAGGGAACAAGTGTCACAAATAGCATTTTAAGGTACAAGTGCAAATGAGTTGTCGGTTTGAGGGATAAATTTATTTATTTATTTTCTCTTGTTTTGAGAAGTAATTTACAATTTACGTTTAAAATGTAATTAATCTAAATTAATGAAGATGCTGCATTTAGGGAGATTTCAAACGGCGCGCTAAAGAGAGGCATTATTATTCTTATGAAGCGAGAATGTTTTATAAAAAGCATGTGCAAGTCTTTGGTGTGGTAGATGGTGTTTTGATGTTTTATCCATGTGCAAGTCAACTGTAATTGGCATGTGTCGGCTGAAACCAAATCTTGAAATTCGGATGAATATGGAATAGCGTGTGTGATGTTGTGTGAGATTTTATCTTTGTTGTCTCTTTGTGGTGGAACTCTACCGAGCTTCTAGAATGAAGGTTTTTTATATGTGCCTGATCCTTTATTTTTTATTTTTTATTTTTTGGACGTCCTGATCCTTTGTTAACGGGCTATTGAGTTGTTTGTTGGGATCCTGTATCGGATTGCTCAAGTAGATGTCAATATGTCATCATGTCACATTGGAGTAATTCTAAATAGCTTATTTGTATTCTATTAAGAATGATATGGCTATTAAAATTATTATTGGGCATGTGATTGATCATTATTAAATTTTGATCTAAGAATGATTTTAATAATCACATCATTTTTAATAGGCCATTTAAAATTACTCTGTCACACAGGGTTTTGAGCATATCTTTTTTAATTACACACCTTGTGGGCAAGGTCTTTAAAATAAGTGGGCTATGTAAGAGTACTAGCAACAGCTTTTTATTTTTATTTTTTATAAGTTTAGAGTATAAAATTACTTTTTACTTCCCTATGAAAATATATTTCACAATAGTTTTCCTTACCTTTTTATATACCATTAAAATATTATTTCTATACAAAATACAATTTCCCTATCTACTCTCATTTTTTTCACAAAATTTCAACACAATCCCCAATTAAAGACAAAGAGATAAAAAATGAGAGAGAAAAGATGAATGTTTATATTAAAATAATGTACGGGGAACATTGTACATTAGGAAACATCGTAGCAACCCTTGAGAGTTGGTTAAATGTAAGAAATCTGATGTGAGTATGTTTTTGTAATTTTTCTGAAAATTTCCTAAACATAGAAAAGTGAATTACATATAAAGCATCTGCAGCTAGTGTGCTCTAATAGGTATATTAGATGAGTGACACGTAACAATTGTATGAGAAAACCACATGGCAAAGGAATGGTTACAGCAGGAAGTAGTCAATTAAGATGTGTTTTACTTGCTTGTAATAAACAGTTGTAACCGAGTGTGGCTAGTAATTCTATTAGGAAAGCTGTTAAGTAGTTGGGCGAAAAATGTAAGTATAAAATGTTGAACTTAGAATGAAGCCTTATCAAAGAATTTGTAGAATATTTATTGGTAACTTTGAAGGTTTAAGCATTCTCGAAATGCTTAGTTTTATACAAATAGTTTATATTTCTACCAATTCATCATCTAGCTTCTTTCTTTTTCATCCATTTTAGTCAATTACAGTGTGTTAGAAGTACAACACTGTTATAGAACACTACCACATCAATCTATTAAAATACGAGTAATGTGTAACAATTCTCAATTTTTAGAGGTATACTCTTATAACGATGACAAAGGCATTGTTATTGATTATTTCAACAGTTATCAACTATACTGTTGATGATGGTATCACCAACTCATAGGCCACGGGTGTTAGCCTTCTTCTTTGATAATATTTTTTTTCTTATTTTTGTTGAATTGTTCGAAGGTATTGGATGATTTGTTTGAAAGTTCGAAATTTAAAAGTGGCCACTAACTTTTCTTGCTTATTTTACAGTTATTTTGTTGCAATTCTATGGCCAAACTCTTTTCAAGAAACACCAAGGTTGAAAGAAAGTAGTCGCTTTAGAATAAAGAAAAATGGCAAGCAAGCTCTACATTAATGAAGAAGTCATACACATTTTTAGATTGTTTCTCCTTTGTTTTTTAGTTGGTCCGGCCACCCCCAAGGGCCAAACAATTTTTATTTTTATTTTTTTAGATTTGGCCATTAGGGGTGGCCGGATCACCCCCAAGGGCTATGGGGTGGCCGAAGCCAACCCCCAGCCCCAACTGGGGTGGTCCGACCACCCCCAATGAGTGGCCAGTCACTCCATAATTTTTTATAATTTTATTTTTTAATCATTTTAAAAAAATATATATAATATTTTATTATTATTTTTATTAATTGGACAAATCTCCTATTTATGTTCTTATGATCTCTCAAAGAGATCCTGACAATTAATTGGATATTCTCCGATCCATAATTATTTTAAAATAAAGAAAAATGGCAAACAAGCTATACATTAATGAAGAATTCATACACATTTTTAGATTGATCCTCCTTTGTTTTTTAGCTCATTTATAAATAGTTTTAGTTTTCTTTTAAAAATGGTAATTTAAGTTGGCGTTTATTTTGTTCAGATATAAGCACTCTATTTTTCGAGAAATGATAAAAATTATTTTTTTAATTATTTTTATTCATCTCTGTATAATAAGTGAGTAAATCAATCGAGTCCACAAATTTGATGACGAATTGATTGAATTTATAAAAAGAGAAAAGAAATATGTTTCCCATTTTTCTTCGTTTTGACTTTTCTCATTTCTGGCCTTACTTGATTTCACTGTATTCAAGTGAATCAAGCCCAGCCAAATACTGTTTGGGCCTTAAACAGGCAGCATGGGCCTATATGGATCCAGCAAGGTGAGGAATTTGGAGTGTAAATAAAATGCGAATATATATATAATTAATTGAGATTGTGGAGTCTGGAGCTTTTGACAAGTGTCCTCCTTATCACAGATCGGTCTTCGCGGACTTCAGTTTCAGCGACCCTCGAGATTCACGCTCCCGACAACCCTTCTTGAAGGTATAAGGATCCCTTTATTCCGAAACATTTTAATATTTTATCGTTGCTTTCTCATTGATTTCAGTTTTTCTCTCTCTCAAACTCCCCATACTCTGCAGCTTGATCTACGTCCTGACTAGCCTGATCCAGTGATCCTCCCTCTTCTTTCCGTTGTTCTTGCCGATATGCATTCTGCTGCTCTCCCCTTGGCAGAAGACATTTCTGGTCAATTATTCGTGGTGTTGGATTGCGCGGCTGTGGATCTGGATGGATGTGCTGGTTCCGTGAACAACAACCTGTTACGGCGGTGGCTTGGGCTGCATGCGTCGGCGATAGCTGAAACAGGATCTGGAGCAGTAAGCAGTAAGCAGTTTCTCCGTCGACGAGTAAAATGGCTTCTCGTCAAACAGGTTGGGATCTTTGACAGCGGGTAAATCCAATGGGCTGCATTCTGATGACTTGGGTTGGGCTAAAAGCCTATGTATGGGCCAGGTGGGCCTCTAAGCCCAACATCTGAGCCGTTTAGGCCCGGCCCACCATGATAGCATCGTAATTAAGGACACCGTTTTCCTCCACAGAGCCTTGTAGAAGGAAAACGGATCCTCTACAAAACATATGTTTTACATCCGTCTTCCTTCTAGAAGAGTGACATGCCAGTTGCCACTCACGCATTATGCAGTCTCTCTCTCTCTGCTAGAGCAGAGAACAAAAATTCTAGAAGGAGAATCTTAGTAAAACAAATGGCGCACGACTCTCAAAACATGACGGCCAAAAATCAAGTTTTTATAATGTTTGTTATTGTATTTTATAGTTTAACATGAGTAATTAATCATCATCATTGCCTTATCTGTGTACAAAATATAGTGTGTTTAAAATTTTACTGTACAATTTCGCTCGAGTCGATTGTAATCCTAAAATGATGGTGATGTGATACTACACGCACAACTTTTTCTATTTATTTTTATTGTTGTTAACTTCCAAACTTACACCATAAACTAAAATGAAACCATTTATATATTAAAATAATTAAATATGTGTAAGATACCTCTTATGGCTCCATCTATATAACAGTCTAAATTGTCAATCTTGGAGGCGTGGAGTACACAGAGAGAGAGAGAGAAAGAGATAAAGAGATCGAGGGGGGAGTGGGAGCTGGGTGGGGGGAGCCAAGTCCCTCGCTGCCTACCTTCAGAGCTTGTATTCTGTTCGAGGCTGACCTCCTCAGAAGCACCGATTCAGGTATTCCTGCTGTAACCCCACTCGATTTATCCCTTATCTCTTTGAATATTGAGCTATCATCCCTCTTCTTCTTTTTTCTGATTGCAATTGTTACGATTCTATGTCCCACGTCTTTTGTTATTTTTCTGAGCATAAGTATTTCGTTTTAACCGTCGTTGATTACGAAATTATCTTGATTTTCTCTTTCCTCACGTTTTTTTTTTTTTTTTTTTCTGCGTTACTGATGAGGAACCCACGGACTTTTTGAGAGTGGGATTAAGATCAAGAGTCATATATTAAATTTCTCTTATAAATCCATCCATCACAAAAAAACCCAAAAAAGAGATCCGATGAAAAACTATAAACTCTCTGTTTTTCTGTACATTTAAGTTGAAGATTTCTACGATCGATGAAGACATGACTTTAGTCATATATCATCTGACCTTCATTCATCATACGCTACTTAAATTAGCATGTCATAATGTATGATGCTCATTATGTTGTCATGATGGCCACATTTAATTGTATATTTCCAGCACTTGATTCCCTAAATACCCCTTGGCTAATAAACAGTAGCATAAATTTATCAACTTAATTACTAATGATATTGATGGTTTCACCAACCCATAGATCATATATAATTGGATGATTTGTTTGAAAGTTCAAAGTTTAAAAGTGGGGTAACTAGTAACTTTTCTAGCTTTTATTTTACATTTATTGTGTTGTAGTTCCATGGCCAAAGTCTTTTCCAGAAACACTAGGGTTGAAAACCTATATCATAGAGCAATGATAGTGGAAGTGAGACAGGATCCTGGCAATTGTCTAGAGAAGATGGTCGAAATTGAACCTGGCAAGCACAAATATGTTTGCCATGAAGATATTCCCCTTGGATTGCGCCCTGTTCGAGTATTTGTTTACATTAAAGATGCCAGGGAAATGGGTAGAGAACATATTCTGCCTGCTGATATTAGGGCAAATGAGAAACTGGAGTTGAACTACTCGATTGAGAGGGGTTTCACCATCACCCCTATTAGGGGAAATTTCATCCCGAGGCTCGGGTACTTTTCTAGACTACAATCTTTGATCAATTTCCTTTCATATATTGTTCTTTATACTTCATTTGTTGTGTTAATATACACTTTTTCTTATTCCATTGTTTACTTACTTTGCTATGGTTTCAAATTCCACAGGTTTATTATCGAATTGAAACGCTTGGGAAATAGGCTGAGGAGATTCTGGTGACGTAACTTAAATCATGACTGGTGATGTCAAGTGTATAGTTAATAGACAAAAGAACCTTTTGAATATTTGATAAGGAATATTTGTAATTTCTAACATCTAAGTACTGTTTCAAACACTGTATATAATAGCGTAGAAAATATGGGAAATGATTTGTGGTGCTTACCCACTTTCTCTTTATCAAGTGATGGACATTGATGGGACATGCTTTGTGGTTCTTGATGTTACGTGATAGAGCATGTTATTTCTGAATGGTACCAGGTATTTTGGAGTAAAAAGTGCACAATAGCATACTATTTGAAGCGTGAATAACAAAGACATTGATAAAATGCCCAATACCATCTTAACTTGCAACACACAATCAGAAATTCTGCCTACAACATGAATTTTTTATTTTTTAATATGTCTGCACAAGAGGGGGAAGAGGAATTTGAATTAATGATTTTCACTTCATGAGACGTGGTCCTAGCCGATTGAGCTATCTCTTGAGGATGGCCTACAACATGATTTTATACTCAACCCAAAACAACTTTCATTTTGGTCTGATTCAAGCACTCCATTGTGTTTTTCTACATAATTTCATTTTCTTCTACTCTCCCAGAAGTGTCTTAAAATTGTGACATGTGGCGTGAACCCTTTTTTTTTTTTTAAAAGGCTAAACTAGTTTTTTAACCAATTTTTTTAAGAATAAACCGGTTTTTTCTTTAAAAACCGATCATTAATTGTGTTAATTATATTTCAAGAGTTTTTCATATATAAATTATTCAATAAATTAAGTATTATAAATATTCGAATCAAATAAGAAAACAAATAGTATAAATCAAATTATTATGTATTAATATGTTTAGTCAATTTAATATGTATATTAATAATATTACATTTATTCTCACTTTCTTACACTCATTTCTTGACACTCATAAATCATTTTAAACCACCATTAGATTAAAATCTAATAAAAATTGAGCTGATGATTGATTACTTCTTTTCTTTTGTTCTTTTGTTCTTTTTTTTTTTTACATCGATAATTTATTTGAAATTTTTGGACATGAATAAGCTTTAAGGTCCGTAGCGGCGTAGTGGTTATCGAAGAGGCAATCGAGTCGCTTAGAATAAAGAAAAATGGTGAATATTTTAACCATTGCAAGAATGCTGTAACATTAATGATGAAGTCATAAGCATTTTCAGATTGATTGTTCCTCCTTTCATCTTTGGCATTTCTTGCATAAGGTTTGCTTCAATTCTGCGTTGACTTTCTACTACTCTCTACATTATTTTTCCTTTTTGTTCTTTTTTAGATTGATTGTTCCTCCTTTGTTCATGAACCACATTTCTCTTCCACTGACCCCCATATCTACTACGGCTAGATCTGCGTCCTAAGAAGCCGGCCTGATCCTCCCTCTTGTTGCCTTTGTTCTTGCCGATGAGCATTCTGGTGCTTCCCCCATCGGCCCTAGTGGAGGACATTTCTGGTCAATTGTTTGTGGTTTTGGATACTGGATAGCGCGGCTATGGATCTGGATGGAGGAGGTGCCGCTTCCGTGAACAACAACAGGGTTACCGTGCCGGCTGGGGCTGCAAGCGTCGGACCTGATGCTGTGGCGTCTCTCTAACAGGTGAATCCAATGGGCTGCATGTTGATGGCTTGGGGTTCGGCTAAGGCCACAGCTGGCCCAGGAGGGCCTTTAAGCCCAACATCTAAGGCGTTTTGGGAGGCCGGCATAGAGGAAGACGTGCGTTTTATTTTTTATTTTTTATTTTTATGAAGAAAGAAAAAACACGGATTCCCGTCTGGCGCCTGGGCCTTCCTCCAACTGACACCTGTCATGCACGCTCATGCATGTGTGTATAAACTGGTGAGGAATCCGCAGTGCGAAGACTACAGAGTCCCCCGGCGCCAACATTTGGAGCTCGCATTCCGGTGCTGTTCGAGGAAGACCTCCTCAGAAAAGAACACCGAATCAGGTATTCCTGCTGTAAACCCCATTTGATTTATCCCTTATCTCTTCATTTTCTTCGAATATTCAGCTATCATCCCTCTTCTCTTCTTCTCTTTTTTGCTTTTGTTATTTTTGCCCAGTGTTGACTTCTTCTGGAATTTCAGCTTGTTTTTGTATATATTCCTAAGAGGTAGAGCTCAGTGTAACTTTTTCAGGAAAATTTACATCTTTTTCTGAAAAGCATTTTTATACTTGAATATCGGAGACAGTTTTTAAATCCAAAGTTTATGTTACCATAAAGGAAAAGGTAGGGAAAGGGTAGAGCTCGGTGTGCTTTGAAGATTGACTTAATGAAAGCTTATGATTCCTTGGAATGGGACTTCATATTCAAATGCTTACTCTGTTTTGGTGTGCCTACTGGTTTCGTTGAGTGGATCAGAGAATGCATAACAAATCCCATATTCTCTGTGGCTGTGAATGGGACTTTAGTGGGCTATTTTGAAGGCAAGAGGGGTTTGACAAGGGGATCCCCTTTCCCCTTTTTTTTTTTGTCATTTCTATGGAGTTTTTTTACTGGATTAATGCCAGAAGTAGCTGTGGAAGAAGACTTTTGACTTTTGAGTTTCATTCTAGATGTGCAATCGTATGGAATTCTATATGAGAAATATGGTTTTAAGGCTATGTGTGATGCTAGTAATAACCTAGAAGTAAAGGTCTCGAGTGTGTTGAAAGAACAGAGATTGTGTTGGCACCCGGCAAGGTCAGAAAATTTAATTCTTATACTAAGCAAACTTCATCTTGTGCCCATTGGAGAGATGGATCACATGTGTGGACTGTCAAAAGGGTGTTTATGTAACATCCTGGTCCCATATTAGGAAGTTGAGAAGAAGCCCACATAGGGTGGGTGGTTTATAAAGATAGTAATGGGTACTAAGTCTCACATTGCCTAGTTAATAGGTAAAACTGGGCTTTATAATGAATTCTAGGGAAGCTCCAAATTGACTAGTTATATTGTGGTGATAGCGCAGATGTGGCTAGCGCTTTTCCCTGGGTCGTTACAGTTTATCATTGTGTAGAAACTTGGGAAGAAATCCGAATTAAGTTTCCAAAAGTATCATGGTGGAAGCTTATTTGGTTTTCCATGGTCATCCCTAAAGCTTTTGTGCTTTTGTTGACCATAAGGGATGCTTTGTCAACAGGGGTGAAGATGTTAAAACGGGGTTATCAAGGTGATGCTGTAATGAAGATAGAGGCCACATTTTCTTTCAATGTGGTTTCAATAAACGTATCTAGAAGGAGCGTTTAAAATGGTGTGCAGTTGATGTTATATATACAGATTGGGAAGATATTCTTCAATGGCGTATATGGCAATTGAAGAGCAATTCAATGAAAGCTGCACTCTGTAGATTAAGTGGGAGTGCTGCAGCGTATCAACTGTAGAAGCAAAGAAATGATATTATAAGGCATGGAAACAATATCAGATCAGAAGAACATGTGCTTAGGCAAATAAAATGGGAAATAAGATCAAGGGTAACTGCGAAGGGGAGATTTCGGAAAACCAGTTAGAATGTAATGCTGCACAACAGTTGGGACATTTCTGATCAATTGCTTGTTTAAATCTCGTTAGTAGGTTGAAATTAGGATAATTTAAGAGATGAGGTTACGGAGCTTACCTGCTCTGAATATGTAGGTTTCACATTTTTAGTTGTTACTTATCAAAAAAAGTTGCTAAGAGTTGTATATGCCAGTCTTTCTGGTTTGTGGTACTGCAGCTTATAGTTTTTTTTTTTTTTTCTGGTTTGCTGTACTGCAGATTTGTTTTGGTTTTGGTTAGAGTTTGGGTGTATAGCATGTTATAGTGTTTGTTGTTTGCTTTATTTTGCAGCTTGAGGTCCAGCTTGTTTAAAAAGCTGGAGTGGTTAGTAGCAAGTGTATATGCAGTTTTCTTTGTTTTGTGGTGCTGCAGATCAGGAATTGTGCAGAATATATCTAGTCTGTTGTATCACAGCTTTAGATTCTGCAGATTTGTTTTGTTTTTGGTTAGAGTTTGGTTGTAGCAAGTTGGAGTGTTTGTTTGTTGTATGCTGTATTTTGCAGCTTGATCCAGTTTGTTTAAAAGTTGGAGTGTTTTGTAGCGTGTTTCTTTAATGAAATTTTCATTCATCGAAAATAATACACTATACACTTATAAAGATG
Source organism: Corylus avellana (assembly GCF_901000735.1). Lineage (NCBI taxonomy): Eukaryota > Viridiplantae > Streptophyta > Magnoliopsida > Fagales > Betulaceae > Corylus > Corylus avellana. The sequence continues at coordinate 17,876,850 of NC_081551.1, read as the reverse complement.
AGATAGGCGATGTTATCAACTTTAACATTGATATTGATGGTATCACCAACCCCTTCTTCTTTGATAAGTTCTTATTGTTTTGTTGAAATGTCTGAAGTTATTGTATGATTTGTTTGAAAGCTCCTAGTTTAAAAGTGGTCACTAGTAACTTTTCTGGCTTATTTTACATTTATTGTGTTGTAGTTCCATGGCCAAGTCTTTTTCACGAAACGCTAAATTTGAAAATGCGGCTGGTAGAGCAATGAAAGTGGAAGTGCGACGGGATCCTGGCAACTTTCTAGAGTTTGAATTTGTAATTCCATCTGGTGACCACAAATATATGTGCTATGAGGATCTTCGCATTGAATATAATCGAGACCGTCCTGTAGATGTAGTTATTTACCTTGAAGGTGCTAGGGAATTGGGTGAAACACATATACTACCTGCTGATATAAGGGCAAATGAGAAACTCGAGTTTAACTTCTTGAATGGTGCTATCACCATCACCCGTACTAGGGGACATTTCATCTCAAGGCTCGGGTACTTCCTAGACTACAACCTTTGATGAATTTCCTTTCCTTGTTCATTTGTGGTGTTAATATACACTTTTGCTTGTTCTATTGTTTACTTGCTTTCATGTGGTTTCAACTTTCACAGGTTAATTATCAAATTGAAACAAGTAGCTGAACAGATTAAGTCGCGGGGGAAGTAGATTGGACAGATTCGGAGGAAACATAAGAAGTTCTATGAAAATGATATCACATACACATACTTGTATGTTTTTACCTTGTTTGCTCACTTTTCCTTTGGTATATGAACTATATATAGATTTTGGTTTGGCTTGTGTTAATTGTTAGGGAAGGGTGTGATTTGTATGTAGTTGGAGGGTGTTACAATTTAAAGTTTGGTGGTCCAGAGGGGTGTAGTTTGGGGGTGAAAAGTGTGTTTTCCTTATTTTTTTGGTGGAGATGAGGACACTAAAGTTTTCCATATTTGTTTGTCTTTTTCTTTTTTGTGTGATGTCTCATATGCATATTTTACGTCTCCTTTTGTAAATTCATTTCAAATACCATTTTTAATATATAACATTCATCAACATTTTTGTAGGTTAATAATTGGCACTTTTACTCTCTTTCAAACAAACGCATAAAGAGGAGATACTAATTTGAGGGAAAAAAAGAAAAAGGAGTAAAATTTTATAATGGTAGTTTTATGGATTTTTCTCCATGCTGCATAGTTTTAGATAAATTCTCCATCATGGATAGTGATATTATGGGTATAGTTAATAATAGATAAAAGAAAGCCTTTAAAATATTTTAGAAGTGAAATTTGTAGTTTATAGCATTTTTTTTTTTTCTATTCAAATTCGGGAAGAAAGAAAGGGATAACTAATTATATAAAGTGTGCTTTCAAAAAGTCCACTCTTGAACGGATCCAACCCACATCTTAAAACTTTTTTTTCCTGGCCCACATCTTAAAACTTTTTTTCTGGGCCACTGAATGTTGTCAGGAGAGGGCCTGAATGAAAATATTACAATTTTGAAAGGAAAAAATTAACAAGAAGTTCTAGGGAGCCAAATAAATAAACTCAAAAAAAATTTCAAACTGATGTGGCAGACTGTAGGTGACAGACAAGGGAGAGAGAATTGTATTTTTTTAATTTAAAAACTCTTGCCACATCAGTTTAAAATTTTTTCTGAATTCATTTATTTAGCTTCCTAGCACTTAGCAAAATTAACAATTTTATACTTATTGGATTTGCATCTTCGGGCCATGCATCTTCACCATTGCTTTGGGCTATAGTAAAATCCACTAACAAGTAAGTATCACACCAAGCTACCCTTTTTATGGGATTTGCTTGTCTTTGCTGGACAATGATTACAAAAGATATATTCCACATCGTTCACGACAGAGCTACAATTATGTTTGGCAACAAAAAGAATGTTTTATAAAGGAAAAAAGGTAAGGAGGAGAGAGTTAAAAGGTTGTTGATGATGTGTAAATTATTTTACTCCATCATCAAAAGTTTGCATCACTAGTCCCTTTCAAGGAGGACGACAAATTAGATTTCAAACACACTAGGTCTAATCCCCCTGATAATGCATCTGTAAAGTTCATTATTACTCTACAAATTGCAGCTCATTCACCTCATCATGCTGCTTTTAGGGAACATCTGGTCAGAGTGAGTGGCCGGGATCAATCCCACAATCCAGTTACTTTGATTCACTTCATTTTATCTTTTTCCCAATCATTTACATTAGAATAATGCTTATATCTCATAAAGATCAGTCATTATTTAAAAAATCTAATAGTCGATAGGCATTGTCATATCAGCTGAGTATGATAATGGTACGATAATCCAGTTGATGTAGTCGTACTAATTAACCTTTGTTAAAAAAATAAAAAAAAATAAATAAAAAAAGGTGATAGGCACTCTCACATTAATAGAGTGAGATAATGATAGGATAACTCTTCTGACATGACAGTACTAATTAACTACTATTAAAAAAAAAATTAATAGCTAGTTGATACTGTACTTATATTAATATAATGAGATAGTTTCTACAAGAAAAATATAGTTTCTAACCTTACTCTTTATATAAAGAGTCAAAGTTTATATATATATATATATATATATGCAAGGCAGTAATTTTATTTTCTTATTCACAAAAGATGAATTGATGATTTAATTAGTACTTTAAAAGTAATACTTATTTGACAAGACCTCAAGTTGGATGGTATATAAAAGATTCTCCACGTAGCTATAAGACTTTTAACATATGAGATTCATTTTATTTGATAAATAATTGCAAGGAGGAGATTCATAATTATGTGAACTTCCAAATGCATATTAAGACTCAGAAGAGTTGCTAGAATTGGAAAACTCGTGGGAGGCCCGGTGTGAATAAATTTTGTTGAATCAAACTAATTTTTACGTACCATCAATTGTGTAAATTTGTTGATCTCAATCTCTCTTATTATTGTTATTAATTAATTAATTGGTGTTTTTTTTTTTTTTTTTTTTTTTTAAGAAGAACAATTCAAATGTCATATATCATATCACAGAAAGAGTGGTTTGCTCTTTCAAAATTACATCACGGATACAATCTAGGGTTTCCTTCAACCAATCCTTATTCATGAAAGACTGTTTTGCCACATTTGCTAGCAAATGGGCTGCACCATTAACATTTTTATGAACAAAATTACATTTTCACCCTCTAAAAGATTGCAATATGTTCTGCGTATCCGCAACTACATGTCCAAATCTTGTCATGTTAAATTTCTGTTGAACATATTGCCTTTGTCACAACTTGGACAGGATTAATGTGGGGGAGGAATCAACCTCGTTATGTTAACATGTTAATTTGATGAAACGTAGCTAGTAAAAATATTATCAAGTTGACTGCCCATAAAAATTTAAGTATTATTACACTTTGTCAAAGGACAATTTTGCCAAATGACATTTGTTTTGCAATTTGATGAAGTTGTCCTCACAAATTTCGTATTCATAGGCAAATGTTAAGCTTGTAAAATATTTTATATAAAAAAAAAAAAAAAAACCAATTCTTATAAAGTGATGTGGCACAATATGATTGAGAATGAGATTAATCCTCATATTCTAAAGGTAGTAGAGAGAAATATCAACAAGAATTAAGATAGTTTGGCATATAGTATACGTCTACACCCCTTTTTTTGGTTACATCTCTCCTTAATCATTTATATTTATAGATAATGAGTATGAATATTACATGTCCCTTCGATCTACTTTTACATTAACTCGACCATGTTTGATCTACTTTATTCGATCTTTGAGATTTTGCAACTCTTATCTTAATACTATTGTTCATATCTTTTGCAAATCCACATTTCAATCTATAAAATCCATACGTGAGTTATATGGATTTAATTGTGAATTTGCCTATCTCTTTTACTTATATGATGAATAATATAATAAAGAATATATAAATAAACCCAATATAAAATAAATATATTATAACAAGTAATGTTCCAAATTTTTATTTATTTCATAATACCGACGTATATATCTGTCCTTGTGTTATCATAGCCAAATCAAATTAATTGAAACGAAGAAGTGTTTTAAATGCTTTAAAAAATACATACATCAATTGAAAATGTCATCAATCATCATTGTTACGTATGATGAAATGTTATTGCCATATTGTATTTTTTTGTTTTTAATGAATTTAGCCGTCAACAAATTGATTGAGGCTGTAATGGACTCCGTATAAAAGTCTCGGAAGTCGTGCCTACCTCACCTCCTCCTTTTTAAAAGCTAAGCAGAGACGTTTGGTCTCTCTCAACTTCTCTTAGCTAGATATTTCTCTCGCCGGAGCTCCTTTTTCCGGTGACATTTCCCTGACACAAAACCCTCTTTCTCCACTCAATTATTCAGCTAAATCTTTCTTTATATTTGACACACCTTCACCCAAGAAGGAAAGGAAAAACAGAACCAGCTCGGAAATGCACTGAAAGCTTTGCTGAGACCACAACATCTCGACTACTTTCTTTCAGAGTATGGAATCTCACACCTTTATCCATTTCTTTAATCTCTCTCTCTCTCTCTCTCTCTCTTTCTCTCTTTTTCACAATTCAGTCTTTCCATTTATCCAGTTTTCTTCTTTGCATTATACACAAAAGCGATGTTGTTTTTCCAAATGCATTCAATCTATACACACCTCCTGCCACTCTTTCTCGTTTAAAGCACCTTTCTCAAAGGCTGTGAAAATATGAGGAGAATGATATTAATTGCACGCACACTTTCTTCCATATATAAAAAAAAAAAGTAAGCCAATACACCAAGACAGAATGTGGGTTTTGATTATTATAGCCATAGAAAGTAACATTTCCCAAAAATACTCCACCCCCTACATTCTTTATACTCCCACAGCCTGTCTCCGACCGCCGACCACCTTGTTCTTTGTTGCTTCTTATCAAAGTTTTTCTTCAACATTTCATGCATGATGAGTTGATCACTCTCCACTCTCTACTCTCCATTCTCCAGGTCCGTTTTGTTGGTGTTTTTTTTTTTTGAAAAAGTTTGTGCTGTTGTAAAATTCAACCGTCCAGCAGTTTTGTCTTAAATACCAAGAGATCTTTCAGATCTTCTACATAAATCTCGTACATGATCTTTTTGGTGTTTTTGTGTAACTTTTTTGTCAGCTAAATATACCCACAAAGACCAGCCTACTCACTAGCAAGTCAAATCAAATCTCTGAGACTTAATTGTCACCATAATGTCATGCCGTTTTAGCTTCACATTCATGTATATATATTCTCCTCTAGATTTCTGACTCTTTCAGTCTGAGATTCGGCCTATATATCCAGCATTCAGTAGCCGCACTTTTTTATGTATATATATTTATTTGTTTATTTTCCCGCTGTTGTTTGCAGAGTCGGCAACTTGGCGTGGCGGAGTTCCTTCTATGGGAGGCAGATAGAAGCATTAAAGACGAGAGCACAATACATTGCGTAAAGCAAAAGGTTTGTGACTTCTGCTGTTTCTCACGCATTTCTTTCTTTTCTGCATTTATTTTTCTCTCTCTCTCACACACACACATACAACAAAGGATTTCTCTCATGATTGAAATGGGTGTCGGTAAGAGTAATTATATTCATCATTTTTCGTGTTATATAGTCTTTAAGATTGGATTTTTTATAATTTTTTTTTTAAATTTGAAATTTAAAATTCATAAATTTTAATCGTTCATCTCGTTTAAGCGGTTAAAATGAGTTGAGGAGCTGAAGTTTATAAATTTAAGAATTTCAAATTTAAAGGAAATTAACATTTCATGCATAAAAATTATTATTATTATTATTTTTTAAAAAAAAAATTAAGATCACGTCATGACATTAAAGTTGATGAGAAGAAAACAATGAAATTATTTGGCGTTTGGTTTCCGACCGTATAAATCTTGTGGAGCCGGAAATTATGTGGATGTTGGTCTCTGATTTTCTGTTCTGGGCAAGTACGGATACTCTTCTTTGTGTCATCCTCCCACGTGACCAGAGTTTGGAGCTGGAGCGGTGGGGGTTTGATTTGATGGGTGGGGGAGCACGATAGGTCTCCCTGCGCTGTTCTCAGGCTTCCTAATGGCCGGTGGCGGTGATATCTCGTGCGTACACTTCAAATAACCTTTTTGAAGATACTAAAATGATCAATGGGGTCGTAGTTTAGCATTTTTTTTTTCCCCACAAACAAATAATTGTAAAAAAAATTATATTCGTGTGAAATTCTTTAATTATTCGAGATTAGGGTTACTTTTAATTTTTCCAAAAAAAAAAAGAAAAAGGGTAAAATATAGTTTTATAATGCTAGTTTTGTGATTTTTTTTTCACTTTGCATCACTTATGATAAAAATTATCCTCATTGATATTAATGTAAGGATTTAGATAATAAATTGAGAAGAGTAATTGTAGGAACAAAACTACTTTTTGCTGTCCAGGCCCTTGGGTTGTGAATGTGATTATTATTCTGACTTTCGAGTCGAGGATGATGAATTATCGGCTTGGGGTTCTTTGCTCTCAGGGCCGAAGAATATGCGCTACCTATGTATTAGATTGTGTTTGTTTTGGTGTAGATCTGTTTTTTAAACCTGTTTTTTAGTCATGGGTTAGCAAAAGTTTTTAATGTAACTTTGGCTTCAGCTGTGATTTGCTTCAGAGTTTTTTGCTCTGTTTATAAGAGCTCTTGCCCACAACCTTCTTCAATGGATGAATGTGGTAACCTTTTTTCAAAAAAAATAAAAAGAAAAAACTATTTTTTGCTTTGCTATCAAATATATTTTACAATAGCTTTCCTTGCATTTTCATATACCATTAAAATATTATTTCTTTACAAAATATAAGTTCCCCATCTCCTATCACATTTTTTACAAAATTCTAACACAATTTTTAACGAAAGACAATAAGATGAAAGATGAGAGAGAAAAGATAAATATTTATATTAAAATAATGTATAGGGAAACACTTTTGGTTTTCTACACATTGAAAAACACTGTAGCTATCCAAGGGTATTGGTTAAATTTAGAAAAACCAGTGCTCTGACTAATTGATTTAAGAATCAGTCCTAACTAATTCTTAAATCAATTAATGTTAAAAAAGAAAAATAATTAAAGAATTAATTGTAACTGTCACATCAATATTATAGAATAATTGTGAAATAGAAATGTGGTTCGTAGCATTTCTCTAAACCAAAAACTTATAAATATTCAAAAAGGAAAAAAATTGTAATTTGTGGCATCAATCCTTATTATTAGAGAATGATACGTTACATGTACCACATTTTTATTATACAAATATACTACAACGCTTATATGGCAGTTTTAATTAATCCTTGATCAATATTTGTTAAAAAAAAAAAATCAAGAATTATCTAAAACTTTCACGACTTATAAAATAATTATATAATAAAAATATAATTTTTAGCATTTCTTTTATAATTATTTCCAATAAACAAAACATATTTACTCCTATACCAACTTCTCCCTTGCCAATATGTAGTAAAGCCTGGCAGTGGTTTGTGTTTCTTTTGTACAGTTAGTCAATGGATCTTGGTCGATCCGGAGAGATCCCTGGTGGTACAGAATTGTACCTGGTAATACAGACAATTCGGATCATGTGGGTACATTGACATTTTGACCCGGATTTGATGAGCTTTTTAAAATACGTGTCGTACTTAACTGTCGTGTTCCAGCACCAATAATGTTTTTAGTTCATAGTTATAAATAAGGTTGCACTGTAGAAAAAAAATTGATTAATGTAAAAACAAAAGTAAGAATTTTTTTTTAATAAAAAAAAAAAGAAAAAATAAGAATATTTAGTATGAAAAAATGGAAAAAAAAATTATTTTTAATAATTTTTTTATTTAAATAGTAATAAAAAATAATTGATGTGATGTAAAAAGTAAAAAAATATTTAAAAAAAAAATAAAAATAAAGTGAATAGTATTGAAACCAAAAAGTTTACCAAAAGAGCTAAATAAACTCTAGCTAGAATCCCACCAAGAAAATCAAAGGAGACAACTTTTTCACTCGGGTGAAAGGGCTATGAGTGGGACAACTGACAAGACCTGCATGTGATTATTCTTCATGTCATGTGATAATCCCATGGATGTTGTTAATACAATGTACAACATCTTCATCAATCGTCTACACTTGTGAAAAAGCCACAAGTTTCCATGGAAAAGATGAATCTTTGGTGGTACAAACTGACATGATCTGTAGCCACGAGAAAGAGTTCATGAGCCGTGGCAGGTGAATAGAGAACAAGGAAAAGAACAAGACAGACTCGGATACATACCCCATGGTGCCATTTACCCTTTTTTTTCTTTTTTTTTTCTTCTGTCTTGTCGCTGTAGCTGTGCTCCGGGATGAGTTAAAGCTCCTCTATGTTCGCTGAAAAGGAATTTAAGTGCCATCTTTTAACTTGTACCTGCCATGGACTTCGAGTAATCCAACTATTCCCATGGGACCAGAAGCTCAAAGGGTGTCTATTTTGACAGTAATTATTATCTAAATAGTTAGCAATTTAGGTAAAGAGATTGTTATGATTACACTTGTAAAGTTTGTATCGTCTTATGATAAAATATAAAGAAAATAAGTAGTTAATATATTTAAGTGAACTCAAGTCTATTTGTACTTTTGTTTACTCCATTGGTGTCTCTCTTTAACATAAATAATATGAAGTATATATTTATAAAGTATTGTAAATGCATTTGTAAGTGTTTGAATTTTACATTGAGGAAATATAAAAGAAAAGAATAGTTAATATAACTAAGTGAACCTTAGTTCATTAGCCTTTTAGCTTAGGCTTTTGAACTAAAATTGTGTTCAAATAATTATATTAATGTACTATTGGTAAAAACTTTTTTCTCCCAACATAAAGTGCTAGCAATTTGGAGAAATTTTTTTGCTGTGATGCTTATCTGGATTAACCCACTAGAAATATCAACAAATTTACAGAGTCAACTATAAATGGTGGGATTTGGTTATGCCTATCGAAGAAGACAAACTAAGAAAGCCAATATATATTTTGGAGGGACGTAGCTGGGAAAAAAGTTTTTTCTGCTTTATTTTGGTATACATATTTAATTTTTGTTGGACCAGTTGAATATGTGTGGCGTGGACGCTTACTTTTGCATGTCTGCAAGAGAATATACAGCGCTGGGGCAAGAGAAACACTGTCGAGATATGATGCTAATCCTCTTCCCTTTTTAGCTGCTTTTCAAGCTTGTTGCAGCCGTTACAATGCTTTTTGTCTTTCCCACTTTTACGTTTTTTTTTTTTTTAAAAAAAAACTTTTTTAAACAACTCTGTACGCTCAGAGTTTCTGATCAGTGAAAATGTAATGGTTGTGTCATAACCTTTGAGCTAAAATCTTGAAGCTACCATTTTGTCATATCTTTCCTATTGTAGTGCAGCCTCTCTCTCTCTCTTTAACTGGTAAATATAGTGCTTGAAATCAAATGCTTTAAGAAAATCCAGCTTAATTACTTGATCTTGTGCGTGTCGTGTTGATTAATGTTCTCTTTGTTGAACAGAAGTGGCCCACATGCATATGAAAGACCCTCTGGAGAGCCCTGTGATAATTAGGGAGCCTCTACAGAGCTCCATGAATCAGAAGACATCATCACAGATGGTGCTCAAAAAAGAAGATAGATTGGAAGATACAAAGAATATTATAGCAAGGAGAAAGGGAAGGAGAAGATGTAGAGGACCCAGAGTAGAGAAATTGCAAGAAGCAAAGCTTGAGGCTGGAGTGGGGTCCCTAGCTCCATGCAAAACCCTCATGTTACATCGCAGACCTGGCTATGGGCAGCTGGGGACCAAGTGTTTGGTTAAAGCAAATCACTTCCTTGCAGAGATACCAGGGTCAGATATATGTCAATATAGTGTAAGTTTTGCTTATATTCAATAGCTAAACTATTGAAACTTAAATGATTAAATTTATTATTTTCTATAAGCTTAAACTTTTGAGATAAGTGGTGGACTCACATCCAAATTTAATGTACATATTATCATGACTTAATTATGTTTGTGAGTGCAGGTTAAAATAAACCCTGAGTTTACTTCTCATAAATTGAACAAAGCTATCATGACCCAGTTGGTGAAACTTCATAGAGAGACTGAATTAGGAATGAGGCTCCCTGTTTATGATGGAGGAAGAAACCTTTACACAGCTGGGTTGCTGCCTTTTACCACAAAAGACTTCATCATAGTATTGTGTGATGATGACGAGGGGGCATGCTATACAAGGTTATCTATTAATCATATTTGTTTGTATATATGAAACTTATTGTGTTCTTAATTGAATGATATTTTGCTAGAATTTATGGTCTATTATATATTTTGCTTTTCCATTCAAGTCTATTGGAGATTGACTTGGCTAATTAATCATGTCAGGGAACGAGAATTTAAAGTGACAATCACTTTTGTAGCTCTAGCTAGTATGCACCAATTACGTGAGCTTCTTGCAGGGAAACCAGTTGATACCCCTCAAGTAGCACTTACCATAATTGATATTGTGTTAAGGCAACTAGCAGCCCAAAGGTACATTCCAGTTGTTCTATTTCTTTAACTTTCTCTTCTTTGTTATTTTCAATTAAGGCTACTGCTAATGGATTTCCAATTAATTTGTAGCTATATACTTGATTGTGGGTGCGTGTAGGTATGTATCAGTTGGCAGATTTCTCTATTCTCCTGATATTAAGAAACCACAGAAGCTTGGTGGTGGCTTAGAATCATGGCGTGGCTTCTACCAGAGTATAAGACCTACTCAAATGGGACTCTCCCTGAATATCGGTGGGAGTTCTTCTACTTCTAGATTGTTTTCAATCTTTTGAAACTTTTTTGTACTTTAATCTGTCCCCAGAAGTTGACATTTTGCATTTTTCCCTTTGTTGCTTGTCAATCAGACATGTCATCAACTGCGTTCATTGAACCACTCCCTGTCATTGATTTTGTTGCTCAAATTTTGGATAAAGATGTGTTTTCAAGGCCATTATCAGATGCAGATCGTGTAAAGGTATTGTACTCTATGGTTTGGGAACTAAGTGGTTTTGTTCTCCATATAGAAGCAATTCTGTTCACAATTCTATACCTAATGGTTCTTTTCTAGCTAACTTAGAAAATCCTGTAAAGGTTTTATGCTGTGTTACAACCCTAAACACCCAATCAATCATAGGCCTTGAACTTTCAAATGCAAACATCAAAGCAAGAGTAAGTGCTACACCTAACAATAATGTATGAATTGTAATAGCTGATTCTTCAGGCTTCTTAGCTCTGTTCTCTGGCAGTTGTCTATTGTTGATGCTTGTGACATTACCCATCAAGTTGTTCGGACCCAACATTATTTGTTTCCTTCGCTAAGTAGGACAGAAATTGTTGAGCACCGACTTCTTGTTATTATTGTTACAAAAAGGACACTGCAAAAGATTTTGCGTGGTGTCAAATTAAGATTTGGAAGATAAAAGGAATTAAAAAAGTTCCGCAGATTTAGTCAATTTTGCCAATGACCAGTTCAATGATAGTGAATTTAGCGCAAATCTTCTTTCAACTTCTCCAAGTACAGATTCTCTTATACATTCTTGGATTTGGATTTCATTTGCTCATATCATGTGTTTGAATAGGTAGTGGTTTGAGACGTTTAAATCTTGTAATGATGGTACTGTTCTTACGGGTAATGATGCTATGTGTAAGGCTATTGAAATAGGTACATAAAAGTCAAGATGTTTGATGAGGTTGTGAGGACACTTACAAATGTTAGATATGTTCTAGAACTCAAGAAAAATCTGTTATCTTTAGGCACATTGGATTCTTTAGACTATAGTTATTCAACCAAAGATGTTGATACAATTGTGTCGTATGGGACTTGGCAATTTAGGTGAGCATGATATGTTTGAGCTTCACAAGCAAGATTTGTTGAAATGTATGAAATCATGCAAATTGGATTTCTACAACTATTGTATGTTTGAGAAGTAATGAAAATTCGGCTTTACAGTGGCATCTCATACAAGCAAAGGTGTTCTTGATTATGTTCATTCAAATGTCTTGGGACTAGAGTCAGTATCTTCAAATGGAGGTGTGTATTATTTTTTTAGTTTCATTGATGATTTTTCAAGAAAGGTCTAGGTTTACTCTATAAATCACAGGTTAGGGGGTTTTCACCATCTTCAAGCCATGGAAAGCGCCAAAGGAAAATCAAACTGGAAGAAAAGTGAAATATTTTAAATTTGATAGTAGATTGTAGAATAGGGACGCTAAATATTTGGAGCACTGCAAAACAAAAGGCATTATTTGTCACTTTTCGAACAAAGTGACTCCACAATATAATGGAATTTTCTGAAATGATGAACAAAACATTGTTGGAAAAAGTGAGATGCATGAGGTTGAAGGCAGGATTGTCAAAACGTTTTTGGGCTGAGGCAGTTAATTATACAAGCTTCATCACCAACCGATCTCCATCTGCAGGGATTGATTTCAAAGTTCTAGAAGAATTATAGTCAAGTAAATAGGTTGATTGTTCAATTTTGAAAATATTTGGTTGCCATGCATACGTTTACGTGCAAAATGGAGAACGGTCAAAATTAGATCAAAAGGTAAGAAAGTGTATATTTTTTGGTTTCGAGACTGGGGTTAATGACTATAGGTTATGAGATCTGGTTTCAAAGAAGAAAAATATTAGTAAAGATGTGGTATTTGATGAGTCCTACATGCTAAGAAAACAAGAAAATAAAGTATCAAATAACAACCAGAAAGAGCAGCAAGTCATAGAGGTGAAGTTTGATGATTAGAGTTCATCCATGGATAAGAGTACTAATAATGAATAGTTTTCTAGACACTCACGGCACCACGAAGTGCCTTATTCTTTCGCAAAAGGCAAAGAGAGACATGATCAAAAAGAATCAGAGAGGTATGGATTTGAGGATACGATTTCTTTTGCTTTAGTAGCTGGAAGTGGAGATCCATCGTGTATTTAGAATGCTATGAAAAAGAGGTGAAGTTACAACACAAATGTAAAATTTAGGAGTTGGTACAATTCCCTAAGGGAAACAAGGCTATATAGTGCAAATGGGTGTATTGGAAGACAGAGTTAGCTAAGAAAGCGTTGTGGCCAACGGGACTGATAGAGAAGTGTTGTGTTATGACTTAAGCACGTCCTATACTCATGTTCAAGAAATTCTTGAAATTAAGTGATACTTGTAGATTGTGATTACTCTTTGGGGCTTGGGCACAGGCATCTTGAGGAAATTCGTATTACTAGACTTGATGGGATTCAAGTCATGGTTAGAATTTGTTGACATTTGTGACTTTAATCCATCAAGTTGGTGGGACTTAACATTATTTGTTTCCTTCTCCAAGAAGGAGAGGAATTGTTGAGCACTGACTTTCATTCCTTATTGATGTTGGTTTTGACCAACTTTGCCCATTATAAAAGCATGCTCTTTGGCCAGTTTTCAAAGTACGATAGAGTGAGAAAGAATAGCTGCATAGAGAGAAAAGAGAAAGGGAGAGAAACAAAGTTGTTGCTTGTCCCAGTAAAAGAGAAGTTTGTACTTTTGTTTTCTCCTTTGGGGAATAATCTGTTTTGTGTGAAAGTGAGATCTAAGTGTATTAGGACTTTGGGTTTTGAGTTGTTTGCCGTCCACTATTTTTGTACTTAAGGTTTGGTTAGTGAATTTTTTCGTTATTTCCTCCACCTATGGACTTACTTCACATTGAAGGAATCACGTAAATTTGTTTTGTATTATTTACCATAATTGTGGTCTTTTGCACAACATCTATCTACATTAAGATGTATCTCATTTGAATTCAGCCTTAGTACTGGTAGACATTCACTTTTTGTATTTTGGTGTTCTTGTGTGTGATTGTTTTGTGTTATTTGAATTAAGTACCTATATGTCGTTTCTGCTCTTAGGATCAACCAGTAATGTACATCAAGTCCAAACTATAGATCCTTCAATTTTGCAGATAAAGTTGAGAGGAAATATTTAAATTATGTCTAAACAAGTTACTTTTGTATCAATGATGTGCAGGTTAAGAAAGCGCTTAGAGGGGTCAAAGTTGAGGTTACACACAGAGAAAATGTTCGAAGGAAATACCGAATTTCAGGGTTGACATCACAGCCTACGAGGGAGCTAATGTATCCACATTTGCCCTGCTTGCTCTTTGCTCTCGCTAGTTGTTTTTGCTTTTTTCTTATTGTACTCTTCTGGAAATTATTTCATTTTTTTTCCCTTTAAACAGTTTCCCGGTAGATGAGCAAAAGAACATGAAATCCGTTGTTGAGTACTTTCAAGAGGTGTATGGATATACCATTCAATATTCCCATCTACCTTGTCTTCAAGTGGGAAACCAAAAGAAGGTGAACTATTTGCCAATGGAGGTAAGCTCTGCTCAATATTTCAAACCTTGTGCATGTAGCAATCTATTTTCTTTAAGCCAATACATATGAATCTTATTACAGGCTTGCAAGATAGTTGGCGGACAGAGATACACAAAAGGGCTGAATGAGAAGCAGATAACTTCTCTGCTGAAAGTTTCATGCCAAAGACCCTGTGAACAAGAAATGGACATTTTACAGGTGCGGTTAGGTGCTACTTATTTGAAATTCATAGCTTTATGTTGGTATATGTTGTGACAAATTGATATTTTGGGTCATAAGGAAGTAAAAAGAATAAAAGGATAAAATAAACCAATCACACAAGACATCAAGGTTTACATGGTTAAGCTTGAAAAGTTTATGTCCACTAGTGGCTTCTTCTTGGAGGATACCAAGCCATGTTATCACATTAACTTTTCTACTCATAATGCGTTTACTTGCTTGATTGAAAGAGTTGCCCTCAATATCAGTCAGGCGAAAGACAAATTATTGGGCATTGGAAATAATAATGACATCATTAAGGTGTAATTGGTCTAGGATTCAATTTTGATGCCAAAGATCTGACATTTTTCCTATTGTCTTTGCAGACAGTTCACCAAAATGACTATGAGCAGGATCCCTACGCCAAGGAGTTTGGTATCAGAATAGACAACAAGCTTACATCTGTTGAGGCTCGGGTTCTTCCTGCCCCATGGGTAATTTTCAAGGCCACTTCACTACTTCATGTGACATTAAGCCTTGTACTGCCAACAAGTAGTTCATTGTATCCATTTTCTTTTCTTGATAGCTAAAGTATCATGATACTGGAAAGGAAAAAGAATACTTGCCTCAAGTTGGACAGTGGAATATGATGAACAAGGTTAGTTAATGTCTACTTGAGAAACTTAAAAACTTAACAGAAAACTGATCTCTGGATTTTAAATTCAGATTACTGGTATCTGATAGAAGGTTTGCTTTAATGCAGAAAGTAATAAATGGAAGCACCATCAGATATTGGGCTTGTATCAACTTCTCACGAAGTGTCCAAGAAAACACTGCTCATGGTTTCTGTCAAGAGTTGGTTCACATGTGTCAAATCTCTGGCATGGTAATCTTTCCTGATTTAGTAAGACTGAGTAGTAATACTGTCTAGAAATGAGTGTCTTTTTAACACCATCATTCTTTTTCTACATTTATAATCCTCTTTTGTTTTTTCAACATTCATCTCAGGAATTTAACCGCAACCCTGTAATCCCAATATATTCAGCTAGACCAGATCAGGTAAAGAAGGCCTTGAAATATGTGTATTATGCTGCTACAAGCAAGCTTGAAGGAAAAGAGTTGGAGTTCCTTATTGCCATTCTTCCAGACAACAATGGCTCTTTGTATGGTATGTTGTTAACTTTTGTCATTAGGGTGACATTCCAAGTGTATGGTTACTACAAGCATTAGAGATCATAAGGTTACATAGTGCTAAAAGAAATGTATTTCATTTCTCATGCTTGGACCTTTTAATATGTCTGTAACATGCAAACTTAACTTTTGTTCCTAGCCTTCAACATCTAAGTTGTCATGTAAAACTACTCAAATTTTCCAAATCTGTTGTCCATAACTCTGTAAGATTTGATATGTAACTTGTACTCTGGCTAAAGGCTGCATGATGTGCTTTCAGGCGATCTGAAACGAATTTGCGAAACGGAGCTGGGGTTGATTTCTCAATGCTGCCTTACGAAATATGTCTTCAAGTCTAGCAGACAGTATCTAGCAAATGTGTCCCTCAAAATCAATGTTAAGGTTTGTCATAATTGAATTACTTTCAGGGTTCTACTAGCCAAATACAGAGCTTGCTACATGGTCAATATTTGTACTTATTTGACTCTCTGAACTCAGATTTAGTGATTTCTTTTTCTTTTTTACTTATAATTTTTTAGATGGGAGGAAGAAATACAGTGCTTTTGGATGCTTTAAGCTCAAGGATACCTTTGGTTAGTGACATTCCAACGATAATTTTTGGAGCTGATGTTACTCATCCAGAGACTGGAGAGGACTCTCATCCATCTATAGCTGCTGTAAGCATTTTAAAACCTCTATTACTAGAAAGGTTATGTTTGGCTCCAATTTTGAGCATGCTGGCTATTGTAAAACACAGGTTGTAGCCTCCCAAGATTGGCCAGAAATTACAAAGTATGCCGGGTTGGTATGTGCACAGCCTCATCGAGAAGAACTTATCCAAGATTTGTTCAAAACCTGGAAAGATCCTCTACGGGGTACGGTTACGGGAGGCATGATTAGGTACATATTTTGAGTAATCTTTTCATAAATGTGCATGACTTGGTTGTTGATGTGTTGTGATCACACCATAGTTTAGTGTTTGATTAAACAAAATCTGCAACTTAAAAGACTACCCCATTTAAAGCAATCTCAAGGGAACTACTAAATTTTCTAAAAGACAGAACTAGGCTGGCAACTCTTTAAAACATCCAGATCTGAGACAAGAGTGGTTAAATTAGCTAAAACAATTATTTTTAACTATTTTCTCAGGGCAAGTTCTTAAAATCCTAACAAATTTTTTTGTAATTAAATTAATCAAAAGTTTCCACTTTAGCATTGTACTAATTTATTGCATGTTACCAAGTTATATGTTGTGATGACAAAGTTTGTAGCATTTAATTGAAGACAATAAATAAATATTTTAAAGACTATAGTGGTTTACTTTTTAAAAGCTCTGGATATCTTTTGTTGACCTCAAGTTTGGAAAGTTCAAAGATAAGGCTTTATTGTAGTAGTACTTTTTTCCACTGGGGTTCCTGAGGGTACTTGGTGATGTATGTGTGGGTCATATCTTCTATTTGCTTTCATACTTTTTTTAAGTAGATAGAATAATGATATATATATATATATTGCTAACTTGTATACTTACCTATGGGTCTTGAACCCAGGACCTGCCCCTTAACCTTGTTCTTAAAAGAAGTTGAGATTTTGTTTGAGCTAGAGCATAGAAGTAATGGTTTTCAATACGAGGAATGTTAGGCTTAAAAACAAATTTTATAAAAGAACTTTTACAACATAATTGAAAATGAGATCAATTCAACTTTTAAAAACCCAATCATATTGTGCCACATCATATTGTAAAAGTTTTTTTATAAAATTTATTTGTAAGCCTAGCATTTTTCTTTCAAATATATAGTTGTGTTTATTGATGAGAAATCATGCCTATTAAAAGTTTGCTAATTCTTGAGGGCAGGGAACTTTTACTTTCATTCAAGAAGGCTACTGGACAAAAACCACTAAGGATAATATTTTACAGGTAATTTGATTTAATAATCTATTTAGACTTCCACTCAAACTTCTATTTTTTTCTTTTAACATTGTTAAAATATTTTCTATGTGTGACTAGTCTAGGGTTTTTTGTTCACCACCCTTTAATTCCTCTATAAATATCATTCATTGTAATACAATTCAATATGGTTCAATAGTAAAAATTGTTAAACTACCATTTATCCCAAAAGCTTAAGCTGATAGGAAGAGGTAAATTTAATCATTTAACCATTACTTTAATACTTCTCCTCTCGTGTAGGCTCAAACTCTATTTTAATAGGTGATACCCAACATGTGAAATATTTAATTTTAAAATGGAGGGTGAATTGACGGAGTCAAGGTTCGATCTCATGACGTTTGACTTTGATACCATGTTAAATTATCATTTATTCCAAAAGCTTAAGCTGATAGGAAGAGATAAATTTAATCACTTAACCATTAGTTTAACAAATATATAGCCCTAATTCTCTCTCTACTTTCGCTCTTTCTCTTTCGCTTTATATATTTCTACAAACATGTTTTAGATGTTGATAAAGAAATTATTGTCGAACTGGCAATTAGGTCCAAGAAATAGCTAAGCTTTGGCTTTTATATATAACATCTGTAGGGATGGTGTCAGTGAAGGACAGTTCTACCAAGTCTTGCTATATGAACTCGACGCCATTCGTAAGGTTGGTGAAGTTCTTATCCTCGCTTTTATCATAAATGCTCTCCCTGATCTTACATTCTGGCATGTCTAGGTTTTGCGTTTTTTAATGATTTTTCAATTACTTATAAAAAAAAAAACAAAAACATTCTCACATGTCCAGGCATGCGCATCATTGGAAGCTAGTTACCAACCCCCCGTAACATTTATTGTGGTTCAAAAGCGGCACCACACTAGACTCCTTGCAAGCAATCACAATGACAGAAGTAGCATGGACAAGAGTGGAAATATCTTACCAGGTAATGCTCTTTCTCTGATAATATCTGGGATTTGGTTGAAGGAAAATAATTACTTGGGCTGGAGGAGCTAGCCTAATCTTCCCCCTATGATTTTGAGCTTGGCACACATGAGGTAACTAAGTGAGCACATGCTTTGGGCCAGGGGGTCTGATGTGATTCTGCAGAAAAGTTAGCTATAGCTCTCTCCAAATGTGATGCAGCTGTTATTCTTGAGTCATATATTGAATTATTGTTGTTTTGAATTTCAAATATAGGTACTGTGGTGGATTCAAAGATCTGTCATCCCACCGAGTTCGACTTTTATTTGTGTAGTCATGCAGGAATCCAGGTACGGTTTTGAAATATACTAAGAGCCTGTTTGAAATTGCATTTGAGAAATAGAGTTTTTAAGTCAAAAAAACTTTTTAAACTTTTGTCAAAAGTGCGTTTTGGTCATTGTTAGAGTAAAAAAGTAAAAAAAGTACTTTTTGCTTTTGAAATTTTTTACCAAACATGTCAGCTTTTGTTTGGCACGACTTTTAAGATGCTAAAAATACTTTTTAAACTCTCTAACGCAATTTCAAACAGGCACTAAGAATTTGTTTAGAATTGCGTGAAATAGAGTTTTTTGTTTATAGAAAAAGTTTTATTTTCAAGCTTCTATCAAAACACATTTTTGGACTTCTTTAGAGTAAAAAAGCCAAAAAAAAAGTTCACCAATGGACCCAATTTTTTGTTTGACACTACTTTTTAAGTATTAAACCCAATCACAAACAAGCTTTAAATAGTTCAACATTTGAGAATTGGACCATAATGTAGTTAAAATTTTCCAAAAACCTCAGAGAGAGAGAGTTGAGCATGCAAGGTGAAATTTATATAGAAGCCTAGCCAGCAGGAAGCTGAAGCATATTTGAAGTTTGAACTTATGTTTATATATTGGAAATGGCATTTGACAGGGCACCAGTCGACCTGCTCATTACCACGTTCTCTGGGATGAGAACAATTTTAGTGCTGATGAAATCCAATCTCTCACCAACAACCTGTGTTATACGTAAGAATTTTGGTTCCCCTGCTGCTTTTGCAACTTAAACTTCTTAATTATTGTCAAATAATCTGGTTAATGATTCGGTTTCAGGTATGCTCGATGCACTCGATCCGTTTCTATAGGTAAATTTTTTGACTCATTGTTTACAATCACGACAAAAATTCCCAAGTTTAGGGACGTGTAGCTTAGGGTCGTTTTAACAACCCTATATTGTGTCATTTTGGAGTCAAAACGACGCCACTCAAAGAGGCGTTGTGTAAACAGTGAACGAGAGGTGTCGTTCTAGGGACAAAACGACGTCCCCCACTTGCATACACTTTTTTATTTTTTTTAAGAAATAGGGGTGGGGTGCGGCTATGGCTAGGGTTCTTAGGAAAATATTTTTCAAACTTTATTTTATAAAGTTAACGTACTAATCCATTTAATTATGTTAGTCTAATTAATGATATTAATAACCATGTGATCCACATGACAAGGCAAGAAACAAATTAATTAATGATAATGTCTGTGACATCATGGCAACGTAATACGTACGATTTGTTGTGGATGATGCAGTGCCTCCTGCATACTATGCCCATCTGGCAGCCTACAGAGCTCGATTCTACATGGAACCTGATCTGCATGAGAATGCTAAAATGCGCACCACAAGGACTTCAAATGGGTCATGTGTCCGTCCCCTGCCACCATTGAAAGAGAAGGTCAAGAACGTCATGTTTTATTGCTAGAGACATAGGAGGAAAAACTTGTACATTATGTTTTTTTTTTTTTTTTTAGTGTGTTTAAATTGTAGAGAAATTGTGCATGAAAATTTTGAGAACACGTTTAATTAATAGGGTTTAAGAAATGAAGAGTTTACTAGCATTGTGCTCGTGCTTCTTAAAAAATATTAAAGAATATAAGTACAAAAAAAAAAAAAAAAAAATTTAACAAACTAAAATCAGTGACGGAGGAAGGGGGGGACTGGCAGGAGCCCGGGGCCTCCCAAATGACAAGAAAAAAAAATTTCTAAGGTAAAATTTTTTTTTTTTTATAGTTTTTTTTTTAATTATTGCTAATTGGCCCTTACTAGCTAAATTTTTTAGCCATCGGCCTCTACCCATTTGCAAGGCTGGCTCCGTCTCGGACTAAAATTATATATTTTCACGCAATATGATTTTGTTTCTTTATATTATATCTTCTCTTTATAATATTTTATACAAATGAATTCTCTTGTATAATTTTTCTATTTTCAAAAAAAAAAAAAGAAAGTAAAATACAAATAGAAAACAATACGTTTTCATTTGTCTTTTTGTAAAAGAAATATCAATTTGTTGGCTTTTAAATACGATAAAAAGAAAGATAAAAATTTAAAATTTTCACTCTTAAACATTTGACTTGTGAAAGAAAACAAGTGGCCTAATAAGCAGAATCTTGATAGATTATAATAACAATAATTAAAAATAAATTTCTCACTTTTTTTTGTACAATATAAACTACAAGCTTTGAAATTACATGAGAGTTGAGTGTCAAAACTTCATATATCATAATTAAAAATAAATAAATAAAATAATAATAATAATAATAATAATGAAAACATCAGAAACTTGACAGAGACTGGCATCTGTGGGAGTACTTGTTGACGGGTCGCGTTGATGGAGTTAAATCCATGGACCTGCTTTTTCTTGTTTGGTTAACTACCCATTCTCTGTGATATCAATATATCATTGGCTATTTAATGTTCAGGGGCCGACTCAAGAATTAGTTTGTCTTTTTTTAAAAAAAAAAAAAAAAAAAATTATATATATTTTCTAAGGTAGCTCTCAAAAATTAATTGATTTCCCTCTTTAACAAAAAAAAAAAAAAAAAACCATAAATAAATAATAAACACATGTTAGCCGGCCCTAGGTTTTCTCTCTAGGAGAAAAAACTTATGGGGAGGATACTCCCTCCTCCCCTCCCCTCCATTTTTTTTTTCCAGTTTATTTTTTTTGGATTTTCCAACTAGTTCATTTGCTCTGCCCATCCTTTTGCTTATGTTAGGCTGCCTCCGTCCACCCTCCACCGTGTTGCGCCACTCTTTGCCTCCCTAAAATCAGTTGTACTTTATATCTAGTTTTTCAAATCTAGATTTAACATCTTCAATTGGTTTTGCTCAGCCCTACGCTGACCCACTGTGCTCGGGGCTCCTCAACTACCCATCGGCGCAAAACGGCTCCATCTCTTCAACCACGCGCCGATGCGCTTCGCCTCCCTCACCCCGATTGTTGAAGTTGTTTGTTGGGTTTTTTTTTTTTTTTTTTAAATAAAGGTTTGACTTATCCTTATAATTACTTTCAGGGTCGAGGATGATTAGTTTCTGTATGAAAAAATTTCTCCATGACCAAGAAAATAAAAGTTGGAAATATGGACTATCTATGTATTAAATTGAAGAGTAATGTTATAAGTCATTTTAAAATTACCGTTGAATTTAAAATATAATTTATTGACTTTTTATCTATTAGTAATTTTAAAGACACATCACATTTGTGAGGACTATAAGAGGACTTTTAGAAAACTTATAACATTAATTTAAATTGAGTGAGCTAACTAAAGTTTGGATATGGGTTAACGAATGTTGAAGTCATAAATATGACTTAATTGTAAAGTTTTTATGTTTATCTCTATGACGTTGTAACCTTATACCTTTTGTTATGATTTACCAAAATTTTATATTTTCTGGTATAAGAGCTTTAGATAATTAATAAATAATAAAGACATGTTGTTAGTCAAGTAGTGTACCAATAAAGATTCGAAAGTGGGGCTATAATAATTATAATAATTAGGACAGTTAACAAATGTGATTCAGTCTGCTAAGAAAATAAAATATGTGGACCACGATTACCTTAAAACACCGTAGGACCCGCAGGTTTGAAGGCTCTTATTATGTGTTCCTTTAATTCATGAGAGGTCTTTCTCACACAAGATTTGACCCATGAGAGAGAGAGGGGGAGGTAATATCGTTGTCGACACGTGGGGAATAATTGACACGTGAATATGTTGGCCACAGCTTGGGTAAATAAGGTGGTCCCCATGTGTTTTAGTAGAGTGTGGGCCAGAGCCCGCAAGTTGGTCAGGACTCTAGGAGGTCCCGAAACGGGATCACGTGCAACAGTGAAGAAGGGAAAAGTATTGTGGGCCAGGGTTTCGGGGTGTCTTCCCGTTACGTGCCGCATCGAGTTACCCCCGGGTCATCACTCTTTCATTTTCATGGCCTACGAAGCAGCCAATAAGCCATGTGAGCTCTCTCTATCTGCTCAGCCTGTCAGCCAACCGCCTGCAACTCTGCTCTTCACCTTTCTCGCTAACAGCCATGTGAGAGCAGTCTCTTTGATGAATCGAAGAGAGCCTGCATATTTTAATGGGCCTTAAAATTGTACATAAAAAAAAGGAATCTGTATTATATTACGAGAACAAAAAACCAGTTGCAATTTGCAATTAAGTTGTTCTTCTCTCTTTTATTTATTTAATTTTTCTTTTTCTTTTTTTATAATGGGGTCCCTAATACATCAAGATTTTATCTGTCTGGCTTTCACCAGGCAACCCATTGTGAATGCCGGCTGGCAACATTATTCTCGCAAGTAATGCTATAAGGAAGACTTTTATTTTTTTAAAAAATAATGTGTTTTTTAAAATTACCATTAGATTTACCGTATCATCTTTGAAGGGATAAAATGAGGACAGAAGTATTTTTTCTAACATTACTTTACTCTATTCCCGCGTTTGAGGAAAAACTTAACTAGATTGCAAAGCACAAAACCACTCATGTTACTTAAACTAAGTTTAAACCTTGATGTTGGCCGTAGCTTTCTTGGAGAACCTACACTCTTGTCTCCTTCGATTATAGTGGCAGTTGGCATTTAATGCCAACTAATACGTAATAAAGAGAGGATTATTAATTTATTTAGAACATCTATTGCCATTTTTTTTTTTTAACATGTCCGCACAAGAGGGAGGAGGGGGATTCGAACTAATGACATTCATTGCCATTTTTCAATAACCATGATCAACCGACAAATTACACGCAACCCAATTATAAGACAATAAATGACAAAATCGTACGAGAGAGAAATGACCTTTGATTTTTTTCACTCATTTATTCATTCATATGAACACACACTTATGCAAGAACTTCTTCTCATTAAGAAAGACTTTGCCAAAGCTATCAACTGATTTAGACATCGAAGATATTTTCGCTGGTTCACCCTAACATGTCTATAAGCCAACAAGAGTTCATTCCGGTGATTCAATATAAAATAATAATATTCTATAATAATATAAGAAGAATTAGAGTTCTCTTATAGTCTTTCTAAATATTTTAAATATTAGCAAAGGTAATGATATGGTTGCGTGTTTTATGAGGGACCTCAGACCTCTTCTACAAAACCCACAAGCTGGTCCGGGGGTGAGTCATGCCTGAGACAGCCTAAGAAGGAAGAAACGTTAGGTGAGAGGCAGAGTTGTAGGGCGGACAGGTTTCTCATGTGACCCAACCGACTCAACCTCTTTGCTGATTACTACGTTGGCAAGTCCCGTTTGGTCCATGTTGGGCAAACCCACATGCTCACATCTACATCTACATCAACTCCCATGCCCTACTTCTGAGCCACAACAGATACGCTATTAGACCCCCCAAGTAAATGAGAAAATTAATATAAATTTCACATTAACGAAAATAAATTCTAATTAAATTTCTTATATATATATATATATATATATATATAATGAAATCTTAACATCATAGCACGCCAGAGCAATATTATTCGATATTTAAACCAAAATAATAATCATGTCACATTGAATTCAGGGGTATTTGACTCGAACCCCCCAAAAAAAAAAAAAAAAAGCAGGGGAGGTGCATTGGACCAAGTCTGTTAGTCAAATATATTCATTACTCTGCATTTAAAGTCCAACGGTAATAAGTTAATAACACTAGAGAAAGAGTAGATTCAACTGATCAAGTAGTTTTTCGTCTCCTAATTATCCGGTAATTGAAATTTGGCTGCCCATTTAGGTAGTACAATGAGAATTCAAATAAAATAAATGGTTCTTAAGATGTCTTGAATTCAAGACGAAGGGTCAATAAAACCATGGCGAGAGCATTATTAACAAAAACATGAAGAAAAGAATAAAATAAAATAAACACTATTAGCTAACTATATTGGGTTGTTGGAATATCAAACGTCTAATGGGGGGCAGCGAGGCAGGTGGAGGTCTCAATCCCAGCAAATTGCCTGGGATGAAATTATTGATGTTTGGTCACATGTAGTAGTCAAAGCCCTATTAGACTAGGTTGTAAATTACACCTCCAAAGCAAATCCTAATATGGAAAAATATCTGGTGCGTCTGTCTCTCTCATCTTCACTGCCCCTCTGCACGAACATCGGTCCATTTTGAATGGCAGCTAGTCACAGCTCCCTTCCCCACGCACAACCACTTCCTGCGTTGACTGCTCATGGATTTTAAGAATATGCTTATTTATTTTCTAATATATATATATATATATATATATATATATATATATTATGGTATTTTAGTTTCTAGAATGACATGGAAAAGCTAACCACAGGAAACAATTCGAAATCCACATATCTATCTGCTAGCTTGAGTAGAAATGTTGAAAAGACCACCATGTATGCCTTTTCAGCTAACTTGATTAATTTTTTTTCACGCTTGATTTCATTATCTAATTGGACACCACTTTATTGACTCAAACCGACAATATCTTCCAGCTTATCTTTATTTTTTTTTAGTTATTTTTAAACAACCTTTTTACTGTAGAAATCTTCTTAATCAGAAAATTTTCAGATGCAAGTCTTGATTTACCTAAATCCCATCCCTCATTCTTGGCCCTTTTAACCCAACAAGATCCTCTCGACTTTATTATTCATTTCATGATTAGAATTTAAAATTTTGTGTATTCAATAATAAAACGTGTTAACATTGACTTCATATATTCCTGCTTTATATTTCGATTCTCTACCATAAAATAGATTCTATCTATGGAATCCTATTCCTTTTAACCAACTTACTCTATTCTATTTTGACAAATTATACGGGGATGGGACACAATGTTATGGGCGGCTGGGCCTAAATATAGATGAAAAAGGTGACGTAAAGCATTTTACCTAAAGTAAAATTCTTTTGGCAGTAAAAAGTAAAAAACAAGAAAACTGTAGACTGAAAAAGTGAGGAATAGAAAAGAAAAAATTTACAGCGCATTATGGTTACTATGATGATTTACTATCCCAAGTGGAGGGTTTGCGTCCGGCACGGCTTGCCAAGCCGAAGCCGCGATGAGAGGCCGGCTGTGCCAGCCAAGCGTCAAGCACCCTTCCTTTTCCTCTACGCAGTACCCCTCAGCCGAGAACAGAGTGAGAAGCATACTGGCTTGCTTAAACGCATTGGATCCTAAGTGCGATGGCCTAAATCCGGCTTGTCCAAGCCGAGCTCTCCATTTTCCCAACGGCTCGTGCCGCTCCACCCGAGCCAAGCCTTCACAGCACACCACGTTGCATATCTCTCTCTGTATGTATATCTCCGCCAAGGCTTTTTCCGGTTGGAGTGCACAACCCTCGAGCGAATCGAACATGGTCGAATAGTAGTACAGAGCCTCTGTGAACCGGTCCATGAACCCGGGTTGATTATGGTTCGCTTCTTGCTCAATTACTGTCATAATTTTCGGGTTCAAGTTCCGGATCCATCCAAGAACTACTTCCACCGGCGAATTACGGGTCGAGTCGGACCCGAGAAGACGGTGGAGCTGCATGATTGAGTTTACGGCCACAGCTTCTTTGGGGCCCACCTGGAGCATCCACGGCTTCACGTCCTCGAGCCGCGAAGCCGCCACGCCCCGGAAGGCGAACCGGACGTTGACTGATCGAGCCAACTCAGCGAGTCGCAATCCGACTTCGCGGAGCGAGTCACGCCCGTCCGGTGAGGGTGGGCCAATGCCGGTCAGCCGGAGCAAAGGGGGCCCACCGGGTCGTAGCGCCAGGGCTTGTATCAGAGCCGGCCACTGCAGGCCGTGCATCAGGTTGAAGTCAATGACGTGGACGCAATCGTGACCGTCGAAAGCTTCTAATATTGCTTGGTTCGCCGTGAAGTGAGCGAACTTCAAGTACGGACACGCCTCGTAGAAATGATGGTACAAAACCTCGTTCTCGTAAAGCGAGGCGGAGCCAGAGCCGCCGAAGCAGACGCTCTGCGGTGAGAAAATCCGGCGTCTCAGCGCATCGATGAAGTAGTCGGCGACTTTTCCTATACCGCAGCTTGTGTTGACTCGCGTGAGCAAAGCCTGCATATCTTCGATCAGCGAACCAGCGAATGCGAGCTCGCCACGTTGCACGGATTCCGCACACGTCATCAGCATGTGGACCAGCCTTATCCCGGAATCTTCTTCCATCGCCGTCACGACAGTGAACTGATTCAGTTGCTGAGGCGCATCTTGATCCGTCCACGCAGCGTCACTCAACACCGTATGATTGATCGCGGGGGCCACCATGAGATCCGGAAGATCCGGAAGATCGGACGGCATAGATGCGGTCTGGTGGAGTTCGGAGAGGAGGGAGTCGACCCAAGAGGCAATATCGGAGGGGTTGTAGTGGACCGAATCGGAGGCGAGGTTGGAAATCTCGGCCGGAGAGTTGACCATGGCGGTCTCGAGGCGTTCGAGGCGTTGGGCCACATGGCGTAGGTCGGAGGAGCGGACCTTGTATCCGGCGCCGGCAAGGAGGCCGTCAATCTCGGAGGGTTTGGCACTGGAGGAGGCGGAGCTGCCGCTTCCGCCCCCGGACGACGTTGCGGAGTCGTACGGAGACATGATTGAGGGATTGAGTGGAAGCTTTGGGTGTGATCAGATACGAATTGCGCCTTCGTGGGCTTCGTTGATCATTCCTAGACCTTGCTGTACCTTAGAGAGCGCTTGTGTTTTTGTGTGTATAATATGTGAGGAGTGATATTGGGAGTGAAAAGTGACAGCTGAAAAGGGGAGGAAGCGAAGGCCTTGATCTTTTTCACAGAGAGAGAGAGAGAAATAGAGGGGCTGACACGTAATATACAAATTATGTATGACCACGAAATGTACCTTTCCATTAAACTTTACTAACCGAGGAATGCTCCAAGCCTACTACTAGTAGTACTTCTATTTTTTTTTTTTTTTAATCACATTTTTATCCTATGACGTGGCAATTCTGCTGAAAATTTTAAAAATTATATTTTTATTTCATATTTATTCTACCATGCTAATAATGCAGTCCCAATTAATCGTTGGACTAATTTTTGTTAAAATGAAATTAAAAAATTAATTAAAATTGTCACGTCAATATTATAAATTTGACCTTCCTCAATTTATTAATCTAAAATGGGGGCGGGTGTTTGTATGATCTTTTCCAGGGAAAACATTTTGATTAGCAAAGCCAAACTGGTTTTAATATGAAAACAAGGTTTGTATATGGAGCCCAATTCTAACAAGATTTGACCTGAAAATAATAAGATTTGGATATGGAGTACAAACTCAGCTACCTGTATTTTTAAAATCTCCAATATTTTGAAAAGTGCTTTTTTTAAAAAAAATAAATAAAAAATTTATGAGATACAAGTTGAGATATGTTTTTGATACGTCCACGTTTGAAAATATATATATTTGGGCTTCACTTAACAGAATTGTTTGGTAAATTTTTTTAAAAATGTTTTATATTTTCAAGAAAACAAATAACAAACACACTTCACTGTATTGCTAAAATTAGTTTTGTGTGCTTTCGTTAGATTTCAAATCTCTTCCAAGAGTTTTAATTATTGCAGGGGGTGCTTACAACCCTCTCAAAAGGGCATGGATTGAACAGACAAGATCGCCCTCTTGTAACGACAAGGGGTGAGTATCTTTTTTCCACTTTCTTATAGAGGGGGTGGCCCGTAGGACCCTTTTATGATCTCCGACCCCTTTTAAATGATACGAGTTTAGATTGAAATGGACCGTAATTAGCTGCTTAAATTATTAACAATTTGAGCAGTTAAATAAATTTTGATAGATAACTATCTAAGTTGCTGTATAATTCGCTCTCACCCCTTTCCCTTTTTCCGCTCTTTTCTGTATTTTTATTTTCTATAAAAGAGGCATTTTTTTAATTTTTTCAGCACCTAGCCATATCGTGCAAGAAGTAGCTAAGTGTATAGGTAGACATTGTATATTAATATGTAGCTTTTGGCAGAGGGTTGCAGAACTGTTAGGGAGTCGACCAAAACAATTCTTCAAATCAAATTTTAAAAATCCACCTGAAAATGACCATTTAACACATCGAACGGCCAAAAATTGATTAATAAAACTAAACAGAATTGATTATATTCTTTTTATTAGGGGGATTAATAATTAAATTTATCTTAGCATAAGATGGAGAATATTATTTGATGCCCTAAGGGGGGGGTCTGGATTGGGCAACGCTACACAAGTTGAGAGTGCAGAGTCCAGACTTGGAATTCAAAATGTGCTAGTGGGAGAAAAAAGTAAAATGAACTTTTTTGCAAATATATTGAAACATTGTCTGCAGACGCAATTCCAAAAGGCCATAGAAAGACAGTGATATCAATTCAAAAACCCTGGATTGTGTTCTTGATTTCCTACCTGAAAACTTTTTGATTTTGAGAAACATAAATGGGTCCAGAGGCAAGTGCCTTCTCTGCTCTCTGAGAGACCCATTCCCCACACCAGAAAGCTCAAGCTCCTTTTACAACTAATTCAATTTACCTTTAAAAAAAAAAAAATAAAGCTTGCTTTTTTTTTTTAATGAGTACCAACAAGTACAAACAATTAGCAAAAACTCAAGAAGAGGATCTTTTGAAGGCAGAAAATGCAATTATAAATGCTGCCAGCGAAGCCGGTTGTAACTCATGGTGAGTATCAACAAAGCATCTCTAGCAAATATTTTTAAAATGGTTCATAATGTTAGAGTATATTATGGAGTTCAAGAATAGCAGTCACAGTATAAAATTATTAGTGACTTACAATTGAAAAATATCATTGAGTCATACTTGAAGATTATCACTGAGTTTCAGTTGAATAGTTGAAAATTATCACTTAGCTAATCAAGCTAGAGTAAAAGCCTATTTGTATCCAATATGATTCTCTTATAAATAGGAACATGTTATATTGTAAATATTTTCGCGGAGAAATAAGAGCTTAATTTATCCTTAAGGCTTGATCTTGTGGATGTAGATCATAGACTGAACCACGTAAATTTATGTGTCACTATCTTATTATTTTCGCATTGTTATTTATTATTATTTCCGCATTATAAAATCTTACATACCATGAAGAAATTCGTGGGTCTAATGCATCTCATAAAATCGGTTCAATAAGAGAGAGTTGCTCATTCCTTATAAACATGCCCAAGATCTTCTCCACAGGCAATGTGAGATTATTCCTCAACACCCTGCCTCACGTGCAAGCCAGTATTTTTCTTGGTCCTTGTCATGGGGTAAGTAGTGTGAGTTCCATTCGTCCTGTGGTACGCTCTGATACCATGTTAAATTTAACATGATATCAGAGCCAAAAGTCCTAAGATCAAATTTTGAACTCCATGGTATACTCTAACACATAATGCCATCCAAAATATTATAACTAAGCCACAGCTTTATAGGAGGATCTTTAAAGACGAAAAAGACAATAAAAAATGTTGCCAACAAAATTGATTGTAGCGGTTAATGGACTATTGGAATATATGAGTATCCAAAAAAATTAAAAAAAAATATTTTAAATTAACTCCTTGCTTGCTTCTGGGAGAGTTAGGAAGATTAAGGGGTAGGTTGTTAGGTACCTTAAAGTAACAGTATTGCCATTAATGGTATGGTGTCACTGTAATGGCCAACATCCATGAGGAACCACGTGTCAATGAGACACAGAAACAGGTGTCGTTGTTGCTGAATCATATATATATATATATATATATATATATATATATATATTCAACATCAGTTGAAGCAGCAACAGAAGAAGTAAATAAAGTATGATTTTTTCATTACATAATTATTGAGGGTTGAGACAAAAGGGGAGGATTCTTATTTTAGTTTGATATGGGGAACATGGGTATTTTAAAAAAACACGTTGAGATCAAAGAGGAGGGAGTAGTTTAAAGGGAAAATCCAATCTTGAGCGTGACTCAAGAATAAACATATATTGAGAGGGAAACAAACCTCGTGATACCTTCCATTTAATAGTCCAATGAGTCAATTCTGAGACAAGGGTCTCCTCTTAATTCTGATGCCTCTCTATTTTTTTTGTGCCCCTCGAGATTACAAAAATGTTATGTGAGCACCCTCCACTCCAAGTTCCAGCTCTATTGCTATTTTATATATTATTTTCTCACCCCAGCTCCCCATGATTTGGGAGGAAATCATAAATTTTAAAAGTTATTAAACACTATCAATTATTGAGGGAGAGATGATTATTAGAAGTTGATTACCTAAGAGGCTTTTCACCCCAATATCAATTTAGGTTTCTTAAAAGCTTTTTTTTCAATACAATCTTAAACAAATTCTAAAAAACACTATTAAAACAATATTTTCTTTGGTAAGACCATAATATGTACGTGTAGAGCACTCACATCGAGTTAATTGGCTAATTCCAAATTAAAATATGTAAAATTGGCTAGCCTTGAAGCAAAATATGTTTTTTTTTTTTTTTAAAAAAAAAAAGAAAGTTGCTGCATCTAAACTGGCCAAAATATTCATTGAGCAAAAAAAAAAAAGTATTTAAATGGAAAGAAATAATGATTATTGGAAAAAATTAATATAAAATTAAACGAAATAGTGAGAATTAAAAACTAAAATAGAAAGCGGAATATAAATATTTTTAAAAAATGAGTAGTTAATTACTTAACTAAAAAAAGTTAGGATCCTAGGATTCTCTTCATTTTATTTGAACGAAGTAATATCCGGTTAGTTATATTAGAGGGAATTCTAATGCACGAAGCATTTATTTATATAGAATGTAGTAGAAGTGGTCCTTTGGATTACGGAAAGCTTGGGACCAGAAGTGAAAAAGCTCAAATTAAGATCATTGGAGATCAAAGCCAGTTCATGTGGAGTTGGAAGATAAAAATGATTTTGAAGGACAAGTTGTTTGAGAAATAAAAAATAAAAAGAAAAAGAGAGAGAGAGAGAGAGAAATGAAGAGCCATAGGGAAATGAAATGAATACTCTGCATGGAAATTATTGGATTTCCTGAAAGAGGAGCAGTGGAGTGAGGTGGTCCAGAGGATAACATGGAATTTGGGACCATTTTGAAATTGAATTGCCCAAAAAAGCACGAATTTAAGGGTAAACAAGTGTAAGAATCGAGGACCCCAAATAGAAAGTGGCCACGTAAGCAGTGTGGGAATCAAAAACCCAATTGAAATTTCTTTTATTTTTTTTTAATTTTCTGGTCTTGCTTTTGAGAGAAGAGGGAATTGGGACCAGAGCATTACCTTGAGAACATGTGTTGTTTGGGACAGAGAGGCCTCTAATGTGCCTCCATTCCGTTCTTTTAGCTGACACTATCACGTTATTGCATCTCTCTGTAAGCCTGTATTTCTTCTTTTTTGCTGGGAAGGACAGGATTTCATCTTTTTTCCATATTTGTGTCTCTCTGTGTTTCTCTGTGAGAGTGTGAGAGAGAGAGAGAATATGGGTGGATGGATGGATGGAGGAACAGGAAGATAAACAGAATGATTGAAAATAATGTTGCCTCTCATCTCTAATATTATTCAACAGCTGCACGCCTGCATCCAATGGCCTACAATTAGGTGGGTGTGGTGTGTGAGTCCATTGTCCAAGTTGAAATTATGAGTTTCAAACTTAACTTCCAACTCTCATTATATTATGTATAATTTGAGTTATTCCAAATGGAAATCTACTATTAAACAACTGACATTTCTCAATTGTATTCTCCAAATATTTCTGTGTTCAAGTCCCTACTACTATTGGTAATGTCAGATAGATGGGATCTCCCCCACTGGTGGCATGGCATGTGGGATGATCTCCTTTACCAATTCTAAATGAAAAATGTTATCGTGTAATAAAAAGACTATTTTTGACTTATAAAAGTCCTAGGTGGTAAGAGGTCACAAACTCTATCTATAGTTGTTGTAGCCCTACCTACTGATGAGGCTTATAGCCTCTTGCAACCTATGCCTTTTATGGGCAAAAAATGATCTTTTTATTACACTATAGCATATCTCATTTTAAATAATGTTGATGTGGCAAAATGACTTGGCATGGGGACACATGGCAAACATTGAGAGGTCATGGCGTGGCAAGTAGTTAAATTTTTGAACGAAACATGAACATAGACGAAAAAAAAGTTGATGAGACAACCTTAGTCACCATGTATGATAATTTTGAAAGCTGAGATAACTATTTCATAATCCTTCAAAGCACAAAAAACAAAAATAATAATAATTTAACCCTTAAAAAAACATATGACATGTGGCCATTTTTGTCATTTAAGAAAATAAACATTCTCAAGGCCAAGAAAATGTAGATTCTCCTATCTCTTGAAGGGAATCCACATTCCTAACAAAAGGGGATCGAGAGGGAATCAAATTCCCTTGGGTTTTTGAATTTTTCTCCCTTAAGTTCAACCAAACGAGATAATCTTTTAGGATTTTCAATAATGTATCTAATATTTATTTTCAAATTCATAACTGTGTTTTGTTTGCCTATTAAATAAACAAAAACACCTTGCATTTACAAAGAGTCATATCTCTTATATATACTGCAACTTTTGCATTAATACATGTTGATACATAGGATGTGTATCGTGTACCGGTAAGGTCCTTCCATTAATGGGCCAGCCCCGCTACTTTATTAGAATAATGGATAATTATACGAGATGCCCGTGTTTCATGCAACATAAATTTAAAACACTTTTTTTAAAAAAAAAAAAAAAAAAATCTTCATTCATTTACGTGATCGCGGAAATCACGAATTTGAATTTTCCTCACCGCTTTCCCTCTCTTTGTAAGACATGTTCAAAAAATGGGGCGGGATGACGCAAAAATTGGCACCTTCTTAATGTAACTCGAGCCTTCCTTTTTCAATCCAACATACCAAAATGTTTTCAACCCCCTTTCCTGTGATGCATGAAAACTATTTTCTTTTTGGTCCATCTCCAATTGACTGACCATCCAGGCATCCATACCCAGTCTTGCCATAGCCTCTCGATCTTTTGGGTGAGTTACTTGTCTATAGGTACTAGTGCTCCATGATTTGTGTTAAAAATAATTATTTTCAAATGTACTTCGACGACCATCGATCAATCGATGCATGTGGCACCCATCAATAGTTCAATCAATGACTTGATCGAAAGATCAATGCCCCACCTACATCAATACCGTTCGAACAAAAGTCAAGGCCGTTCTAAAAATGTTGACCATTCGAATATTGTTCAGGTACCAATACCAGCCTAACAATGTAGAATCTTTAATTGGCTACATTCAACGGTGCATGATCATTTTTTTTTTTAAAAAAAAAACAAAATATTACTTAAACATGTTTATTAGAAAGAAAAAAAAAAAAAAAAACACTTGTTTATTATTAGTTCCTACCATTATTTATTTATTTATTTTTTACATGTTCATATAAGAGGAAGAGGGAGAATTCGAACTAATAACCTCTGCTTCATAAGGAAGAATTCAAAACTAGTGACCTCTGTTTTATAAGGCGTGGTCCCCAACCGATTGAGCTACCCTTTAGGGACTAGTTTCTAGCATTATTGTTCTACTGGCATTGCATATTGGATATCAAATGAGTTCTCTTCAAGACTGGGCCATTTTTTTGGCCCATTTTTTATTTGTTTGTATTTTCTGCATTGTATTGCTATTTTGAGTTTGTTATTGAGAAGCCCAGGGACGGAGGAAGGGCGGGACTGGCAGGGGCCAGGACCCCCCAAATGACAATATTTTTTTTTTTTTTTTTTTTAAGGTAAAAACAATTTTTTTATGGTTAATTTTTTTTTTTGCTAATGGGCCCCTGCCCATTCTCAAGGCTGGCTCCGTCCCTGGAGAAGCCTAACCCTTTTTCGGTTTTTTTATTTCTTTTACCTTATCTTTATTTGCTCTGAAGAAGAAGGAAAAAAAAAAAAAAAAGTTTCTCTTCTAAAGATCAATGAAAAAAATAAATAAATAAATAAGTGGGAGATAGGACGAAGTGAAAGACAGTTCTAATAAAATTCTGGGGGGGGCCGCTACTGGCTAGGACAACTGAGAGTGTTGGGGGAAGGGGGGGGGGGGGGGGGTGGGGGGCTTCGCTACTGGCTGGGACAACTGGTAGTAGGAGGAAGTTTCTCTATGAAAGCCAACGCATTACTATATATTACTTAAAAGGATATGTCACATGCTTTACCGTCAAATATCATGGAAAATGGCTAGGAAAACAAGAAGGGGGAAAAAAAATTAAGAAACAATTGAGTTAGAGATATCTAACATATTCATAATGACTTTCCACAAAGTGGTGATCAAATGTATAATTTGTACAAATATTTGTATTTTCCAATTGGATCCGATCCATTCATTTGTAAAACCATTTACTCTACCTTTTTTTTTTTTTTAACACAATTAAACATTGTTCAATTCTTTGACAAAATGAAGAGAAAAAAAAAAAAAAAAAAAAAATCAAAGCCTAAAGCCTAAACCTCATATTCTTCACCAGAAAAAAGAAAAAATTGTAGCATATGTAGATCATGCAAAGCAATATAAAAAGAGAAGATCCTCCTGCTAATGCCATCCACAGCAACAAAGGTTTTCTTTTTTTTTTCTTTTTTTTTTCAGATCAACCTGCAGACAGTCATGTGCAGGCAAGGGGTTACCCACAGGCCACAAGCCACCAAAAACCTTTTTCACTCTGACCACATTCACGTGACATCAGAAAGTCAGCAAGAGGCAGGACAGACAGGATCAGCCTCAAATCTACGACCTCGTTTATTGAGAATAATTTGATGCTTTCCTATATAGAAAGAAGAAACAATCGTTCCACAAACAACAAGCTGACCCGGCTGAAAGGTCCCCCAGTTCAGTTGAGCCAAAAAATAAGACAATATAGAGAGAAAAACGAACTACTTGCAATCAAGTTCTTAAGTCTACTGAAAGAAAAGGATTAGTTCCTGATATGGGAGATGTTGTAGATTACATCATCACTGGAGTTTTAGTTGAAATAGATCTCTGCAACATACTGAAGAAATTCTTTTCATTGATATATAATCATTAATTTATGGCATAGAATTGCGTTGAAGGCCACTAGCCTACTACAATACAGGAAGGCCTTAAAATCAATCTGGCGGGGGGGTTGCTTACTTGCTTTATCTTAGCCAAGAATACATGCAAGATGCAACCATTACTCGTGAAAGCAGTATGAAATCACCAGAGAATTGTAAAGAACCAAAGCAATATCATTTGGCAATGCAGAAACAAGCCTGGGAAAATGCTAACAGAAATCATATTCTAAGGAAAATAATAAACATGATCTGATACAGAGTTTCTTAAATCTTTAACACTAGACATAAAACTTCAAACACCTACTCAGCCTCTTCGTCAATGGGAAGAAAAAAAAAGAAACATAGACCATAAATTTCTCATACAGAAGCAAGTTTACCAGACACGCCCTTTCCTTGATTCTCATCTCCAAAATCATCTGCATCATTCTCGCTATCAGTCTGCTTCGACGATGCTGTTGACTCACGCTGCGATGGAGCACTGCTAGCTCGAGTAACTGATTGCTGATAAAGAACTCCACCAGCAAGCGTAAAGAGAAGGCACAGCAAACCAAATGGACTTGCATGCTTATCCCAAATTGTCACATTGATGGCAACTGTGAGAAACTTATTAACAACACCAGTCACTGTAAAAGCTGTAGCAGAGATCGCCTTCCTCGCTGCAAACCCAAAGAAACTGATGGCCAATCCGAAAACACACGACAATGATACTGCAGAGAATGCAACGGGTTCATACCAATTTCCAGAGTTAGCTCCCAACGCAGCAAACACATCAACATACTCTCCCGTAAGAAACCAAAAGACCGGAGCCATCATCAGCGACAACAAATTATTATACAACACAAAACCCCAAGTGTTCAACCCAAGATTTGTCACCATATGTTTGATGTAAACCATCTCAGTAGTAATTGTCACCAAATAAGCAAATGCCCACGAATATGCAGTCAAAGTAAAGCCCGAATCCGTGGCCACATACCCAACAGCTCCACCCAATATAATCAACAACGCCACAAACGTGAGCTTTGACGGGCATGGCTGTTTCCTAAACGTTGTATCCGCTATAGCAACCAACAGGGGTGTCAACGATCTAAACACTATAAACGTATCCACATTTGCGTGGCGAAGAAGATTTGTGTTGGTAAAGATTGCCAGATAAAAAACCATAGCGGCTGGCAAAAATTTCTTGGCAGTCTCTAAAGTAAATGGATCATGGTGCAAAAATCCTAACTTCCCCAAAACCCAAACTCCTAGAGCAGAGGTTAGATACTGCAATGCAGTCAAAAGGCCAGGGTAGTTGAATTTGGTAATGGCAAACTTGTTTATCACAGCAAGCAAGCTTGAACAAAGCGCGTACCCGACCACGAGACTGCTCGTGGCATAGTACTGCTTAGTCGCATCGAATCGAATCGAAGACATTATCAAATTCACTCTAATTTCAACAAAGATAGGCGCTAAATCTAGTAGATCTTCAACAATTTAAAGAGCTATAAAGCAAGATTCAGACTCAGAGAGATATATGAGTCAAAATCGAAAAGAAATGAAGTGGGAAACGACTTCATAGCAAAATCTGAGACGTGGGTATTTGAAATTAAGACGATCTGATAGAGTGGGAGAAAATTAATATCAGAAAATAGGACAAATTTCCGCCGAATTTCACTACCCTTATAGATTAATAACAGTAATAATCGAATAAAAGCAGAGATTAAAGCAAGAAAATGAAACCCAAGAGAGAGATTGAGGTACACATCACCGATAGAAACAGGAACACAGATCTTGAGCAAAATGGAGGCCGGTTGCGAATCGGAGACAACCCAGCTCGAGTCAGAGGACGAAAAAATATTTGCCAGACACAACCGGTGCAGCGCGTATATGATGAGTGAGAGAGCTGGAGCGGGTTTAGGCAGTCTAATCCAATGCAATGACGGCCTTGGAAGAAAATCAATGCCGTTGATTTAGTAGTACAAGCAAGAATAGAGGTGGGAGCCAATTTTCCACAACAATATGATGTTCTTTTGCTAAGCCAAAAAATAGGAACGTCGGTGGAATTATAGGTCGGTAAACGACTTCGTTTTCAGGGAATAGTGAAGTCGTGCTGACCGGTCTTCCTTCTGATTAGTAGTAAATCCGCATGTAATATTAGACCCTATATAAGATTTATCTACTAAATAAACTTTGAATTATCCTGTCACCCAATTGGGCAAGAAAATTTCAAATAAAATTTCTCAGTCAAAATATTAACAATTTAAACAAATAATTATTGTGAATTTCAATCCGTGTTAAATAGGCATCCGAGGTGGATTAAAAAAATATTTGGTTTAGGTGCTATAATTTTTTTTCTTTTTTAAATTCATCTTTGGCCCTTATTTTTATCTTATTTGAATTTAGTTTTTGGGTTTCTAATTTAATAGTATGGTCCTTAATTTTTGCCCAAACTTTAAATAGGTCCCTCCGTCATTTCTCGGTCAAAATTAATGGTGTCATATGTCAGTGTATCTCAATTGACACGTCAAAGTTCATATCAGCACATAATATCAATGCTATTGAGAGCCAAGTCACTTATAGAAAGAAAAAACAAAAAACAAAAAATATCTTCTTTTGTCGTCCTAATGTTTTGGATTTGTGTCATTAGAGGAAAAACTATTAACATTGACAATGACATGGCGGCTGATATGAGCTCTAACGTGTCAAATGAGAAAGTCATCACCTTTAATGGTAAAGTGATGGAAAAACCGATTTAAAATTTTAGCAAAACTTAAATGACTTTATTCTTGAAATTTAAAACTCATTGACTAAATTTAAATAATATGAAAGATTAAAAATAATTTTTTTCCCATAAAAAAATGTGAAATTCAATTTAAACCATTAATAAATTAGGTTAAAAAAAAAAAACCTTAAAATCGTCAGGAAATATTTGATTCCTCTCCCAACCCGAGCACGAGACTTCAATTTTCTGACAGCCCAATAAAGATGGTAATTAATTTTGACACAGATTCCCATCTATGACAAGAAAAAAAAAATGTCACTTATATAAAAGAAACAGATCTATTCCAATATAAAGTATTTTATAGTATTGATTATTTTCAGATACATGTCAATTTTAAAAAAAAAAAAAAAATTAAAAATTCTGATTATTTCAATTTTCAATGTTGCCTTTATATTTTTACAAAAATAAAAGGTTTATTAAAAT
Source organism: Corylus avellana (assembly GCF_901000735.1). Classification (NCBI taxonomy): domain Eukaryota; kingdom Viridiplantae; phylum Streptophyta; class Magnoliopsida; order Fagales; family Betulaceae; genus Corylus; species Corylus avellana. Next base: position 17,837,760 of record NC_081551.1, on the reverse strand, counting down.
TAAAAATATTTTTATATCTAAATTTTTTTTATTAATAACCTTATCATATCAAACCAGAACATCTATTTTAATGGAACTACAATTTTGGTCGGATGGTAAACATTCTTGTCAAAGAAATAAAAAGTCGGTGCTGCGACATTTATTGTGGAACACCAGCATCGTGCCCTTGTTAGCCCATTTAAGCTCACTAGGCCCAAATAGAGCACTTTTTTTGTGTGCCATTCTTTAGGCCCAGAGTCAGAGCCCTTTCTTTTGTACAATAAACAGTGCGTTGAAATAATTAACAAATAATTAATTGTTTATTGGGTTAAATACCATATTGTCCATGTGGTTTAACTTCTTTATTTTTTTTTTCTTTGAAATGAATCAGTTCAGTCTCATTTATTGATAAATGAGCATAAAGCTCAAATAATATAAAACAAAAGCTCTGAAGCAACCATAGCCGAAGCTACGAGGTTACAAGCGTCAAAGATGACGTATTATATTCCAGACTCAAACAAAATCCGCTAACCTATGACTAATTTTCAAATTAAACAGCAGATTTGTGCCAAACAGACTCAAACCAATGCATAGGTAGCTCTTATTCCTAGATACTGAGGACAGAGAACCCTAAGCCAAAGCTCATCCTCCTCAACCCAAAAGCTAAGATAACGTTTATATCCATAACCTAAAGGTCTGGACCAAAACAACAAACTCGAAAGTCATCAGGCGGTAGGGAGAGGTAGTAATAGCTAGCTCGACCGGCATCGAGAGAGGGGACCGAGCATTATTACAAGCAAAAACAAAAACGATTACAAAGAAACAAAACAAGACAGAAGAAATAACAAAAAAAGGAAAGCCAAACAAAATTACAGGGAAATAAACAACATAAAAAGCACACCAAAAGGATGACAACAGCCTGAAAGAAAAGCCGATCGCACACTCGCCGAAAACCGAAAATGGAAGGGGCGTTGGAAGCTCATCGAGTCATCGCGGTGGGGGCGCGAGAAAAGGCCCAGCAAAGGACAATGGGTAGCGGAGTACACGGAGGAAATCGGCGGCGCACTCAACTGGGGTGGGAAGTTTGAGTGAAACTCCAAGAACATCACCCACAAAGTGTGCCTAAACAAGTAGAAAAAACAACAAAAGCAAATACAGAAAGAAACAAAAACAACTAGGGACCAAAGGAAGGGGAAGAGGCAGAGAAGAAGAAAAAGGAAAAAAATTGCACAAAGAGCTAGGGGAATCAGGTAAATAGGCCAGCTTGATAAACCCAAAGAGGTGGAATAGGAGGGGAGGGGGGAGGTAGAAGAGGGAAAGGGGAGGAGGGCCGGAGAACAAAGGTTCTCCCCCTCCGATAGCTACTAGAGATTTTTTTGCTCCCTAGGGTTTACTTTTTATCATAGAAGGTACTTCTTGTTTGCCTAAAAACGGAGATGGTACCTCCATTTAAATTCTGTCCAAAATTTGACGGAATGCCACGTCAATATCAATAACAAATTGACACATGCCCATATAATTAATTAAAATTTAATAATTTCAAAAAAAATTAAAAATTATATTTAATTAATTTTTTTTAAAAAAAAAAAAATTTCCCCTTGGCCAGCCACCCCCAAACTTAAAAAAAAAAATAATAATAATTAAATATTAAATTTTAATGTTTTTTTAATTTTTTTTAAAATTATTATTTTTAATTAATTATATGAACACGTGTCAATTTTTTATTGGTGCTGATGTAGCATTCCGTCAAATTTAGACGGAATTTAAACGGAGGTATCATCTCCGTCTTTAGGCAGCCCAGCGGTACCTCCTGTGATAAAAAGTAAATCCCAGGGGACAAAAAATAAAAAAGTTAAATCACAAGGGGAATAAGGTATTTAATCCTATTTTTTAATTAATTATATGGACACGTGTCAATTTGTTAATGGTTCTGACGTGGCTTCCTGCCAAATTTTTGACATAATTTAGACAGAGGTACCATCTCCATTTTTATGTAAACCACAGGTACCTCCTGTGATAAAAATTAAACCTTAAGGGGCAAAAAATAAAGTTGTTAAACCAAATGGGAGAATAAGGTATTTAACCTTGTTTTTATCATCAATTTTTTTTTTTTTTTTAAAAAAAAATTAATAAATATTGATAACTTATTATGACATTTAAATTTATTGTTTTTTATTGATTTATAATCTTAAGATAATTAATAATTAACCTATTATTATATTGAGCTATTTCTAGCGAAAGATTTACTGTCCTTCAAAGCGACCAAGTGAGCCCAAAAGCCCATAGAGCTCTAAATATTTGTAATGCTCACAATGTTGAAATTGCACAAACCTCACATAGTACATGCTCAAGAAATCATGAAATCATCCATGATTTTCGGAGTGACCAAGAAATCATGCATCCAGTGGCTCCGAAACTGCAAATCCATGGCCCAGCTCAAACAAATCCAGACGCAGATGTTCGGGTTCGGGCTCCACCAAAACAAGGACACCCTCAACAAGCTGATGGTCTTCTGCACAGACGCATCTCTTGGGAACTTGCACTACGCGGAGAAAATCTTCAATTACATCCAAGAACCGGGCGTGTTCATATACAACGTGTTGATCAAAGCATTTGCAAAGAAGGGTAGCTTTAGAAAAGCCCTTTGGCTCTTTGGGCAATTGAGAAAGGATGGCCTTTGGCCCGATAACTTTACGTACCCGTTTGTTTTCAAGGCGATAGGGTGCTTAGGAGAGGCTTGGGAGGGCGCTAAGGTTCATGGGTTTGTTGTGAAGACTGGGCTTGAGTTTGACACCTATGTTTGTAACTCACTCATAGACATGTATGCTGAACTGGGCAAGGTTGAGAATTTCCAGCAGTTGTTCGATGAAATGCCTGAGAGAGACACGGTGTCTTGGAATGTTATGATTTCGGGGTATGTTAGGTGTAGGAGGTTTGAGGATGCTGTGAATGTCTTTCAACGAATGCGAAGAGAGGGCAATGAGAAGCCTGATGAAGCCACAGTTGTAAGCACTCTATCAGCTTGTGCAGCATTGAAAAATTTGGAGCTTGGTAAGGAAATTCACAGTTCTGTTGGAAACGAGCTTGAAGCTACTATTATAATTAGCAATGCGCTGTTAGACATGTATGCCAAGTGTGGGTGTTTGAGTGTAGCTCGGCAAATTTTTGATGAGATGCCAAAGAAAAATGTGATTTGTTGGACTAGTATGGTGTCTGGGTATGTAAACTGTGGTCAGCTGGATGAAGCTAGAGAGTTGTTTGAGAGGAGTCCAGTTCGGGATATAATCCTTTGGACAGCTATGATCAATGGGTATGTGCAGTTTAACCGTTTTGATGAAGCTGTGGCGTTATTTCGAGAGATGCAAATTAGAAGGGTTAAACCAGACAAATTCATTCTAGTTGCTCTCCTAACTGGATGTGCTCAATTGGGAGCTCTAGAGCAAGGAAAATGGATTCATGGATACATAGATGAGAATAGAATTAAGGTGGATGCAATTGTCGGCACAGCTCTTATAGAAATGTATGCAAAATGTGGGCACGTTGAGAAATCTTTGGAAGTTTTCTATGACCTAAAGGAAAAAGATATAGCTTCTTGGACTTCAATTATTTATGGGCTTGCCATGAATGGCAAGACAAGCAAAGCACTTGAATTGTTCTCAGAAATGAAACAAGCTGGAGCTAAACCCGATGATATCGCATTTATTGGTGTTTTAAGTGCTTGTAATCATGGAGGATTGATTGAGGAAGGCCGCCATTTCTTTAATTCCATGACCAAGGAGTATAAGATTGAGCCAAAACTAGAACATTATGGGTGCCTGATTGATCTTCTTGGTCGAGCTGGAAAGTTGGACGAAGCAGAGGAATTGATAGAAGAAGTCCCTAAAGAAAATAGTGAGATAATAGTTCCACTCTATGGGTCTTTGCTTAGTGCTTGCAGAGTCCATGGCAACGTTGAGATGGGTGAAAGGGTGGCTGAATGGCTAGAAAAAATTGAGTCAAGTGATTCTAGTAGTCATACACTTCTTGCCAATATCTATGCCTCTTCAGACAGATGGGAAGATGTAATGAAAGTGAGAAGGAAAATGAAAGATCTTGGAGTCAAAAAGGTTCCTGGGTGTAGTTCAATTGAGGTTAATGGAATTGTCCAGAAATGAGAGAAATATATTCCATGTTGGATAGAGTGGCAAGACCCTTGTTGGGTTCAGAAGAAAGGGAAATGGAAAAAGAAATTCTGCTTCCAACTTATTGGTGATGAACCAAGCTGCATTTCGGGAATGTTTCCAATCACAATTGTACGCTGAGAAAAGTTATGACAATTTGCATGCAGATTATATATTGTGCAGCCAGACTTCCATGATCACTTTTCTCAGGTGAGAGAGGGGTGAAGTAGCTAGTCAAAGACCCAGTTTCTGGAGAAGCTAAAGAGGCGACCCGTTCTGCTTTAATTGTCTTAAAACATTGGTTTTTCCTAAGGTGTAGGTACTATTAGAGGGATGTGGACCATGTGGTTCCCCCTATACAATTAATATTAACTCTTTTTGAGATATTTGTTTGCAGAATAACTCTATACATAAATAAGTGTGTTTAGATTATATATTTTGGGTCCCATGCATAGAAAATTAATTTTTCAAATTGCCCGTTATCGTAAAATCCAAAATTCTTACACATAAAAGAAAAGGAAATTAAAAGGCTAACAACATTCTCCTCAGAAAACGGCATTTTGCATAAGAACAAAGGTGAATCTTTTCTACTTAACACATAAGCCGCAAGAATCAAGTTCTAAAAAGTTAACTAACAAATTCTAATCAAGCAATTGCTAAAAGAAACACTTGTTTTTTTACATCTTCGGTGCATCTTCTGTCCATCTCCATGCATATATATAGTTAATTTGAAAAAAAAAATGTATGAAAGAAGACGGGAGATACACAAATAAGAGGTCTCAAATGCTAATATTTAATAATGATTGTTAGGAATAAATTCACACTACAAGTCCATCAAATTGTGGGCCCAACGGCCAAGAATAGGCCCATAAAATATTAATTAAATATTATCTATTTAATTAATCAATAGATAATATTTTTCCAATTAGGATTGCATTATCATAAAGAAATCTTATTTATCCCTTTTAATGCATGCCGCGGCAGGGGCATATCACCATCATCATCTCCATCTCCATGCTTCTAATTACACCATGCAGGGGCAAAGGCCTTGGAATTCATGAACAACATTTTCTCACTTACGTATAACAAATTAAGAAAGAAATGGGAAGTACATAGAAAAAGAAATGGAGTCGTCTTAAAAAGAGGGAAGAGAAGCCTAAAATGTTCCTGGAGTTGTCTTGGCATAAGTCATCCGCGTGGGGAGCGTGGATTGATGCTTGAAGAGTGTGCATCACCCAATGCCAATGACAGGTGCAGCAATCTGATTCATACACTTGGCAGCCCTAGTTGACAGCTCAGCAAACACGTTGGATCGATCGAGCATCTTTGGACAGTAGGTGCATGCATGGTCGGGGGGTCATACAATTAAAGCTTAAAAGATTTTTTTAGGCCATGTTGGTGGGGATGGAAATAGTACAAAGTTGTAGCAGATTCCCTCGTTTCTTTTTGGATTTGAATTTGAGGAATATTAAAGATTACATCAATATTAATGAAAATCATTTGGAAGGAGGGTGTGAATAATCAGCCTATTAGGTGTTTAATTCCTCCGACATTGCACTGAAATTACGGGCTTTTAATTTGAGTGCTTCTAGCAATCAAGAGAATGAACCGAACATTTTTTCATTCGATTGCTAGTCGGACCAAAAGGCTTTTACAACCACCAAAGAGTCATGTCCAAGTTTTGTTTTAAGCTTATCACTTAATTGATGGGATTAAGGATGCATACGTCACATGAATCTTTTTTGTCTTTCAGCTCACCATGCAGACAGCAATTCCACGAAAACTATTATAACATTAAGAAATGGCACATGCATGTTTTACTTTGATATGTTTGGACAAAAATCAAATCAAAGAAGCCAAATCTCATCTAAATTATAAAAATTAATCTCTTGAAATATTACTAATTTTTCAGTATATGAGCGGATCTCAAATCAAGATGGGCTAAGTACTCATAATTAATGTCTCATGATAATTGATCTTGATTTTCATTGATGCTGCTGCTTATTGGATAACTTGTCTATATATATATATTCAGCTCTTTTGTTTGAGGAGAACGAATAATCCTTAACAAGAGAAAAAGAAAAGATTTGGGGTGGCACAAAGTTTCAAAATGCCTCAGAAAGTTTTTCTCTAATCATTTACTCATAGATTATTGGACGCTAGCGCTACGCAGTAAGATTGAAGAAAACTTGAGAGTGCTGCATCAAAAAAAAAGAGAACAAAGGGGATATTTTTCTGCTTTGAGAAAATTAAGATTCTTTTTTATCATAGTGTAGTGTTGGGATTATCCCACATTAGTTGTGGAAGGGGCTAATGGTTACTTTATAAGTGTGAGAGTGTGAGGGAAAGCCTCACATCTTGAGCTAACTTTTGGGGTAAGAAAAATCCAAAACCACCCAACATCTCTCCCTCACACATCGGACCCTGGGTCGGAGCAACGACAACCCGTTTCTCCTGTGGACTGTTGGGCCGAGACTTATTGATTGAACCTGGGCTCTAATATTAGTGTTGGGTGGTCTTGGGCCTTTCTCACCCCAAAAGCTAGCTGATCGAGAGGTGAGACTTTTCCTTACATTTATAAAGTAACTATCAGCCCCTTCCATAACCGATGTGGGATAATCCCAACATTTGGGTATATAATTATGATTGAATTTTGAGTGATTTTTATCTCTAGCTATTATTATTTTTGTGTACTCCGGCCTCCATCTTTTAAATTTCTTCTTGATTTAACTCATATTAAAGAAACCAAATAAATCTTTAATTAATTATCTTCTCGTGTATAGCTTTTTTATAATATTTACTGTGACTGCGATCCATTGCTCAATAATAATATGGAGAGAATTAAAAAGCTCTTGGCTTCTCTTCCTTGTATATATGTACCTGAGTAGCCAAAGCCTGGACTGCAACATTAATGATCAAGTGCGTATATAAAGAACACTTGGGTGTTCTTGTTCAAATTTTGATTAAGTAGTGATCAAATTTATTATAAATGGTGAAATCTTATCAACTTAAATTTTTAATTAGGACAATTGATAATTTATTATGGTATTAGAATAAGTAGTTTGAAGAGAGCATTAAAATATTGATTAAATTATTAAATTCACAATTTTTTATCAAGTTAAGTTTTAGAAACAATTGGCCATAATTTATCAAGTAGGGAAAAAGAAATCACATACTACTAGACTAGAGTGATTTTTAACCAGAATCATGGCTAGGTTAATTAATTACTCTCTGAAACTTGTAATATTGCAGTTGTTATGACACTATATATATATATATATATATATATATATATATATATATATATATATATCTTGCACATTTATTAAAGAATTGAAGCAGCAGGTGCATTAATAGTGATGAAAACATAAAAATTCTGCTTCTTTGTTGGAGTACTTTGAAATACATATTCAAAAATGCAGTGGTTGAATATGTATTATTTATTAATTATGTATATAGCAATAGTCTTAACATTAATTAATGGGAAAAATATAAAAAAGCCCCCCAAACTACCAGCCGTTTTCAATTTAGCCCCATAATGTTTCAAAAGTAATAAAGTAGCTCCCCAAACTACCAAACTATTGCATTTTGGCCACTCCGTTAGTCAAAACCGTCAGTTTGAACAGAAACTGCAAAACGACGTCATTTTGTTATGGGTAAGTTACTACAATGCTTTTTTATGAAGAATTTTTTTTTGGAGGAAAAATATAAAAAAGCCTCCCAAACTACGAGCCGTTTTCATTTTAGCCCCCTAATGTTCAAAAAGTGATAAAGTAGCCCCCCAACAAAATGGCGTCGTTTTGTAGTTTCCGTCCAAACTGATGGTTTTGACTAACGGAGTGGCCAAAATGCAATAGTTTGGTAGTTTAGGGGGCTACTTTGTCACTTTTGAAACATTCATTATGGGGCGAAATCGAAAACGGCTGGTAGTTTGGGGGACTTTTTTATATTTTTCCCTTAATTAATTCCTTTTCTGCATGCATAATATATGGTTGGTCTTAGAAAGACCAAATATCCCAAGATAACGGCTACTCAACTTCTTATAAATATTAATGCATGTACATATGTAAAGTTAATTATAATATTATGATGCACCTCATAAGCAAATTAATTCATTATTATAAATATTCTAACAGAAGTACGTACTGACCATTAAAAGAAAAAGAGCTATTACAACGAGTAGTACCGTCTCTGAGATTATAGAAAGCTGAGAAAAAGCACATCAAAAGAGAGATTTTCTGATCACTGCATTTTAGGGTTAACAAGGACTAGGGTTTTGATCACTAGATATGGATAATATTAATGGAGCTTCAAGGGCTCAAGCGATTTGGGCATAATCGTAATCCACATAGTGTCGTCATCCCCATCGATCACCTTCCATGGATGCAGCAGGAGCATAGTCGTAGTCTCCATCATCATCATCATCATCCCCATCAGTGGCGGAGCCACGTGGTGCCGTGGGCGGCACCCCCAAGGATTTAATTTAATTTATTTTTTTTTTAATTTTATTAAACCCACGGCACCTTCAAACTTAACACACATCACATGTTTGATGTAATATCTTAATGATGTGTAGTTGGTCAAATTTCCCTTGGTTTTCTTGGAGTGATTATGGCCAGAGACCGTAAAGTGCAGTTCTAGACACTTTTTTTTTGTATTTTTATCTTTTTGATATAGTGTCGACATGTTATATTTCTAATATATCAATTTCAGCACATATGTATGAACTTTTATAGATATTTTTTGTGATGCATATATTGTGTGAATTATCAAATTTTTAAGGTGAAGAAAATTTTTAGAATGCAAAAAAAAAATTTAGCGTCACTCCCAATATAAAATAGCTGGCTCCGCCACTGATCCCCATCACCTTCCATGGGGATATAATAAGCACACCCAATATCATAATTATGAAGATCATCATCATCGTCAGGCAAAGTAGCCTGCAGCGTGATGAACTTCGACCCAAACATCATGGAAATCTGAAACATTTTTTTTTTCTTCTTCTTGACTGGTGGAAGAAGAACTGAAGAAAAAAGTAGTCAGAGGAATGAGTCAAGATTGTTGCTTGGGACACAGAAAGACAGGCTAGGGCTGAGTGTTATATATAGAGCGAGAGAAGATTGTAGGGCTTGGTTTGGTGCACGTTAGCCACGTGGCGAGGTGTGCCATAATGCTTGAGATACGTGGAAGAAACGTGCCAGAAATTCCAGGTGATGAGAATAGTCATAATCTCCATCATCATCATCTCCTTCCCTTTTAATGCATGCCGCGGCGGGGCATAATCATATCCATCATCACCATCATCTCCATCTCCATCTCCATGCTTCTTGCACCATGCAGGGGCAAAGGCCTTGGAATTCATGAACA
>NC_081551.1:17821064-17828154 GCF_901000735.1 Corylus avellana | reverse complement strand
CGTTAGTTGACCTTTAAGACTGACACGCAGACCAATAAAATGTTGACACGTGGCATCTATTTAATTTTTTAAAAAAAATTAAAAAAATGTATTTTTTAAAAAAAAAAAAAAAAAAAAAAAAATTGGGGGTGCCAAATGGCCAAGAGCCACCCCAATTTTTTTGTTTTTGTTTTTTTTTTTTTTAAATTAAAAAAAAAAATTTAATAGGTGCCACGTGTCAACATTTGATTGGTCCACATGAATTTTCGTTAAGTCAACTAACGTTCAACTGACAAAAGAACTAATTTGGTCTATTATCAAAACCACAAGAAACTCCTGTGATAAAAATTAAACCCTAAGTGGAAAAAAATAAAATTATGAAACCCCAAGGGGGTATTTAGTATTTAACCCTTTTTTTAAATATAAAATTTTAATGTTTTTTAATTTTTTTTTAAATTATTATTTTTAATTAATTATATAGACACGTGTTGAATTTTTATTGGTGCTGACGTGACGTTCCGTCAAATTTTGATCTTTAGGCAAACCAGAGGTACCTCATATGATAAAAAGTAAACCCTAGAGAGTAAAAAATAAAGAAGTTAAACCGCATGGAGAATAAGGTATTTAACCTTATTTTTTAATTAATTATACAGACACATGTCAATTTGTTAATGGTGCTGATGTGGCTTTCCGTCAAATTTTGAACGAAATTTAGACTGAGGCACCATCTTCGTTTTTATGTAAACTACAGGTACCTTCTATGATAAAAATTAAACCCTAAGGAATAAAAAATAAAGTTGTTAAACCACATGAGAGAATAAGGTATTTAACCATGGTTTTATCATCAATTTTTAAAAATAATAATAATAATAACAATATTGATAACTTATTATGACATTTAAATTTATTGTTTTTTATTGATTTATAATCTTAAGATAATTAATAATTAACCTATTATTATATTGAGCTCTTTCTAGCGAAAGATTTACCGTCCTTCAAAGCGACCAAGTGAGTCCAAAAGCCCATAGAGCTCTAAATATTTGTAATGCTCACAATGTTGAAATTGCACAAACCTCACAATCTCACATGGTACATGCTCAGGAAATCATGAAATCATCCATGATTTTCGGAGTGACCAAGAAATCATGCATCCAGTGGCTCCGAAACTGCAAATCCATGGCCCAGCTCAAACAAATCCAGACGCAGATGTTCGGGTTCGGGCTCCACCAAAACAAGGACACCCTCAACAAGCTGATGGTCTTCTGCACAGACGCATCTCTTGGGAACTTGCACTACGCGGAGAAAATCTTCAATTACATCCAAGAACCGGGCGTGTTCATATACAACGTGTTGATCAAAGCATTTGCAAAGAAGGGTAGCTTTAGAAAAGCCCTTTGGCTCTTTGGGCAATTGAGAAAGGATGGCCTTTGGCCCGATAACTTTACGTACCCGTTTGTTTTCAAGGCGATAGGGTGCTTAGGAGAGGCTTGGGAGGGCGCTAAGGTTCATGGGTTTGTTGTGAAGACTGGGCTTGAGTTTGACACTTATGTTTGTAACTCACTCATAGACATGTATGCTGAACTGGGCAAGGTTGAGAATTTCCAGCAGTTGTTCGATGAAATGCCTGAGAGAGACACGGTGTCTTGGAATGTTATGATTTCGGGGTATGTTAGGTGTAGGAGGTTTGAGGATGCTGTGAATGTCTTTCAACGAATGCGAAGAGAGGGCAATGAGAAGCCTGATGAAGCCACAGTTGTAAGCACTCTATCAGCTTGTGCAGCATTGAAAAATTTGGAGCTTGGTAAGGAAATTCACAGTTCTGTTGGAAACGAGCTTGAAGCTACTATTATAATTAGCAATGCGCTGTTAGACATGTATGCCAAGTGTGGGTGTTTGAGTGTAGCTCGGCAAATTTTTGATGAGATGCCAAAGAAAAATGTGATTTGTTGGACTAGTATGGTGTCTGGGTATGTAAACTGTGGTCAGCTGGATGAAGCTAGAGAGTTGTTTGAGAGGAGTCCAGTTCGGGATATAATCCTTTGGACAGCTATGATCAATGGGTATGTGCAGTTTAACCGTTTTGATGAAGCTGTGGCGTTATTTCGAGAGATGCAAATTAGAAGGGTTAAACCAGACAAATTCATTCTTGTTGCTCTCCTAACTGGATGTGCTCAATTGGGAGCTCTAGAGCAAGGAAAATGGATTCATGGATACATAGATGAGAATAGAATTAAGGTGGATGCAATTGTCGGCACAGCTCTTATAGAAATGTATGCAAAATGTGGGCACGTTGAGAAATCTTTGGAAGTTTTCTATGACCTAAAGGAAAAAGATATAGCTTCTTGGACTTCAATTATTTATGGGCTTGCCATGAATGGCAAGACAAGCAAAGCACTTGAATTGTTCTCAGAAATGAAACAAGCTGGAGCTAAACCCGATGATATCGCATTTATTGGTGTTTTAAGTGCTTGTAATCATGGAGGATTGATTGAGGAAGGCCGCCATTTGTTTAATTCCATGACCAAGGAGTATAAGATTGAGCCAAAACTAGAACATTATGGGTGCCTGATTGATCTTCTTGGTCGAGCTGGAAAGTTGGACGAAGCAGAGGAATTGATAGAAGAAGTCCCTAAAGAAAATAGTGAGATAATAGTTCCACTCTATGGGTCTTTGCTTAGTGCTTGCAGAGTCCATGGCAACGTTGAGATGGGTGAAAGGGTGGCTGAATGGCTAGAAAAAATTGAGTCAAGTGATTCTAGTAGTCATACACTTCTTGCCAATATCTATGCCTCTTCAGACAGATGGGAAGATGTAATGAAAGTGAGAAGGAAAATGAAAGATCTTGGAGTCAAAAAGGTTCCTGGGTGTAGTTCAATTGAGGTTAATGGAATTGTCCAGAAATGAGAGAAATATATTCCATGTTGGATAGAGTGGCAAGACCCTTGTTGGGCTCAGAAGAAAGGGAAATGGAAAGAGAAATTCTGCTTCCAACTTATTGGTGATGAACCAAGCTGCATTTCGGGAATGTTTCCAATCACAATTGTACGCTGAGAAAAGTTATGACAATTTGCATGCAGATTATATATTGTGCAGCCAGACTTCCATGATCACTTTTCTCAGGTGAGAGAGGGGTGAAGTAGCTAGTCAAAGACCCAGTTTCTGGAGAAGCTAAAGAGGCGACCCGTTCTGCTTTAATTGTCTTAAAACATTGGTTTTTCCTAAGGTGTAGGTACTATTAGAGGGATGTGGACCATGTGGTTCCCCCTATACAATTAATATTAACTCTTTTTGAGATATTTGTTTGCAGAATAACTCTATACATAAATAAAGTGTGTTTAGATTATATATTTTGGGTCCCATGCATAGAAAATTAATTTTTCAAATTGCACGTTATCGTAAAATCCAAAATTCTTACACATAAAAGAAAAGGAAATTAAAAGGCTAACAACATTCTCCTCAGAAAACGGCATTTTGCATATATAAGAACAAAGGTGAATCTTTTCTACTTAACACATAAGCCGCAAGAATCAAGTTCTAAAAAGTTAACTAACAAATTCTAATCAAGCAATTGCTAAAAGAAACACTTGTTTTTTTACATCTTCGGTGCATCTTCTGTCCATCTCCATGCATATATATAGTTAATTTGAAAAAAAAAAATATGTATGAAAGAAGACGGGAGATACACAAATAAGAGGTCTCAAATGCTAATATTTAATAATGATCATTCACCATATTAGCAAGATTGACATGAAAAACATTAAGTCACTTGCATGCATTAAGAACACTAGGCCACTAATGCATAAAGCTTTTAGTTTATCATCATAATCAACAAAACTTTGGGGGCTCTAATTAGCTAGGAACCCAACAAATAGGATTTGCAGCTCTCCTTCCATTGGGACTATTAAAACATATATTCATGCGGCTGGAGCATAATCATAACCACCATCATCATCATCATCATCATCACCATCCATGGATGCTGCTGGAGCATAGTCATAATATCCATCATCATTATCATCGTCTCCATCCCTTTTAATGCATGCCGCGGCAGGGGCATATCATATCCATCATCACCATCATCATCTCCATCTCCATGCTTCTTACACCATGCAGGGGCAAAGGCCTTGGAATTCATGAACAACATTTTCTCACTTACGTATAACAAATTAAGAAAGAAATGGGAAGTACATAGAAAAAGAAATGGAGTCGTCTTAAAAAGAGGGAAGAGAAGCCTAAAATGTTCCTGGAGTTGTCTTGGCATAAGTCATCCGCGTGGGGAGTGTGGATTGATGCTTGAAGAGTGTGCATCACCCAATGCCAATGACAGGTGCAGCAATCTGATTCATACACTTGGCAGCCCTAGTTGACAGCTCAGCAAACACGTTGGATCGATCGAGCATCTTTGGACAGTAGGTGCATGCATGGTCGGGGGGTCATACAATTAAAGCTTAAAAGATTTTTTTAGGCCATGTTGGTGGGGATGGAAATAGTACAAAGTTGTAGCAGATTCCCTCGTTTCTTTTTGGATTTGAATTTGAGGAATATTAAAGATTACATCAATATTAATGAAAATCATTTGGAAGGAGGGTGTGAATAATCAGCCTATTAGGTGTTTAATTCCTCCGACATTGCACTGAAATTACGGGCTTTTAATTTGAGTGCTTCTAGCAATTAAGAGAATGAACCAAACATTTTTTCATTCGATTGCTAGTCGGACCAAAAGGCTTTTACAACCACCAAAGAGTCATGTCCAAGTTTTGTCTTAAGCTTATCACTTAATTGATGGGATTAAGGATGCATACGTCACATGAATCATTTTTGTCTTTCAGCTCACCATGCAGACAGCAATTCCACGAAAACTATTATAACATTAAGAAATGGCACATGCATGTTTTACTTTGATATGTTTGGACAAAAATCAAATCAAAGAAGCCAAATCTCATCTAAATTATAAAAATTAATCTCTTGAAATATTACTAATTTTTCAGTATATGAGCGGATCTCAAATCAAGATGGGCTAAGTACTCATAATTAATGTCTCATGATAATTGATCTTGATTTTCATTGATGCTGCTGCTTATTGGATAACTTTTTTTTTTTTTTTGTAATGCTTATTGGATAACTTGTCTATATATATATTCAGCTCTTTTGTTTGAGGAGAACGAATAATCCTTAACAAGAGAAAAAGAAAAGATTTGGGGTGGCACAAAGTTTCAAAATGCCTCAAAAAGTTTTTCTCTAATCATTTACTCATAGATTATTGGACGCTAGCGCTACGCAGTAAGATTGAAGAAAACTTGAGAGTGCTGCATCAAAAAAAAAGAGATCAAAGGGGATATTTTTCTGCTTTGAGAAAATTAAGATTCTTTTTTATCATAGTGTAGTGTTGGGATTATCCCACATCAGTTGTGGAAGGGGCTAATAGTTACTTTATAAGTGTGAGAGTGTGAGGGAAAGCCTCACATCTTGAGCTAGCTTTTGGGGTAAGAAAAATCCAAAACCACCCAACATCTCTTCCTCACACATCGGACCCTGGGTCGGAGCAACGTCAACCCATTTCTCCTATGAACTGTTGGGCCGAGACTTGTTGATTGAACCTGGGCTCTAATATTAGTGTTGGGTGGTCTTGGGCCTTTCTCACCCCAAAAGCTAGCTGATCAAGAGGTGAGGCTTTTCCTCACATTTATAAAGTAACCATTAGCCCCTTTCATAACCGATGTGGGATAACCCCAACATTTGGGTGTATAATTATGATTGAATTTTGAGTGATTTTTATCTCTAGCTATTATTATTTTTGTGTACTCCGGCCTCCATCTTTTAAATTTCTTCTTGATTTAACTCATATTAAAGAAACCAAATAAATCTTTAATTAATTATCTTCTCGTGTATAGTTTTTTTATAATATTTACTGTGACTGCGATCCATTGCTCAATAATAATATGGAGAGAATTAAAAAGCTCTTGGCTTCTCTTCCTTGTATATATGTACCTGAGTAGCCAAAGCCTGGACTGCAACATTAATGATCAAGTGCGTATATAAAGAACACTTGGGTGTTCTTGTTCAAATTTTGATTAAGTGATCAAATTTATTATAAATGGTGAAATCTTATCAACTTAAATTTTTAATTAGGACAATTGATAATTTATTATGGTATTAGAATAAGTAGTTTGGAGAGAGCATTAAAATATTGATTAAATTATTAAATTCACAATTTTTTATCAAGTTAAGTTTTAGAAACAATTGGCCATAATTTATCAAGTAGGGAAAAAGAAATCACATACTACTAGACTAGAGTGATTTTTAACCAGAATCATGGCTAGGTTAATTAATTACTCTCTGAAACTTGTAATATTGCAGTTGTTATGACACTATATATATATATATATATATATATATATATATATATATATATATATATATATATATATATATATCTTGCACATTTATTAAAGAATTGAAGCAGCAGGTGCATTAATAGTGATGAAAACATAAAAATTCTGCTTCTTTGTTGGAGTACTTTGAAATACATATTCAAAACTGCAGTGGTTGAATATGTATTATTTATTAATTCTGTATATAGCAATAGACAATAGTCTTAACATTAATTAATGGGAAAAATATAAAAAAGCCACCCAAATTACCAGCCGTTTTCGATTTAGTCCCCTAATGTTCCAAAAGTGATAAAGTAGTCCCCCAAACTACCAAACTATTGTATTTTGGCATTTCCAGTTAATTGAAAACCGTCGGTTTGGTTGAGAAGTATAATGGCTTGTCGTTTTGTTATGGAGTAAGTTACTCCTGATGTTTTTTTATGAAGAAATTTTTTTTTTTTTGGAAAAAATATAAAAAAGCACTAAAAGCTTCTGGTAGTTTTCATTTTAGCCCATAATGTTTAAAAAGTGATAAAGTAGCCCCCCAACAAAATGGGTAAGTTACTACAATGTTTTTTTATGAAGAAAATTTTTTTTTTTTTGAAAAATATAAAAAAGCCCCACAAACTACGAGCCGTTTTCATTTTAGCCCCCTAATGTTCAAAAAATGATAAAGTAGCCCCCCAACAAAATGGCTTCGTTTTGCAGTTTCCGTCCAAACTGACGGTTTTGACTAACGG
>NC_081551.1:17794020-17820964 GCF_901000735.1 Corylus avellana | reverse complement strand
AGAACACAAGCACAACAAAGGAAAAGCAGAGGGAAAGGAAAGGTGGGGAGGGGGAAGAGAGGGGCACCGGGACTAGGGGCATCAAGTAAAATACTAGCACCCGGAGCGGAGAGGAGGGGGGAGGAGGGATGCAGGCAACGACCATCCCTCCTCCCCTGCAGCTGCGGCGCTCTGGAGGGGGGGCTTAGGGTTTCACGGCTTAGGGGGGGGGCTTAGGGTCCTAAAAACATTTATTTCTAAGGAGTGATTACTCAAACTGTATCTTATATATGGTTGGTCTTAGAAAGACCAAATATCCCAAGATAACGGCTACTCAACTTCTTATAAATATTAATGCATGTACATATGTAAAGTTAATTATAATATTATGATGCACCTCATAAGCAAATTAATTCATTATTATAAATATTCTAACAGAAGTACGTACTGACCATTAAAAGAAAAAGAGCTATTACAACGAGTAGTACTGTCTCTGAGATTATAGAAAGCTGAGAAAAAGCACATCAAAAGAGAGATTTTCTGATCACTGCATTTTAGGGTTAACAAGGACTAGGGTTTTGATCACTAGATATGGATAATATTAATGGAGCTTCAAGGGCTCAAGCGATTTGGGCATAATCGTAATCCACATAGTGTCGTCATCCCCATCGATCACCTTCCATGGATGCAGCAGGAGCATAGTCGTAGTCTCCATCATCATCATCATCATCCCCATCAGTGGCGGAGCCACGT
Source organism: Corylus avellana (assembly GCF_901000735.1). Classification (NCBI taxonomy): domain Eukaryota; kingdom Viridiplantae; phylum Streptophyta; class Magnoliopsida; order Fagales; family Betulaceae; genus Corylus; species Corylus avellana. Next base: position 17,820,232 of record NC_081551.1, on the reverse strand, counting down.
GGTGCCGTGGGCGGCACCCCCAAGGATTTAATTTAATTTATTTTTTTTTTAATTTTATTAAACCCACGGCACCTTCAAACTTAACACACATCACATGTTTGATGTAATATCTTAATGATGTGTAGTTGGTCAAATTTCCCTTGGTTTTCTTGGAGTGATTATGGCCAGAGACCGTAAAGTGCAGTTCTAGACACTTTTTTTTTGTATTTTTATCTTTTTGATATAGTGTCGACATGTTATATTTCTAATATATCAATTTCAGCACATATGTATGAACTTTTATAGATATTTTTTGTGATGCATATATTGTGTGAATTATCAAATTTTTAAGGTGAAGAAAATTTTTAGAATGCAAAAAAAAAATTTAGCGTCACTCCCAATATAAAATAGCTGGCTCCGCCACTGATCCCCATCACCTTCCATGGGGATATAATAAGCACACCCAATATCATAATTATGAAGATCATCATCATCGTCAGGCAAAGTAGCCTGCAGCGTGATGAACTTCGACCCAAACATCATGGAAATCTGAAACATTTTTTTTTTCTTCTTCTTGACTGGTGGAAGAAGAACTGAAGAAAAAAGTAGTCAGAGGAATGAGTCAAGATTGTTGCTTGGGACACAGAAAGACAGGCTAGGGCTGAGTGTTATATATAGAGCGAGAGAAGATTGTAGGGCTTGGTTTGGTGCACGTTAGCCACGTGGCGAGGTGTGCCATAATGCTTGAGATACGTGGAAGAAACGTGCCAGAAATTCCAGGTGATGAGAATAGTCATAATCTCCATCATCATCATCTCCTTCCCTTTTAATGCATGCCGCGGCGGGGCATAATCATATCCATCATCACCATCATCTCCATCTCCATCTCCATGCTTCTTGCACCATGCAGGGGCAAAGGCCTTGGAATTCATGAACAACATTTTCTCACTTACGTATAACAAATTAAGAAAGAAATGGGAAGTACATAGAAAAAGAAATGGAGTCGTCTTAAATAGAGGGAAGAGAAGCCTAAAAAGTTATTGGAGTCGTCTTGGCATAAGTCATCCGCGTGGGAAGTGTGGATTGATGCTTGAAGAGTGTGCATCACCCAATGCCAATGACAGGTGCTGCAATCTGATTCATACACTTGGCAGCCCTAGTTGACAGCTCAGCAAACACGTTGGATCGATCGAGCATCTTTGGACAGTAGGTGCATGCATGGTCGGGGGGTCATACAATTAAAGCTTAAAAGATTTTTTTAGGCCATGTTGGTGGGGATGGAAATAGTACAAAGTTGTAGCAGATTCCCTCGTTTCTTTTTGGATTTGAATTTGAGGAATATTAAAGATTACATCAATAGTAATGGAAATCATTTGGAAGGAGGGTACTGTGAATAATCAGCCTATTAGGTATTTAATTCCTCCGACATTGCACTGAAATTACGGGCTTTTAATTTGAGTGCTTCTAGCAATTAAGAGAATGAACCGAACATTTTTTCATTCGATTATTAGTCGGACCAAAAGGCTTTTACAACCAGCAAAGAGTCATGTCCAAGTTTTGTCTTAAGCTTATCACTTAATTGATGGGATTAAGGATGCATACGTCACATGATTCTTCTTGTCTTTCAGCTCATCATGCAGACAGCAATTCCACGAAAAACTATTATAACATTAAGAAATGGCACATGTTTTTACTTTGATATGTTTGGACAAAAATCAAATCAAAGAAGCCAAATCTCATCTAAATTATAAAAATTAATATCTTGAAATATTACTAATTTTTCAGTATATGAGTGGAGCTCAAATCAAGATGGGCTAAGTACTCATAATTAATGTCTCATGATAATTGATCTTGATTTTCATTGATGCTGCTGCTTATTGGATAACTTGTCGATCTATATATATATTCAGCTCTTTTGTTTGAGGAGAATGAAGAATCCTTAGCAAGAGAAAAAGAAAAAGATTTGGGGTGGCACAAAGTTTCAAAATGCCTCAGAAAGTTTTTCTCTAATCATTTACTCATAGATTATTGGACGTACGCTAGCGCTACTCAGTAAGATTGAAGAAAACTTGAGAGTGCTGCATCAAAAAAAAAGAAAAGAGAACAAAGAGGAAATTTTTCTGCTTTGAGAAAATTAAGATTCTTTTTTATCATAGTGTAAGACTTTGGTGTTGGGATTTGATAGGGATAAGATACGGTAGAGTTGGAATGTAATTCCAACTCATTAGAATTAGAATGTTAGGATTATATTAGATTAGATTAATAGTTGAGTGAAAATAGGATTTCAATTATTTAGGATTACCTTTATTTGAATATTTGATATGTTATCATGTTGTCAATTGTAGTCTATTTAGTATTTATAGACCATTTTATTAATGAAGAAAGTAGAGAATGATTTAGACGTATGCCTTTATGGTTTGTATCCAGTCCCAAATGGATTCACTTGTGGTTTGTCTCCAGCCCTAATTGGAGTTCATTATCAATATCTCATGTCACTACCCAATTTCGGGTACCTATTAAGATTATTCCACATCGGTTGTGGAAGGGGCTAGTGGATTATATCTCATATCAGTTGTGGAATGATCGATTGTGGAAGGGGCTGGTGGTCACTTTATAAGTGTGAGAGTATGAGGAAAATCCTCATCTCTTGAGCTAACTTTTGGGGTAAGAAAGGACTAAGATCACTCAACATCTCCTCCTCACACATCGGATCCTGAGTCGGAGCAGCGACAACCCGTTTCTCCCGTGAACTGTTGGGCTGAGACTTGTTGGTTGAACCTGGGCTCTGATATCAGTGTTGAGTGGTCTTGGGCCTTTCTCACCCCAAAAGCTAGCTCAATAGCTGTGGCTTTTCCTCATACTTATAAAGTAACCATTAGCCTCTTCCACAACCGATGTGGGATAACCCCAACATTTGGGTGTATAATTATGATTGAATTTTGAGTGAATTTTATCTCTAGCTTTTATTATTTTTGTACTCCGGCCTCCATCTTTTAAATTTCTTCTTGATTTAACTCATATTAAAGAAACCAAATAAATCTTCAATTATCTTCTCGTGTATACTTTTTTTATATTATTTACTGTGACTGCGATCCATTGCTCAATAATAATATGGAGAGAATTAAATAACTCTTGGCTTCTCTTCCTTGTATATATATACATATGTACCTGAGTAGCCAAAGCCTGGACTGCAACAATGATCAAGTGCGTATATAATGAACACTTGGGTGTTCTTGTTCAAATTTTGATTAAGTGATCAAATTTATTATAAATGGTGAAATCTCATCAACTTAAATTTTTAATTAGGACAATTGATAATTTATTATGGTATTAGAATAAGTAGTTTAGAGAGAGCATTAAAATATTGATTAAATTATTAAATTCATAATTTCTTATCAAGTTAAGTTTTTGAAACAATTGGCCATAATTTATCAAGTAAGGAAAAAGAAATCAGGCCATAATTTAACAATTGGTCATACTATTAGACTAGAGTGATTTTTAACCAGAAACATAGCTGAAACTTGTAATATTACAGTTGTTATGACTTATGACACTAGCTAGGCAAGCATTAATCTAGATAGTACTATATTGCTCGATCATCACTAGCTTGCATGCATTTGCTTAATTCCTTGTCTTATTTAGGACATGTTTGGGATGCATTGAAAAGTTTAAAAAGTACTTTTAATACCTAAAAAGTTGTGCTAAAGAAAAATTGGCATGTTTGATAAAAAATTTAAAAAATACTTTTTATTTTATTTTATTTTTTTTACTCTCAAAATAGCCAAAACACATTGGCAAAAGCTTCAAAAGACGTTTTTTGACTTGAAATATCTATTTTTTAAACGCAATCTCAAGCATGCTACCCTGATTGATATTTAGTAACTTCTTGTTCTAATTTTCACTAATTTCGTAAGGATTCTCAAAAGAGGACCAATAAATTATTATATGATAGAGTTAATTGGGAACCCTATTCCTAATTAATTAGTTATATGCTTGTATAAGCGCCTTTTACTTTATGATGCATAAATTAAACTTCTCAGGACAATGCAAAGATGATTTAGTTTAGCCTCAATTAATTTGCGGGCATTACCGTTTAGTTACAAACAATACTAATGAAAGATATTTAGCACTCATCGTTGATGCATGATAGATTGCCATTAATTTATCGGTAATTAATTAAACAATCTTACACATTTATTAAAGAATTGAAGCAGCAGGTGCAATAGTCATGAACATATAAATTCTGCTTCTTTATTGGAGTTTGAAAGTTAATTTGTAGTGAGCTAGTGAAAAATGCATTAATGAATTTTCTTTCTTTTTTCTTTAACTATGAACAGTACTATATCCTTAGTACTCTCTGGATGGATCATACTTGACCATTAATTTATGGTACAAAAACATATATAAGTTGTTTATTTACTATTTCAACATCATAATTAGTATATTGTATAGCAATAGTCTTAATATTAATTAATTCATTTTCTATATATATATATATATATATATATATATATACATGTCCGCACAAGAGGTGGAAGAGAATTCAAACTAGTGACCTCCGCTTCATTAAGCGTGATTCCAGCTGATTGAACTACCTCTTGAGGACTTTCTGTATGCATAATAGTTGGTCTTAGAAACACCAAATATCCCAAGATAACGGCTTGTCAACTTCTTAATTATAAATATTAATGCATGTATGTAAAGTTAATTATATATAATATTATGATGCACCTCATAAGCAAATTAATTTATTATTATAAATATTCTAACAGAAGTACTGACCATTAAAAGAAAAGGAGCTATTACAACGAGTAGTACTGTCTCTGAGATTATTGAAAGCTGAGAAAAAGCACATCAAAAGAGAGATTTTCTGATCACTGCATTTTAGGGTTAACAAGGACTAGGGTTTTGATCACTAGATATGGATAATATTGGAGCTTCAAGGGCTCAAGCGGCTGGGGCATAATCGTAATCCGCATCGTCGTCGTCGTCGTCATCCCCATCACCTTCCATGGATGCAGCAGGAGCATAGTCGTAGTCTCCATCATCATCATCATCATCATCCCCATCACCTTCCATGGGGATATAATATGCACACCCATTATCATAATTATGAAGATCATCATCATCGTCAGGCAAAGTAGCCTGCAGCGGGATGAACTTCGACCCAAACATCATGGAAATCTGAAACATTTTTTTTTTCTTCTTCTTGACTGGTGGAAGAAGAACTGAAGAAAAAAGTAGTCAGAGGAATGAGTCAAGATTGTTGCTTGGGACACAGAAAGACAGGCTAGGGCTGAGTGTTATATATAGAGCGAGAGAAGATTGTAGGGCTTGCTTTGGTGCACGTTAGCCACGTGGCGAGGTGTGCCATAATGCTTGAGATACGTGGAAGAAACGTGCCAGAAATTCCAGGTGGAAGCCTAGTTGGCAGGCGATTTGAAACACCTGTTACAAACATATTGATTCTATGCGAGATATGCATCTTCGATTTGCCCCATGAAAGCTACTTGTCATCTTTATTCTCGTATGGTGGGCTGCCACTCACTGTATTTTTGGTCTTTTGCCTTGTAGCTGTCCTCTTCTTTCTTTCTTTTTCCTAGTTGTTTCCTCATCTTTAATTCCTTTCCTGTGTATTTCTCGGAAAAAATAAAGTGGAAAATGCATTTCCGTCCAAAAAATAAGTGGGAAATGCATTCAGTTCGATTTAATGGTAAATTTTACAATATTAATGTGACATCTTAATTAATACTAAATTTTTTTTAAAATAAAATAATAATTCATCCAAATATTTGTTGAAATCATCACGTAAATATTATTTGATACTTATAAACAAAAATATAATATCTAGCATTCCATTCATATTAGAAATGCATGAAACAAAGTCGCAACAGACCACTAGTCTTTGGTAGCCGGGCCCTAGGAGAAAACCTAGAGAGAGAACATGTGGGGAGGAGCAAGCCCCCTTTCCCCTCCCCCCTTCTTGTTTCTTTCTTTCTTTCTTTCTTTTTATCGGTTTCTTTTTTTGGTTTTTCCGACTAGTTCAGTTGCTCCGATTATCCCTTTACTTATATTGCGTTGCCTCCGTCCGCCCTCCACCGCTCTTTGCCTCCTCGTAATCGGTTGGGCTTTAGATTTAATTTTTCAAATCTAGATATAGTCTCCTCAACTGTTTCACTCAGCCACGCACTGGCCCACCGTGCTCCCCGGCTCCTCATCTGTCCATCGGTGCAAATGGCTCATCTTGTCCACCACGTGCCGCCCCGTGCGCTTCGCCTCTCTCAACCTGGCTTTTGTTGCTGTTTGCTAATTTTTTTTATTGTGTTTTTGTTTTTGTTTTTGTTTTTGTTTTTTTTTTTAATAAGTATATGATTTCTCCTTATATTTACTTTCAAGAGTGATCTTTGGGGAAAAAGGTTTTTATCTTAACCTTTGGGTCGATGAGGATTAGTTTTAGTGTAAGGGTTTTACTCCCATGGCGGAGAAAATAAAAGTTGAGAATATGGGCTACCTATGTATTAGGTTGAGTCTGACTGGAGCAGACCTGTTCTATAACTGTAAGTTTGAACATGTGTTAGCGAATGTTGAAGTCATAAATAAGACTTGATTGTAAAATTTTTACATTTGTCATGTTGTAACCTCATATCAGAACTTTATGCTCTTGATTTTTTTTTCAATGAATGAATACGAAAGATTTTTTGAAAAAATAAAAAATAAAAAAATGCAGGAAACAGACATGCAAAGGGTTGGCGATCTCTTGGGACTTTAAGATTTCGGGTGGAATAAATTCACCTTCTACAGCCCAAATAGCCCAACAAGCGGACCAGATGGCATCTCCTTTTTCTCTGCCTCAAAAGCCCATCTACCATGAACACTTGCCGCATCCATCTCCACCAGTTTCAACCAACACAAGCCAATCATTTCTTCCGGCTAAACCCAGAAAAGCAATTACCCACAAACCAATGCCACACATTTGAACCCACACAAATGGCCAACACCCAACTCTCCCACCACGTTTTCCGCCCAATCCCCTCCGTGCGTCTCAGCGGCCACCGACTGAGTCCTACCAAACCCACCAGACTTCCCCAACAAAATTTCAAAAACAAAAGCTTAGCTCTTAAAGCTCGCCAAAACTCCAAGTGGGCCATTGCGCTAAGCCTTGTGGACCAAAGCCCGCCAAAATCAACGGCCAACGTGGAACGGCTTGTGGGTTTTTTGTACGATGATCTGCCGCACCTCTTCGACGATCAGGGGATTGATCGGACGGCGTACGATGAGCGTGTGAAATTCAGGGACCCAATCACCAAGCATGACACCGTAAGTGGGTACCTGTTTAACATAACTCTCTTGAAGGTGCTCTTCAGGCCTGAGTTCCAGTTGCACAGAGTCAAACAGGTTTGCTTTACTACAATTTCTATTCATTTTTAATTTACTCTTTCTTTCTTTATGCCTCCGGTTTGGCATTATGCATGATTTCTGAGAAATCTTCTAATGCTTGTCATTACCTTTTGATATTTATTTGCTGTTTTTTGCACTTATTTGATACTAATGATTCTTGAAGGGAGGGAGTACCTTTCGGTAATGGTCACTACTCACTAATTGATCAATTTGACGTTGAAAGAAGTCTTGTTTTCCTCACTAACACCATGTAATCAAATGAAACTTTTTAACCACCGGGGTGGTGGTTCAATGGTTTCAAAGAAGGTTGGGCATCTATTAGGGCGTGGGTTGACTCTCCATAATAAAAAATCACTTACACAAGCCTAATTTGGATTAGCGGCCTTGGGAACCGCTGATTTCTTGGTGAGGCTAAGTAAAACTATAGCTCATTTGGTCTTGGGGAAAACTTGTGGTTCCAGCGATCTAAGCTCCTCCTGAACAGTTCCAAGCAGATCGTCTACGTTTTAGACCTAAGTTGTTATTAAACAGATCACTAAAGAAAATATTTATCAAACCAATTGCCACTGTTTCAGTCACCACAATCAAGATAGGCAGAATAAATGAATGAGATTTGGTTACTAAGTAGAAACTTTTTGAAAAATAGTCTCCTAGATTATCCTCCAAGAACAATGAAAAATAGTATCCTAGATTATGAAAGTCGTGACTTATGACACTTATATAGATGGGGGAGAACTGAAATTTTTAGGCTAAGGTTTAAAACAGTTTGCCAAAGTCTCACTCGAACAGTACCATTTCTCGTTCGAATGCGAGCTAGGGTTTCACAGTTTTTGCATAGCAGTGTTCAAACACTGTACAATCAAGGTTGCGATCGAGTGTCTTGGATTTGACTTGATGACCATCTCTATCAAACGATGTGCGATGATTGCGATTGTCATTGCTATCGGGACATTCTGTGAGTCTTCTAATTCAGCCTCGGCGAACTGGATTTGACCAGCTTGCAATCAAGCCTTTTTGGAATGCCCTTCGAACATTCTTACGATCGAGACATTTTGCCTTGCATATTGATCTTTGAAAACCGTCTCATTCAAACACTATATGATCAATGTTGCAAACGAGCTATTTTGTTTTTCAACTCGAACCAAGTTCTTAAATTTCATTTTAAGACCAACTTCAATCCTAAACCTAGACTCACAACACACAAAAAATTTGCACTAAATTTACCAACAACATAAAACCTAACATAGACAATTACTCTGCTTAGGTATAACCTTTCCTTGAATCTTCAATTGGTTACATTCAGTGTAATATTGTATGGTGACCCTAAATTCCAATTGGATATCACATTCATTTTCAAGCACTTAAATTCTAGAAATTTTAACTTAAAGTGAAATTCCTCTCACTCATTGTCTTTTTGTACAAGACAATAAGTTTGTATGGAATCACTTCTTTGACTGATTGAGTTGCTATAGACAGGACCTTATGAAATTACTACAAGGTGGACTATGATCATGAGGTTTATCATTCTGCCATGGAAACCAGAACTGGTCTTTACAGGAACCTCTGTCATGGGGATCAACCCAGAGACTGGAAAGTTTTGCAGTCATTTGGTAATGTTCACTCCTCTTACCATATGCAAGAAGGACAATGTGTATGACACATCATAAATGTTGATAATTATGTTCTTGTAAATTGTAGGACTTTTGGGATTCCATAGAGAACAATGAATATTTTTCTCTAGAAGGTCTGGGGGATGTGCTAAAGCAGGTACTGGCACCTTCCTTCTTTGCTTAAAATGACATGAGATGGTCATATTTGTGTTTCTGTAATTGAGCGTCCCTTCTTATGTGTAGATTGTAACCTTTTTCAGCTGCGGATATACAAGACTCCAGACTTGGAAACTCCTAAGTACCAGATATTGAAAAGAACAGCTAACTACGAGGTTTGTCCGTCTTTTCTTGAAGAAATTGTTTGGGCATTTATGAAAAAATGGTGTCATTGTATAAAGTTGGTTGACCGTGGTGATAATTCAAAGATATAAAACGTGTAATATGATACCTATGCATTATGTAATATACTAGTATCTATTCCTATTGCCTTCACATTTATGCTCTCTTAAAGATGGCTCTTGTAATTACTGGGAAATGATCCATGATCTCAGTGTTTCCAATGATATTGATGATCCTACCATATATTTAGTTTATCATATATGCAGGAATGTCCTGTAATTATCTAAGTCCCCTAGATTTTCAAATGATTATACAGGTGAGGAAGTATTCACCGTTTTTAGTGGTAGAAGCAAAGGGAGACAAATTAGCTGGGTCGACTGGCTTTAATGATGTTACTGGGTGAGTGTCTTTCACAATCCAATTCAGTTATGTTGTTTTGCTGTTCTCTTGAGTAATATGGATGATAATTCATCTGTCTAGGTACATTTTTGGAAAGAATTCCAAGTCAGAGAAGATACCAATGACTACTCCTGTCTTCACACAGGCATATGATGCTGAACTGTCCAAAGTATCCATCCAAATAGTTCTTCCTTTAGAGAAAGATATAAGCAGGTGAGGCTCATCATATTTTTTTGGCTGTAAAATATTAACGTTAAAGATTGAATGTTAATATAGGAGTTTATGTCCAAAAATGCAACTGGATGCATCCAATTAATCAGAAAATTGAATAAGCTAGTATCTTTTCCCAGTTTGCCAGATCCTAATCAAGAAACAATTAGCTTGAGAAAGGTGGAAGGAGGCATTGCTGCAGTTTTGAAGTTCTCTGGAAGAGTTACTGAAGATACTGTCCAAGAGAAAGAGAAAGCACTTCGCTCTTCTCTTATAAATGATGGCCTCAATCCTAAGACGGGTTGTTTGCTCGCACGATATAATGATCCAGGCCGAACATGGAGCTTTATAATGGTATGATGTGGTATCCTTTTGCCCTCGAATACTCTTTAAATCTGAGTTATACCATTTAGATAATCTGATTTATGGTTTTATTGTGTAAGGTGTTTGTAATTTGCAATTTTTATTTGGAAAGATTTTTGCTCAAACAACAGTAGTGGGATTCAAAATTTTCTTTCCATTTCCTCCTGTCTTTTTGGCAACCAAACAGAGAGCAAGGAAATCCTAATAATATCTAAATAATCATTTTGAGCTTGAGTTCTTGTGGAAGAAAATGTCTGTATAGTTGAAGCTCACATGCCTTCCATGAATGAAGCTTCTTAGAAGCCATCCGTCTATGCAAGTTAGTAAAGATGGAGTAAGCCCCCATCAACTAGTTGAATGAAATATTAGCTCGAACTAAGACATCTGGATATTGGTTCTAGCCCATATATTTACTAATAGAAGCACTTCCCTATTCTATTATACTCAACTCAATTATTGAGGGGAAAAATGTAAGCATAGAATGAAGAGAACTATGGAGGAATTCATGTTTTATCTCAACTTCGGTGCCATTTTTTCAAGAATGAGGGGAAAAAAATCCACTACTCAATATCTTTTATATTGGATTTGTGAATCTTCTATGCTAGTGTTGTTCATTGGTATGATTATTTTGCTTCATCTTTTTTGAGTTTAGTGGGCTTGATCTTATTCTTTTCAATATAATCTTCAGATATATGCTTTATTGACATCATATAAACCATTAGATACACCAATTTTAAATCCTGATAATAAAATAGATACTAAAATGGAGAGAAGTTGGTTTTGCTTTGCCACCTTCACTCTGTTAACTTGATATGAGCTATAAATTTGCCTTACTATCAAATACCCCTTGCTTAGACCTGCAAAATTTATTATATTTCATTTTTCTGTATTTGTTATACTAGTTCCTGACATCATTCTCTGTATCTTTTGGTGGTTGGTTGCACTGAAGAGAAATGAAGTGCTACTATGGCTTGAGGAGTTCACATTGGATTAGTCCATCCAAGTACAGAGTTGACAATCCTTGCCTTTGACAAGCACTTTCCTTGATTAATTGTAATGAAAGAAACAATATAGGCTTAGCTCAACATAATGGCTACCAGATGTTGATCACCTGGGATGCAGAGTTGTAAAGAAATGTAATTACTTCTTGTTTCTCCTTCTAAGACAACACACAGGTTTTTCCTGCTTATTTACAAAATTTTGTCAGAAGTTCAGCAATTTTGCCTTTTTTCCTCTTATTTTGGGGTTCATTATGATCCCAGATTTCCTTTTACCACACAAGGAATCCTGATTTGCAGCAATTTGTTGTTGGAATCCCTAGGGATTCAAATCCCACTTAGAAAAGGATTTTCTGCAATTTTTCTAATTTTCAAATTACGAAATTTAAGTCATTTTAAAGGGCTTGAAAAAATGCCACATAGTAAAAAATAAATTAACAACAATTTTTATCCCAAAAGGCTTCTTCTTCAGAATTAGAAGACAATTTTTTACTCAAAGCTTTTGCATAATATAAAGAGCAAAAACCTAATAAAAATATACTCGATTTTCAATAATAACATATCACATTTTTAATAGGTGGCATTTTTAAGCCGTTTGATATTAAAAAAATGGGGGGCGGGGGGATAAGAGATCATAATCCATCTCACACGAGTTAATAGCTAGAAAATATAAAATTATTGTATTACAAAATAACATTAACTCGTAAAATATAAAATTAAATACTAATATTCTAAATTAAATAAAACTAAAAAAACCGATTATTTATTTTCCTAATTGAGCAGTCGTTTTATGTGGCTACGGTGGTTTTAACAGCAGTGCACGTATCGGTATCGATCTGGCACGGTTGGCTGCCTCATTTTCAAAATCAACCCAATCCCAATGCGTGGCATGCACGCAATCTCTCTCTCTCTCTCTCTCTCTCTCTCTCTCTCTCCCTCTGCAATTGAACTTTCAAGTTTGACAACTCACGCGTAGGTGGATATTCGCTTTCCAACCCTTTTTCAGAGCTTCCCGTGCTACCGTTATATCTTTTCTTCATCCAAATAGATTCTTTTGTAATTGGGAAGAAATTGCTTTGAAATGTGGAAGAAATAATTTATATTGTTTATGCATCTTTTTTTCTTCTTTTTTTTTTTAATGGCTTTGAGTGGTTGGAATGGACAAATTTTTTCTATATTTTAAATAAAATATGTCATGAATATTAACTTTATATACATAATTAAATATACCAACTTTAAATCTTTATCATAAAATAAATACTCTCAATTTCAAACATCCTATTTCGTTACGTTGAAAGAGTTTAAAAAATGTTTTTAATATATAAAAATGAATCTGTTTAATAAAAAAAAAAAATTAAAAACAGTATTTCATAAAAGTTTGAAAATGATTTTTTTTTTTTTTTTTTAAGTTGTTAAAACTTTTTTCTATAGAAGGGAATCCCAAAAATTCCTTGAGACTTTTAAAATCCTGTCACTCTCACGCATATATATATATATATATAATGGAGCTAAAGCAGAGTTTTGCACATGGAGGCTGGCCTCTTGGAGGAATCTTACAGCTATATGAGAGAAACAACAGATGTTCATGCTTCACGTGACCAGCATTACCGGTCACACCTCATGCTCTCCGAATAAGAAGCAATTTTTGCAAGTGGACCAAATTTAATTAATAAATAAATAAATAATTGTGCTTTCGTCTTCCCAAAACTTGACTTGAACCTCATGTAATGTATGTAGCCTCTCACACCCGTAAGTTATTACTAGATTTTTATGTATAGGAAGCAAAACTTGACTTTCTAGAATGTAATAAAAAATTATTTTAAAGGGTTTATTTTATTAACAAAAAGAAACATATAATTTAGTGGAAATTTCAATTTGTTATAAAAAATTTCAATTTTTTTTTTAACATGTTCACACGAAAGTGAGGAGAGGAAATTCGAACTAGTAAGCTCCGCTTTATGAGCTGTGGTCTCCAGCCGATTGAGCTACCATTGACAAATTTTAATTTAAATTTGTTAATATTTTTGTTTTAAGATAAAAAAACACAAATTTTAATCCATAGTCTTTAGATGATTAAGTTACCTTTGATAAATATCACTTTCTTTTCTTAGCTTGCGAGAATGTTCGGTTCAAATAATTCACGCCTACCATAAAAAGAATGGATGAAAAGAACTCTCTAGACTCTAGTCGACCTTTCTATCTAAATAGGATTTTTCCTTAAAAAAGAGATCGAGTGAAGATAAAGAAATTGTGAAGTTAAGATAATTCTACAATTTGACCAAACAAAAAAAAAAGTTACAATTAAAAGTAATGATTAAAAAAATTATTTTTAACTGCAGTGAGCTGTAATCGGCTAAAATCATTATCAGGAGCTTGTTCCTTAAGTTTAAAAAATATGTTCAAAAACCGACCCCACCTAAATGGAATATAAGTTATATAACGGTTAGTTTGATTAAACTTTTTTGGTTTTTTTTTTTTTTTTTGGGGGGGTTTGGAAATGTGATGTAAAAATAATTAATATTTAAGTATTTTTTAAGTGTTTTGTTTAGTGTAGTTTATTATTACTTTTACCTTTTTTTTTTTCTTTTTTCTTTTTTTTGGGGGCTAAAAGGCACAAAAACACTCCTCCAAAAAAACGTATGGTCAAAAAAGGCCAACAACTTTGACATGTTTGAGAAAATATAAACTTGACATGCAATAATCCTTTACCAATTTTTTTATTATTATTATTATTATTATTTGTTGGGAAGACTAGAAGAAGCAGAGATTGTGGCAAGTGGCACATCACAACCGTGAGATTACCCCGACAAGGACCGGCCAGTGTCGGAAAAGTCAAAAAGGTCAAAAGAAAAAAAATCAAATTCGAGAAGCGCCGCCTTAAAGACGCGTACTCCTCTCCGGTTTCATCTACGGCTTCCAGGGCTTTCGCATTATCTTCTCCTCCGTTTCTATAAATCTACTCCCATCTCGCCCCACATTCCTCCTCAATTTCTAAGTTTTTGAAATATTTGTTATTTTTCCAATTTTATTTATTTATAACCGATTAATTTTATTCTCTATCTCTCTCCGAGACCTCGTATATAATATATTTCTATCTTTCTCTGGTTCTCTCTTCGGCTGCTCCGGCGATTTTTTTTATTTTTTATTTTGGCGATCTCTGGTGGGATTCGGCATTCAAGGTGAGTTTTTGGGATCTGGGTTTTGGTTAATTATGCAAGTGGAATATTTTTATGGATGGAATTTTCGTTTAATTCTTTTGAGTTTTGCTCTTTTTTTCTAGTTTTTTCTGCTATCAACGTCTTTAGATTGTTGAAAAATCTCGTCCCTTATGCAAATTTTGATCTGGGTTTCTTTCTTTTGTCGTTCTTTCTGCTATGGGTTTCTATAAGGTGGAATTCTGATCTGGGGTTGCTGATTGCATAATTTTGATTTATAAAGGATAAATCGAGGGATTTTATAGTGAGAAAAATGAGAACGAAAGAACTTTTTGATTATCGTCATAATGTATGTACTTTAATTTTGTTGATATACGTTTCTCATAGAGAACTCGCATTTTAGAATCTTCATATGGAATCTCAGAAATTTCAAACCAAATAAGAAAATTTGTACCGCCATTTCTGATCGAATCGAATTTACTACTGAAGACTATACCGATTGATTCTAGTTATCTTAGAAACCCTTTCCATCGTTCTTATTTGCTTCTGGGATGTTCATGATGTGTGCCTAGAATTGACATTGATTATGGTTTGTTTTTTTTTTTGAATCCTCTGGTATTTTATCTCACCCGATTTGTTGGATATCTAACAGGGAAAATGACAGAGCCAAAACCTGATACCCCCTTGATCCCACCCTCATCGTCGCGTAACCTCCCTGATTTCAAGAAATCCATTAAACTAAAATATGTGAAGCTGGGTTACCATCACCTCATCACTCATGGAATGTTCCTTTTCCTCACCCCTCTTGTGGTTGTAATGGCCGTACAGGTCTCAACATTTTCTCTCCATGATCTTTATGATCTCTGGGAGCATTTACAGTACAATCTACTTTCAGTGATCATCTGCTCGACTCTCCTCGTTTTCTTATCCACCGTCTACTTTCTCACCCGGCCTCGCCCTGTGTACCTTGTCAACTTCTCCTGCTACAAGCCTGACGAGTCGAGAAAGTGCACCAAAAAGATCTTCATGGATCAATCTCAGATGACTGGTACGTTTTCAGAGGATAATCTTCAGTTCCAGCGTAAGATCCTTGAGAGGTCTGGCCTTGGTGAGTCTACTTACCTTCCAGAGGCTGTTCTCAATCTTCCTCCAAACCCTTCAATGAAAGAAGCTAGAAATGAAGCTGAGGCTGTGATGTTTGGTGCTATTGACGAGCTTTTTGCCAAGACCGCAGTAAAACCCAAAGACATTGGAATTTTGATTGTGAATTGTAGCTTGTTCAATCCAACCCCGTCTCTTTCTGCCATGGTTGTCAACCACTACAAGCTTCGTGGAAACATAGTTAGCTATAATCTAGGTGGGATGGGTTGCAGTGCCGGGCTGATCTCAATTTCTCTTGCTAAAGAACTTCTTCAGGTTTATCCAAACTCCTATGCATTGGTTATCAGCATGGAGAACATCACACTGAATTGGTATTTCGGAAATGATCGATCAAAGCTTG
Source organism: Corylus avellana (assembly GCF_901000735.1). NCBI lineage: Eukaryota > Viridiplantae > Streptophyta > Magnoliopsida > Fagales > Betulaceae > Corylus > Corylus avellana. Next base: position 17,804,280 of record NC_081551.1, on the reverse strand, counting down.
TTTCCAATTGCTTATTCCGAATGGGAGGAGCGGCGATATTGCTTTCTAACAAAAGCTCTGACAGAAGAAGATCCAAATACGAATTGGTGCATACGGTTCGGACTCACAAGGGTGCAGATGACAAGTGCTTTGGATGCGTCACTCAAGAAGAGGACTCGACGGGGAAGGTTGGCGTTACTTTGTCGAAGGATCTTATGGCAGTTGCTGGTGACGCTTTAAAGACAAACATCACCACTCTGGGGCCTCTTGTTTTGCCAATGTCCGAACAGCTGCTATTCTTTGCTACACTAGTTGGGAAAAAACTTTTCAAGATGAAGGTGAAGCCTTATATTCCAGATTTTAAACTAGCTTTTGAGCATTTCTGCATTCATGCTGGAGGAAGAGCTGTTTTGGATGAACTGGAGAAGAACTTGCAGCTGTCAGATTGGCATATGGAGCCGTCAAGGATGACACTTTATCGATTTGGGAACACCTCAAGCAGTTCTCTTTGGTATGAACTGGCCTATACAGAAGCAAAGGGGAGAATGAAGAAGGGAGATAGAACATGGCAAATAGCATTTGGTTCAGGGTTTAAGTGTAACAGTGCAATGTGGAAGGCTCTCAGGACTATAAACCCGGCCAAGGAGAAGAACCCTTGGATGGATGAAATCCATAGCTTCCCAGTAGATGTTCCAAAGGTATCGACCATCTAATTTCAAGAAACCTTAGATGTACCAAAGCTATTTTCTGGCTGAATGGTGGAATTTTTACTTCTTTTGTGATTGGTGGAAGGTTTAGGACTTGATTGTGCTTGTACGGCTGAGTGGTAGCTAGGTCTGGTTTGAGAGGATCCTATATTCATGGGATGCCGCTTTGGTTTTGGCATGTTGTAAAACTATATTCATGGCTGGTCAGAAGGGAATTTATGTTTTGATTATTCTCTAATTATTACATGATAACCAGATTAGCAGAGGTTGCGCGTTTTTTTTTTCTTTTTACAGAAGGGCAGTAAAAAGAATCTGTTGATCAGAATAGGCAAAATCTCAATTCTCACCCGTAAAACTTTATATTTAGAAGACCCTTTTTTTTATGTCGTAAGTTATATGGCCTGAGGTAGAGAGATTTTCACAATGATATTTGATTGCCTCTCTTAAACTTCATAAAACTTGGCAACGGATCTTATTACGTCTCAAGGTTCCCATGAATTTTTCCCCAATCAAAACATTTGGGTTATTCGATATTGTTGAGGCAGCAAGAAAGAAACGAGCGAAACTATCTTGATCTTCATGCTCCATCTCAATAACCCATGCTTCGAAGATGCTGTTTGAGCTGAGTTTCACATCTAGCTAGCCAATCCACATACCCCTTTCGCCAATTGACCTTTACTGGAAGAAATTGACCTCCAATTTCTCTTGCATGGCATTCGTAGGTACATACCAACAATAAAAAAGTGATAATATAGAAGCCATGGCTACAGCTGATGGTATAGCATAAATATTTCATAGAATTACACGATTTCAATTAATTACCATTATCGGAGAGACTACAGCTACCATTTGGCACGAGCCAACTCCAGATGACTGACTTGTGCGAGATACAGCTACTGAGTGAAATCGGTTAACTACAACGGAACAAATACATTTCATCCAAATGTCCCCAAGACTTCTAATTCAAGACAGACGTTGATACTACACAATAACCAAATGTCTAAAAGTGAGCCTAAGATTTAAAGAAAAAATGTCACACAAGGACATTATCCACAACAGATATAATCAGAAACATAACAAGTTCGAAAGCAAGAGAACAAGTATGACCAACCACAATTTAAACACACAATTGCAGACCCCTCTACTTTCATGGCAGAAGAGAACACAAATCCATGATTTTAGTAACATGGAGAAGCATCCATTCTGCATCGAAAGTCGGCAAATGTATGCCGGCCCTAATCTGTTCATAATCTAGTCCTTGGACGACTTGTTGATAAGTGACTTGTGGATGTGAGGGATCACACCTCCACCAGCAATGGTTCCTTTGATAAGAGTATCAAGTTCTTCGTCACCTCGGATCGCAAGCTGCAAATGCCTGGGAGTGATACGTTTGACCTTGAGATCCTTGCTTGCATTGCCAGCCAGCTCCAACACCTCTGCAGTCAAATACTCTAAGATTGCCGCAGAGTAGACTGCAGCTGTTGCTCCAACTCTCCCACTTGATGTGGTCCTTGACTTCAGTAGACGGTGGATCCGACCCACTGGAAACTGCAATTATACATTCCAGAACAAATCTTTCAGACTACTCTTTTAATAGAATCACAATACCTAACAGCAATGCTGAACCAAGAAAAAAACATCAATACAAACTGATTCATCCATAAAAAATAATAAACTTCAAATTAATTGGCTAAAGAAGTAGGGGTCCCCTGCTTAAGTTTCCGCTTGCAACATCTTAGAAGTCATATCAAGATACATAAAATGGGGAAAAAAATTTGGTCCGTCACAGATCAGAACAACTATATCTATACAAGACAAACATGGAACAGAAGAAAGGAAGAGGAGAGGCAAGCATTTGATTTAAACAACTCTAGAAAGGATGACTACCTTCATTACATATGTGCAAACCTAACCGCTAAATAATGTAATTTGTCTTCAGCTTTTCCATTGGCTCCTTGAGAAAGGAAAAACTTACCACCAATCACCTCCCCTATATGGAGGGGAAGCAGTGCAAACTATAACAAACAACTAATACAAAAAGTTCAGTAACAAAGCTGCAAGAGGCACAGTGAAGTCACCTATTATATAAAACGCAATCCACATGAAGGGTTTAAATATGCATAATCCTCAGCCTCCACTGGGGGCAGGAGGCAAAAAAGAGTTCTTTTTAAACAAAAATGGGTTCGAAAATAAATCCCTAATAGAGCAACATTTATACATTTCAAAACATGAGTACAAACATATGAATCATACACAAGATTAATGAACGCCACCTCTAACAACATAAATGGATTCCCAAGCGCAACTTAAGTCAGAGTAAGAAAAAAACTGGTGCAATTTTGATCAGATTTAACATCTTCATCTTATTCGAGCACATATGTTGTCTAGGTTTCTGTTGGAAATCACTTAGTTATGTGTAAAACTCATTCATCGACACTTGATGTGATCCATGTCAAGCATACTCAACTGCCACAGAAACCAACCTGATAATAATCACCATGAATGACAGACAGCACCATATTTCTCAACTAGATGTACTAAAGAGCCAAATCCCTTGGAAATGTTATTCTTCACTTTAACAATCCTCAAGCACAAAAATACAAAGGTCGTGGGCCTTAGATGTCTACCATTTTATTTTATTTTTATAGGTAGATGTCCACTATTTATAACCTTTTTTATATATAAGTAATAAAGATCATGAAAAGCATAAAGCACCCCCATGTACACAAAAAGTATACAAGAAAAACCACCTAACTAGTAGGGTCAAAAGAACAAGAGAATCATGATAACTAATTACCAAAAGAAAAACATAAGCAATTGTCCAAAGATACAAAGTGCTAAAAAATTAAAGAATTAATCTCCTCTAAAGTCCTTTTGCGGTCCTCAAAACTTCTATCATTCATTTTCCTCCACATACACCACAAAAGGCACGAAAATACCATCTCCCACACAGCAGCACTCCGAGTACTGCCGGCAATCTACCAATAAGTATACAAATCGACTACTCATCTAGGCAGAACCCAAGACAACCCAAATCAACTAAGGAAAACATTTCAAATGGCACAAGCTACCGTACAATGAAAAAGATGGTCCACAAACTCCCCATTCTTTTTGCACATACAACACCTATCAACTGCAATGACACGCTCTTTCCAGAGATTGTCCATGGTAAGGATCTTTCCTAATGCCACTGACCACACAAAAAAGGCCACCCTCAAAGGAACCTTAGCCCATCAAACACCCTTCCAAGGGAAACGAAAACCATCATGACAATCTATGACATTGTAGAAAAATTACCATCCAACCCTCTTTTTAAGGGAACCCACCACAACTTGTCTTCCCCTTCCTGTCTATCTCCATTATTTATAACAACTGCATATATAACAGAGATAATGGTGCACCGCATGTTGCCTGCTAATTTCGGAAAAATCAAGCCTCTGGCTGCCACCAAAATGCAGATCATGTTTGGGAATCCACAGAGATTATGACTAGAATATCAAAGATGATAACTACCTCAACACACAAGCGTCAGCTTGCAGAGATGAGTACTCAGCTCTTAAAACCTAAATAGTTATGGACAGCAAAACCACAAGTTTGAACTGCCTAAAACAAAACAAGAGCTCGAAGACCACCCAAAAAAAAAAAAAAAAACAGAGCAATCTCAGCAGAACCTAGACACACTAATTTCCTAATAATTACAAAACCTTAGTCTCCGCTCAAGCACTCTCCTACAAGTTGATACTTTGGATAATAAAACTAAACCACAACAGTCCGTATGGCTCTTTTTTTCCCCTTTAATCGTAGATATCGCACTAGCATACTTGACTCTTCACTTATTTGACATAACCTACTGGACAATTTAGTCAAACAACATTGAATTAAACAAAGAGCACAATGACGAAAAGCACTTATCCAACCAAAAAAATAAAGATTAATCAAGCCTAAACAAGTTAGATGCATACACATCTCCAATGATGTCTAAAAACTACAAGGTCTCTCACAGTCTAATTAAAATATTCAAAAGGGTAAGTTAAATGTGCCTTGAAAAACATTTTTCCTTTTCAAATAGTTAAAAGCCCCACACCAAACCCTGTTTGGTTGCTACGAAAAAAAAAGGGGGCCAAAAAAAGCGTTTAAACTCAATAATTAGAAACATTTTCTTATAATTGTCAAAAAATTTAAGCTCACCAACCAAAACCGTGCTTAACAAGCGAGAAAAAAACCGGGAGGTTTGACAACCAAAATTCGCGAAAGAAAAGTCCAAGGCAAAGAGTGAAATTGAAAGAGAATGAGATGGAGGAAAGCGAAAGGTAGGAGGGGAAAAGGGGAGAGAGAGATCTGGACCTGAAGGCCCGCGCGAGAGGAGCGAGAGATGGGCTTCTTCTTGCTGTCCTTGTCCTTGTTGGCGGCCGCCGAGGCCTTGCCCATGATCAAACCCTTCGCGCCCTTTCCCGACATCTTTTGGAGTGAGATTTTGGAAAAATTGGAGAGAGGGAAACACTCGCTCACACGCGCTCTCGCACTTCAGCTCTGAAGGGGGAGAGAAAGGTCGCAACTCTCACAAGCAACTGATCGGGTAGAGCTATCCTCGGATGGGTTATTTATTTGGCGCACTTTGACGAAACTATCCCTCCTATTTCTATCAATTTACGATACTGGTGTTTTAAATCTTCCTTTCTTTTTTCAATGTTTTTTATTGGGAAACAACAAGCTGACCCACTTGAACTTCGTGAATCGTAAGAATCGTTAACATATACTGCACTTTACAAACACCGCCCCCTTTCTTTTTTAAGTTTTCCGATTAAATTATTCCTTCTAGGCTTCTCTTTCCTTTTCTTACGGATTTTTGTTTTTAAATAATATATTTAGCCCCTATATTTTAATATAATTTGAATTTACTTCTTAGATTTTTAATTTCAATAATATGGTTTTATAGTTTTTACTCAAGTTCAAAATAAATCAATTGACCAATAATATGGTCTTATAATTTGAATTTAGTTTGTCATGCGTCACGGGTGTCTACTTTAACATATACTCAATTGACTAACAATGACCATGCAATAAGCTTTTGTTTATGGCCTAGGGTTTATCAAAAACCCTAACTTTGCCACTTGTAATAACCCCCTAAGAAATCATTCATATAACTTTCACATATCTGTAATTTATCATGATTGACTATGACTTTGCGTATCTATTCTTTATCATGGATGACTCACCAAAAAAAAAAAATCCTAATAGCTCACACCTTCGTCCTTTGGTGTGATGTAAGGAATAATTCTTTAATCTATCTTAATTTTGCATATTCGTCATTTGCATGAGTGGCTCGCCAAAGGAAGAATTCAGTTTGTGTGATATAGCTCGCCTTTAAATGAAATGTGGACTAAGAAAAATGAATTCTTCCTTCACGTTTTACGTTTTAAGAGGCTTCTGATGCAAATTAAGAACTTAGTTCAATTAAGCAAACCTAATTTTGTTCAATAAAGGCGTAGTAGTTTGCATTAGATTGCAGTCGTAATCCAATGTGTTCAATTCTCAACACTTGTTCACACTGCATTTTCTACTTGATTCCACCCAATATTATTTCCAAGTTTGTACTTATATTCCTCATATTCCAAGGGCAGAGTGTTTAATGAGAAGTATCAAGCTTTCAACCAATTTGTTGTGGCCCACAACAGACGGTATTCGTCGTGGCCACCCCTATCATTAGGGGTGTGGCCCTATCATTAGGGGTGAGGGGTGGGTAAATTAATGATAGGGGTGGCCACCCTATCAATTTAGGAGTGGGCAAATTAACCGCTTACTGACACCGTTTAACTGATAGCCGATAGGCTTTTTCTATTTCTAACAAACTCAATTCGGTAGGTGAAATAACATTTTCTAACCGAACCAACTATACTAATCGACATCAACAGACTTTGCCAACCAATTTTCTATTTCTTTGCTTACCTACATTACTAACCACCATTTCCGACCGATATTACCGAACCAACGTTACCGACCGTCATTCGGTAACGGAACAAAATGTTTGCAAAATAAGTCGGTAAAAATTTCGACGTTACCAACAATGGTGGTGCAAAATGCGAAAATCCAATTTTTGTAACCGAATTATCCGACTCCCACCCCTACCTATAATAATATAAGCTGATTGCGACCAACCCTCCCACAACAAAGGTCCTATGACTCCTATCTACCAGCATTAACTCTTTTTTTCCTAAAACAATGCAATTTCACACTAATGGTACATTAATAACTTCAAAATGATTGAGGTGTGCCACTCACGTGCGGCATTTTCCATCCAAACTATCAGTCAAATTTGACCCAAGGGCAACTAGGAACATTTTGATGGTTTGTAGGTGCAAGGTGTACAAGCATTTCATCTGGAAAACATGATGGTACATCAATGAGATACAAAACATGAAACAAAAGATGACAAACTAAAACAAAAAAAAATAAATCACGTTTTCTATGGATTTCAACAAATGTCCAGGATAAGGCTGTCCGGATGGAGACAGGACTCGACACCACCTGATCAGCGGTCTTCCATTATACAACCTACCATAATATAAATAAGAATAGGGCGGAGATCTGGTGAGATAGCTGTTGATTTGGTCTGATCCATATCTCTATGCAATGCAGCATTAACTAAATTGTACAAAAAAAAGGTTCACTTCAGCGACTTCAGTCCATATCCCATAGCATGAAGTAACATCTAGAACAGCAAAGCAATATGGCCAGCAATGGGCAATATAGTAGTCGGCCATGTCACTCCATGTCACTCGTTCCCCGCCTCTTCCTTCTCTCTGGGGTTTCCCTCATCTTCAATCTGAAATCCTTCAATCTTGCGTGAAACCTCTTCTGCGGTTACCTTCACCTTTCCAGCTGATCCATTTGCTGTGAGTGCCTCGGCGTCATCTTGGGTCAAGGGGCCAGTCTGCCATATTCTAATGGTTCCATCCTCAGATCCAGAGGCATATGATTCCCCTCCTGGTGAGAAACGCACACAGTGTACAGGGCCATGGTGACCTTTATTGCATGCTGCATCCATATACAGACATATCACTACGGCATAGAATCAGAAACGCAACAAAAGATCTACATATCTTTACAGCATCAGACAGGCTGTCTAATCTAAATGCTGTATAAATGAAAACATATTACAACTAATACTTTCAAATGAATAATCACGTGGAAAATCAATGTAAACTATGATTAGGAAGTAGTAAGAGAAAACCCATTTAATGTTATCGAAATCCAGCACTAAATGTATATAACACTGGGATTTTTTCAACCAAATAATTCAAGCTGGAGTACATACCAATCTCTTCACCAGTATGAAAATCAAATACCCGAATCCACATATCTTCTCCTCCAGCAATAAACTTATTCCCATACTTTGGTTCCAAGGAAGCCGACTCTACTGTGCATGGCATGTTGTAACTCTTCACTAACCCAAAGCTGGAAAACAGAAAAAAAAAAATATCATAAGCCACACAAGCTGGAATTGTAGCAGAAGAAATAGAAACCTGGCTTGAAACTTACTAGTTTGCATCCCAGAATTTAACAGTAGACCCATCGGCAGTTGTGATATAACGACCATCTTGACTCACTTCGGCACTAGTCACAGATGACTTGGTCTCAAGTGTTTGGACAATTTTACCACTTCTTATGTCCCATAATCTGTTGTGCATTCACTAAAAACTTAAGTATATTTGGCAAACAATCCAAGCTTCAACAAGTAATACAAAAAAGACAGTAGCTTCATTTATACCTTACACCCCCCATATCAGTACAAGAACTTAATATTGTCTGATCACTATGGAGCCATGCAACAGTTCTGACTGACCCAGGAGACTTATCCACTTCCGTTGGAGGTGCATCTGGGCGATTTAAATCATACATACGAAGAATTTTTTCTATTCCCCCAGTAAGTAAAAGGTGTGTGTCCTATTTTCAGATTAAAAAACAGCAAGTGAGAGATATGCAGAAACAGATAATGGGGAAGAAAAATGCACTCATTAATTTTAAGAGTAACAGAAACCTACACATTGTTTCAACAATAGACAACCAAAATGCACTGATTCTGGCATAGTGCAAATATATTTAACCATACGGGCACTAACTAAAATTAGAGGACAACTAGAATGAAAAAATCATAATTGTAGATACCTTAAAACTGATTGTGTTGGGTAAAACATCCAGAAGGAAGTGTTGATCGCAACAAGTCAGCATATAGAGCTGACACACACTTGCTAAAAAGTATTAAAGCCAACCCCCATGCATCCCCTCCATTCAACAAAACGAGAATAAATTACAACTAAATCCAAACAAAAATAACTCCCTGGAAAAAGATAACAGTTTGTAGAACCATTTTCTTAAACTACAATCACATGTGTTTATAAAAGTATGAACATTGAGGTTAATTACAAAATTATTTTCTTTAACACATTCAGTAGTGTTTCGTGTAGCTTAGACAGGTAAGAGTGACCTAGGGCTGTTAAGTGAGCGAAGCGTCTCGCGAGCAAGCTCGGGCTCGGCTCGCATAAGCCCGGCTCGTGCTCGACTCGAATATTAAGTGAAGCACTTCGTGAACACAAATCCTAGCTCGAATATTAAACGAAGCAAGCTCGGCTCGACTCGGCTAACTCGTGAGCTTGGCTCGTATAAGGCTCGCCTCGCTTATTAAGCTCGGCTCATATATTTTTTATTAAGTAACAAATAACAATATATAATCAATATTACTCATTCACTCAATAATAACAAATATATTATATACCTTTGTTTTTTTTTAGTTATTTATGTATATGTGTGTATATATATTATATATATATATAATATCATTAATCATTTTATCATATGATATAATTATATAGTACAAGTGTACAACCGCACAAGTTATTGTGTCATTTAATACAAATATTATAATTAGATAGTTTATACTTTGGAAATTGGAATCGTATATATCACATAATCATTAATCATTATATAATTATATGGTATATCTGCATAAGTTATTGTGTTATTTAATCAATACATTATAATTATATACTTTATTCTTATAAAACATATATGATGTATCACATGATCTTAGATCTAAGATAATATTAATATTAATTGTGAGATAATATGATCATAAAATTTAAGTATGAGTGTATGACCATTACATCATATGAATTTATTACTTAGAGTTTGAGTATTACTATTAGATTAAATGATTAATAATTAAGTAACTAATGTGTTTCTTATAATTTACACATTATAAATTTATAATCACAATTTATGGTAAATAAAAACTTAACAATTTGAATTTAAATCATATATCATGAATCGTGATAATGAGAACATATAATATAAGTATATAAGTTATAACAATTAACATTGACCCATTACCCATATAAATCAGATAATGATACAATCATATAACCATATAAGTATATAAATGTTTATATATAAGATACAATATATATTAATATTGACATTATATACTTGACCCATATTAAGCATTAACATTTTAACATATTAACTAAATAATACTATATGTAATATGATAATAGTGATTAGTGTGTGTGAGTGTGTG
>NC_081551.1:17784924-17793920 GCF_901000735.1 Corylus avellana | reverse complement strand
AAAAAATAAAATAAACATGCCATTAAAATGCACAGCCCCAGCCATACATCATTGCAAATAAATTCGAGTGTAAGTTTCTCAATTTCAAACCTGAAACCCTTACAGGCATAAACCAGTTTAGTGTTGTATGATTCTGCGGTGTGAATTCTGTGTCCTTAGATGTTGGGCAGTAAGGTAAGCTTCTTTCTCATCAGTGAGTTCCATATCAATAAGTTTTAGTAAATAGTAAATATAGAAGTGATCACCATACATGTGGGCTGTCATGTTTAAAGATTGAAGCATTGCTTCTCCTCTTTTGTTGAAGTTAAAAACAGATATTCCGCCATTATTCATATCTATTGCTCAGAACCTGAACCATTAAAAGCTTTGTTAGGGTTGACTGTCAAAGGAAATTATAGTGCATAATGTGTTATATTTCACTCCAATGATATCTCATGGTTATCAAAAGATGATGAAATGGTTTATTTTACTGTTCAGCTAACCAGTGAAGAAGTGATGAGAAATGTATCATTGGAGCAGCAGTGCCATTCTAAAATGTGCAAAAGACATGAAGGTAACCCAGTAAAAGAAAAGAACACACAACAGCAACAACAAAACAAAACAACAGCAGCTAACACTATCACATCAGACTTGGGGTACACCAGTATGAATTAAGCGGTTTTACTTACAGTCTTTGAAGGATTTCATAATGAAATAGAAAATTAAAGAGAAAAGTGGAAAATGAGAGAAAATGGAGGCAGGATTTTCGGGTGGTTTGACATTATATTGCCCACTAGGGCTACATTTTGCTCTTATTGTTTGATTGGTCACACCATAAGTCCAAAGCAGAACATGACGTGTTACATGGTTGATCTTTACAATATAAATGATCCCCATTTATTGGGAAACGGTGGTAAGTGAATACAATACAAATAAGATGTTAGGTTACAATCAACTAACCAAGGAAAATGTATAGGGAAGGAAATTATCAAACCTATATAGAAAGCCTATATTATAACAGTCTTTATAATACGCTACCAACATTATCCAAAGACCAGCAACATTATTGTGAGTGACAACCAAAAAATTCTCCCCCATCATAAATGAGAAAGATATTCATACCGTAACTATATTGAGTTGAAACCTGAAAATAGTAAAACAATGGTAGAGAAAGGGAAAAGCGTACCGGTGAGAGTAACATTTCCCTCCAAGCCTCTCTTGCCGTTGCCCATAGTTTTCGTATAGGGTAGACACCATTCACATAGAAATTAGCAGGATCTTCTCTCCATGTGGTATACTCCTTTGGATATCTCTCCTTAGCATCCACTGCCTCCAAGGACCATTATAAATCTACAATTTAACTAAAGCAAGTTTCAAGCTAGCTAGAGATGACTAAATTCAATGTGTAAGATATAAAGTAAATCAATCTAATAAGGTCACTACGAATTAGATAGAGTTGCATCAAACACAGCTCTGAAGTTTTAGAACTCTCAGTATAAAAAGGAGACGGACCATTTTTCATGCCTTCAAGAAAAAATAGATGGGCTTCCTTCAGCGAATCAAGGAAAACAAGTGGTTCTTCCCTCCCTTGCCATATAACTTCAGCAGTGGACTGCATTAAACACTTAGAGATAAAATTGGTAAAGTATTAAAAATCAGCACACTAAATTGTGTTAGTCGAACCTTAGCACGAGATATTGGACTTGAAAAGCATTCATCAAAGTATATATTTGCCCAGGCTTTTCTATACCTCTCTGCTTGCCTCACTCCAGTTTCTGTTAGGATTGATAAGTTTGAGCTTCCCTGAATGTTGATATAGCAACCAAGTTAGTCGCTAGATACTCTAAAGAATGAAGTGATTTTTTTTCTTTTACAAGTGCTGATCCAAGTGTTGATTTTTACTACCACGTTACCAGTTGTATGACAATTGTAACGAGTCTACTAAATAGCATTACCCTCAATATAATGATAATAGACAAGGTGAAGAGTGGGACTTGAACTTTTGTTCAACCATAGAAGCCTTCAAGAAAAATGATTAACTAAGTCGGGTTAAATGGTTCCTTAAATCCTAATACAGTGAAAGAGAATAGCAACATAAACATTTGTATATAGTGAAAATCAATTTTAGCAGTTCAGGTACTTCTGTTTCTTGTCAACGAATGAAACTGAAAATACTTAGTTTTTTAATGTGCATAACTTTGATTTTTTTTTTTTTTTTTTTTTTTTCATTCTAACATGATTATAGGATAATGCTGAAACATAATAGAAGATGGATAAAGATTTTAAAAAAGCAGAGGAGGAACACACCTGAACTTTACTCTCTTCATTCCAAGAGCTAAGGCCGTGCCTCGCAAGAGTTACCTTCTTAGACGACGACAATGACTGATTGGAAAGTGATGTCGTTGCTCTTTCAAAATCAAATGCACCACCAGTCATAGAACCATCATTTTGGAATTTCTTTGTGGTAAAATGCATCATTGGAATCAACTCCAAATTTGATCAAATACATGCAAGCACCTTGCAGATTTCTTAGAGCAACTGAACGCTTGATATACATTCTAGTTCATATATGTTCAGTTCATATATTAGATCATTGGATTATCTCATAAGAAAGATTTTCTATTGATCATTTGTAATTAGCAGACACTGCGCAAACTTGGTTCAGGCATATCATTAGATTCATACCATCATAACTCTACAACTTTGGGAATCTAAAATAATGGAATCCCCAGAAACAATTCAATACCCCTATAGATAATGATTCAAACAATGATATCTATCCTATCTCCAAATGCCAAGGCAACACAACTAAAACAACAATACATTTAGCAGATGGACTGAATATGCTTTAAAGTATCTTGATAAAAGGGCAATATGCTTGCTTAACAGCCTGGCTTTATGCACCAAAGACCTATGAACCTCATACAAATGAAATCAAAGAGCTCAATTTTGAAAATTATGTCCACTGGTCCCATCAACCATACTTTAAGTACCAAAACCTCTTCAACAGTAAATTGCTATGTAGTAGCTAGAAAGAAATATCAATATATATATAAACGAAACACTAAACTTATGGGATGGTGAAAAGATAATTCTTCATGATAATTAAAATAAAGATGGTGTGAAGAACCCTCGTACAACTGCTTATTTAACCATAAAAATCTCTCACAATTGCTCGAAAAAAAATACGGGTTAAATGTAAATGTATAAATATTTGAGAAAGACAATTTTGTCAAGAATAAGCATAATATATTATCTCGGCACATATATGCTGCCTGAAACACAATTGGAACAGATATAGAAACATGGGCCTCAAGCCTTGTCAACAATTGTCCTATTCTTCAGATTCATTTCCTCGCTTGACAGAAACCAGGGTCTCCATGTAAGTAACCAACTGCATCCAGTCATTTTCTCCAGGAATTTGGAGATCAGTCATTTGTTTGGTAGAGGGGTCATACAAGAACAGTTGTCCGTCATCAATTTTGTGCAAGAACATGGTGTCATTCTTCCAAAATCCAATTGGGCGGTGAATTTCTGTAAACGGTCCAATAGTGAAAAGCCTAGTCCAGGAGTCCTTAACACCAACTTTAAGCAACAACCATATATCAAATCGAATCTCCGTCGATTCTTCATTCCATATAGTATCAGCCATAGCAATCGATTCATTCAACACGAAAAGGGTTTCCCCTTGAACATTATCTGGATGTGGTGTTTTTAGGAATACCTCATCGCTCATGTCAAATGACAAAACAAATGTCTCCTGGCCATCATCATATGCCAGGCAAGAACCCATCCCGGTGGTGTATGTCATCACACCTTGATGAGTTTCAACAATAAAACACGGGGGTCCATCAACTTTTCTCCAAGAATCGGTGCTTAAGCTGTATAACTCTTTTTGGTATATTATGTCCCTAACGTATTGTGAATAATAGTCCTTAAAATAGGGATCATACATACTAACAAAGTTGATTATCTTGTAGTCATTAGTTTTGGCATCAAAACCAAATCCCATACCTTGAATATGGGTGCAATATCCAGTGGGGGCGAAGAGGGGCAGGTTTGATTCGGGGACAACCTTTGTTTCTTTAGTTGTAGGGTTCCATATAACAACATTCAATGTACCGTGAGCGTGGAGACAAACGAGACCATTGCAAGAACCCACCACACAAATACTAAAATTCAGGCCGTTCCCAAAATCCTGTGAAGGTAGAGGTTGTGTAAGGGGGGATATTTGGAGTTCTTCATAAGAAATCTTGGATACAACATAATCGCCCAATGTATTGTTGAACGTATTAAGGAGAAGGTGGGTGTTGCAGTTCTTGTTGTGTAGGAGGTGTTTTCTTACGAAGTTTTGGTGTGTGATGAGAGCGTACCAGGATTTGCAGACGCACTTGAAACGCAAGAGAGAGACGACCGGAAGCCATAGCAGAATCTGCGTCAACAAGTCTTCAGGCAATTCGTTGGCCATCATCATCATCATCATCGGGTAATGAGTAGAGAAAGCAGAGATGATTCGCAGGGTTTTTTAGTTTCGACAAAGAGGGGAACGAAATGTAAAAAGAGAGATTATTGAAGTTGAACATTTGCCCATTTGGGCTTGGGCTTGAACAATATGCTTTGAGTTAGCAGTTCAAAATTCGCTGGAATCAGGCCCAGCCCAGTGTGCTGCTTCCTAATTGTATTCAAACTTCATAGAAATTAATTTCCAATATCTATGTAGACTACGGAGGACTCAAGCAGCCAATTTTTATGCAAAACTAATCACAAAGAGCTCCTCTCAGTGAAGAATTTCAGAGAGCTTCTTGCTATTTTTGACTGAAATTATTATTATTGTTATTAAAAATAAATTAAAAAATTAAAAAAAATAAATAAAGAGACAAAAACAGAATCAAGACATGTTATTTACTTTCAAACAATTGAACCCTCTGGACCCATCAGACCATAACTATTCCGAATTTGCTCAAAAAGAAATAGAAAAAAGAGTTACAAAATTACCGGTCATTAGGGGCATGTTCGGGCTAGAATTCAAGCACTAAAATCTGGGTGTTGCAGAAGGAGGAGTTTGGAGCTTAATGGATGTTTTAGGGTTAATTTGAGATTGCGGTTTTAATAAGCTGTTCAACTTCATTATTTTACATTTTGTTCCCGAAAAGTAACTTTGTGGGGATGTTACACAAAACTCCTCATTTGTGACTTTTAGAATTACTTTAAAAGAATCCGTGAAAGAGATTCATTTGTTGTCCCCTAAAGCAAGGGAACAGAAGTTGTACCCTAAATTGTTTTTATTGCCAACAAAAATGGTAGTGTGTTTTTTCTTTTCGGGAAAAGTATACTTTACCCCCCCCCCCCCCAAAACTTCCAAATTTTTGCAATTTGACCAATTTTATCTCAAACTTCCCATATTGCCCCTAATTTTTTATAAAAAAATTTTTAAAAAAAAAATTCAGGGGGCCACCCCTTTGGCCATTTGACCATTTTTGCACCCCCAAATTTTATTTTATTTTTTATAATAAATAAATAAGGGCAATATGAAAATTTTGGGATAAAATTGGTCGAATTAAAAAATTTGGAAGTTTGGGGGGTGCATTGCAAAAACTGAAATATTAGAGGTCGAATTGAAAATTGTCCCAAACTTTAGGGGAGTAAAATGTAATTGTTCATTTCTTTTATAAAGCACGTGTACGTAAAATACTTTAATTATGTTAAATGGATAATTCTTAAGCATCTGAGCTTCAATTCCCTCATCCAAGCATTAGCATATCCACTAATATGATTTAATTGCCTAATTAATCACATTACCTTTACAAATAAAGAGATCCAAATCTAAACTTATATCTTATAAGGTATAATGTCTATGTAGTATATTGCGCATTCATGTTCTGCCAAATGTATCAGCAAATATTGCTTTTGCAATATTCATATAATTATGACCATTACATGCACCTGCCACCTGATATGTCCATACCCCTTAATTTTTCTCAAAAAAACCTGATAAATGTTTTTTTTTTTTTAATGAAAAAGACTAAACCACACCGAAATTGTACCCAAAAAAAAAAAAACTCAGGCTCACTCAAGGTTTATTGAATCAAGCTTAGGCATTTTGGACTGAAATCATCAACAAATTTCAAAGTGACGAGAGCCTGATGGTTGGCATACGATAAAGAGCGACTTTCAAGTTGACAGAATACAAATCGCTACCTTCAAAAAAAAATAGACCCATGGGATTATGACCGAAAAGGCCGAGTAGCAAACGGCTAGCGTGTGAGCCCAATTAACAAATATTGCTTTTTGATAATTGATGGTTGTCCAATTATAATGTAAATTAATTGTTATAGGTACTTTTATTATATTCCAGTATGGAGAAATGGAAAAATGAATTACCAAAAAGATTATCAGGTCTTTTCACTTATTAACTTGGGATTTCTTATAATGATGATATTTATTTATAGTTATATATGGACACAATTGCTATTCTTGGATTTGTGCTTTCGTGTTCTTGCTTTGAGTGAAACGAATGAAGAAAATGAAAGACAATTCTTTTTGTTTGGTTTATTTCGCGTCGTCTCAAATATACAGACTTCAAAAATAAATAAAAATAATTAAATTGAAGAAAGACCTCAAAGACAGCCCCAATGAGACCAAAGCACGTAAGCTAGGTAGACCCAATTATGATTCAAAACATGCATGCATGCACACAAAAAGACTTGCATAGATTAATCCGAAAATAAGATAGCATGTGAAAAAATAGATCGAGCTTCCTCTACCCAAGCTCAAGCTCCAAACCAGAAACCAACATCCAAAAGATAAATGTGTAACACTTCTCATTACACCACCATCAACCCATTGACTGCAATTAATCATTCTTAATTTCATCTTCATTTGCTGGTTAGTGGGCATTGCAATTAAGGTGGTCACTATAGACTCCTCGAATATGATCTTCGCATTAAAAGCCCCATAAGGTATAACATACTTTATTCAAATGCCCACTAAACATAAAACCCTAAAAAATTATGTTTTAATTAATTGGCAACATCTTAGTTGGTCAAACATGTTCTGAATTTATTTTAATTACTATTTTGTTTTTCAAGAGATACAAAAATAAATAAATAAAGATAAATAATGTAATTAAAGAAAAAAAATGATATAATTAAATTAATATCACCAAACTTTTAATGCATCTAGGTGGAACAATTTCAAGCCACTTGAGTCTTTATTCCTTAAGCATGACAAATATCCTTTTGAATTCCTATTTTTTTGGGTCCCACAGTGTCTTAATTAAAATTAGATCTCCATTCACCAATTTCCACCTATTTCTTATTCATTTCTTTTATCTTCAATGTATTAATATTGTAGTTTAATTCCTTCATTAATTATGCACATGCAGGAGTGTGTGTAGGTGACCAATAATTATAATGTGCAACATAGAATTAAGGTAGGAATAGACGTGTAGGGTAATTGAATCAAATTAATATTTTTCTCATATCTATATATATATATATTGAAATTAGGATTTTTCTGATATTTTTAACCAGTGCATTTATTGATGCAATCCATTGTTAATGAACATGGATCGAAGCATTAATTACTCATATTTAGTTTTCGTTTCTCCTTCCGCTTCCTTATTGCCATTCAATTCAAGAATTGCCATTCAATTCTTACAGTTATTGAAAATTCTGTGAGAAGAAAGAAATAAAGACTTAACTTGGAATGCAGTTTTGTAATATTTGTATTGGAAATTAAATAAAAATAATATATACAATATGATTCGCTCAATTATTGTTTAATTAATTATGTTGAGTAGTGGATTAATGTATATAAGAATATACTAAGTTAAACAATGAAAGAATATTGAATATTATTATATATAATTATATCATTTTTTTAATTGTATAAGAGTTAGCTAGCTAGTCAGTATATATGATTCATGTTAATCATAAATTTGACGTGACATTGGCCCATGTGAAACAATAAACCGAAATTACCAAAATAATGAAATCCAGGCTCTTCTTATTATAATTAGTAGGTCGGTAGTGCCTTGAGAAACTAACAATTGAAGAAGAAGAAGAGATCTCAAAGGCATGCATTTGGGAAAATAACATAAAGACCCACAGGCCAGCCCTATCTACATCTGAAATGTATCATGGAAGAGGAAGAGCATACATCTTGGAATTATCGCATGACCAAATACTACTCTTTGATGCACAGTTTATGAATTGAAGTCCAGTGTTATCGGTACAAAACCTTATCTCATGTATTTGAACCACCTTCTTCTGTCTAGTACTACTGATTCAGTCGAAGTTGCATGTAATGTGCATTTCCAGTGGCCGGCCGAGTTTCAGGCCCACTGCAGCTTGGATGGCACTCTTGAAGTCCTTAACTGTGTATTGTTGACCAATACTGATCCCTGTTACAGAAAATTAAAGAGAAAAGAAAATAAGTAGGAGTTTTTTTTTTTAGAAAAAGAAAGAAAAGAAAGAAATGAGAGATTAATGCAAAATAAACCAACTTGATGAATCAGCTTGAGAACTCCGAGATCATTGGCCCTGTCCACAGCTATTTTAAAGTAAGGACCCCTTTCTCTAATATCATTTTATTTTATTTTCTTGAAAGAGATTTATGGTAGGTTAGTATTTACTTCTTATGGGTATTTTAGGATTCTTGTATGAGTGGTTATCTAAGGAGTTTGACTCTTATTATTGGAATATTAGTTTGTAGGTTTTATAGAGATTATATATATATTTTGTTTAGACAGATTTTTTTCTCACATAAGCCAGTATAATGTTTTTGTGATTAACTATTATACATCCATAATAATAATAATAACAATAATAAATTATTTTTATGTGTAAGACTTATTGAATAAATGTTTAGCACCTCACACATGTGTATATATATATATATATAACTTTTTTTTGTATATATACATACACATGAACAACATTATTGGGATCGAGGGCAATTGGATATCATGAGAATTATATATATATATATATATATATATATATATATATATATAT
>NC_081551.1:17714872-17784830 GCF_901000735.1 Corylus avellana | reverse complement strand
TGTGTGTGTGTGTGTGTGTGTGTGTGTGAGGTGCTAAACATTTATTCAATAAGTCTTACACATAAAAATAATTTATTATTGTTATTATCATTATTATGGATGTATAATAGTTAATCACAAAAACATTATACTGGCTTATGCGAGAAAAAAATCTGTCTAAACAAAATATATATATATATAATCTCTATAAAACCTACAAACTAACATTCCAATAATAAGAGTCAAACTCCTTAGATAACCACCCATACAAGAATCCTAAAATACCCATAAGAAGCAAATACTAACCTACCCTAAATCTCTTTCAAGAAAATAAAAAATAAAATAAAATGATAATAGAGAAAAGGGTCCTTACCGCTACTGTGCTAGAATGGGGGTTGCAAGAAAAGAAATTGAAATAACCTCCTGTTTCGCTACTTGTGGTCGTGAGGGGAAAAGAAGGCTCTTGGATATTTATAGTATTGAGAGAGATATATAATAATACAAAAATATTTAAGTTGAAGGACATGTGTTTAAAGGCTAAGGGGAAAAGTCATGCAAGAGTACAATTGCCCCATTACGTGGAGGCTTTATTTAATGCATGAAAACACATGGCAAGTCCAAAATAAAAGTAAGACACGTTGATGAAGGTAAGACACGTTGATTTTATCTCTTCATTTTTTTTTAAATAATAATAATAATAATTATTATTATTATTATTAAGCAATAAATCCTCCAAAAAATCCACAAGACTCCCAAGTATTTAATATGCTAATAATTCCACTAATACTCTCCTAACTAAAAGAGTCTTCTTATATATATAAAAACAAAAATGCTTTATAATTTTATTTTAATCTATAAAATTTATAGGATGTCACATTCTCCCCCCTTATAAAAATTCCGTCCTCGGAATTTGTTTAGTCTATATAAATGCACCATATTGCAATAGTAATCAAATACATAAATAAATCTATCCGCTAGCGCATACCTTATATTCTACTAGTTCTCAGCAAATAGAAAAGGGTATTTCTTGCGTATCTCATCTTCTAATTCCCACGACGCTTCTTCGATTTCATGATTCTTCCACAAAACTTTCACTAGTGGAATGCTTTTCGTACGTAGCTCTTAGACCTTGCGATCTAATAATTTTACCGGAACCTCTTCATATGCCAAATCTCCTTGTAACTGCAAAGGTTCATATCGAATTACGTGAGAAGGGTCAGGGATGTATTTTCTCAGCATAGAGACATGAAAGACATTATGTATATTTGCAAGTCCCGGAGGTAAGGCTATACGATAGGCCACAAGACCCACTCTCTCTAGAATTTCAAACGGTCCGATGAAGCGGGGGTTCAACTTCCCTTTCTTACCAAATCTAGTGACTCCCTTCATTGGTGCCACTCTAAGAAACACTTTGTCGCCTTCTGTAAATTCCAAGCTTCTTCGACGTATATCTACATAACTTTTCTGTCGGTCTTGAGCTGCTGACAGTCTTTGCCGAATTAAAGCAACTTTATCTATGGTATCCTGCACAATATCTGGTCCTAAAATCCTTCGTTCACCAAGCTCGTCCCAATAAAGTGGGGATCGACATTTTCATCCGTACAATGCTTCATATGGAGCCATTCCAATGCTTGCTTGATGGCTGTTATTGTAAGCGAATTCCACCAAAGGAAGATAGCATGCCTAGCTACCACTGAAATCTAGTACACAGGCTCGTAACATGTCCTCCAATGTTTGGATGGTCCTTTCTGACTGTCCGTCCGTCTGAGGATGGTATGCTGTGACAATCCTAAGTCCCTTTAGAGTATTTTTAGTTGACTCGTAGATTTTTTTTTTAAAAAAAATGGGTTGGCTTAGGTTAACAATTAGAATGGACGAATTAAAAATATATAATAATAATACATAATATATATATATATATATTGAAGCCCGGCCCTAGGCGCCGACTACCAAAAGAAAAAAAAAAACCCTAAGCTCCTTGAAAACCTATTTCCTCTGATCTTCTACTCAGCCTATTTAAGGGAGTGAAACAAGCTTGCCGCACACCAAGAGAGAAAGAAAGAAAGAAAAAAAAAAAAGAAAAGAGAAAAGGGATTTTTCTTGCCGCTCACTTTTCCCTCGTCACGTTGCTCTCCCTGTGTGTGTTAGGTATGGCCTCACATATTTGCTTTTCTTCATCTGATATATATATATATATACTCATTAATAGCACAATTGTGAGTCAAATTTCAGCATTTTACCCTGGTTGTCAGGTTTTCCTGTAGTGGAAAGAGATTTGTCTCTTTGTTTTTACTCCCCACGGTAACTATATATATATATATATATATATATAGCATGCTAACGGACGTGTATATATATATATATGGTATTCAAGTTGTTCACCTATATATATATAGATGGGGTAGTGGGCAGTGTAAATATATATACATATATATATATATATATATATATATAGTATGGAAGAACTTAAAGTATATATACATAAAGGAGTACTACTAAATAAAATAAATTCTGAAAATTTTAAGAGAAAATATACCTAAATACCTAAGTAAGTTCATTCTCAATTTATTAGCAAGCCAACTCATAATAGTAGTAGAATGTTTTGTGGTGACGTGTATGAGGGTAGTAATGTGTCTGTATTTCCTTGAGGAGATTAGTTAGCAGTCAGAGGAAAATTTTACTGCAGTCAAGAGGTAAGTGAATTTATTATCCCTTCCATAAAAAACTATCATGTCATGCTATTTATGCAATTTTGTTTTCAATTGCAAATGATTATTTTGTTGATATTATGGAATTTTGCTACATGCACGACAAGTTTGAGAAAAAGAGATATTGTGAAAATAGTGATGTTTATAAAGAGAATTTTGAGACAATAAACATAAACCCTCCTACATGTTGCCCTAGAGAAGTACAAGCAATGAGAAAAGAATGTTATAAAATGAGGGCACATGTAGGGAGGAGTGTATTTTTGGCCCAAGAGAAACAAGAGAAAAGCTCGGTACCGATGCTAAGGATGGAGGCGCAACCGCTGAAGGAGGCTCTGCCAGAAGGTGGTTCCATCATAGTTTTATTTTTGCCATGCTGAGTGCACCCAGAGTTAATCGGCTGGCCAGGGGACGGGGCTGCGGCCACAGTATCTCATCCCAGGTCGCAAGGACCGCGCAACCCTAGTATATGGGGGTAACAGTATACATGGGCCCTAGTATGAGATAAAGACTATCATCAATTTTATTGATGAAAATATATTTTATTTACTTTCTGTTTTCTTTAAAAATATACTGGGAACATATGTAGTTATGAGTTCCATTTTTCAAAACGGGACAAGGAGTAAAACTGCTCATGGCTGTGGATTTCACTTACTGGGCCCCCTTTGGGCTCATTAGTTTTTATTTCTTGTTTCAGGTGGTGACCAGGCTGCACTAGGAGGCCGGAATGGGGGCGGGCGTATTTAGGATTTCTTATGATTTCATATTAGTCAAGTTAATAAGTGCGTTGGCACAGTTTTCTTTCATAAATTGATAGATTTATTTTAATAAGGATATCTATCTCGTTGTGAGACATATTTCTGTTAAACAAGAATATTTCAGTTTAGTTATTATTTTTAGACATGATATTCTAGACTTTCATGCATTCATTGTTATACTAGTATTGTTTAGTTGATAAACCTTATGGATCTTTGCAAGTAAGAAAATCATTAACAAACCTAACCCTAACGGGCTGGGGATGTTACATATGCAGTGCTAAATCTCAACTTAGTCCCCATTGCTTCTTGTAGACTCTTCCAAAATCTTGACGTGAAACGAGAATCTCTATCCGACACTATTGATACAGGTACCCCATGTAATCGAACAATCTCATGTAAATACAGTTCTGTCAGCTTCTCCAGTGAGTATCTCACCTTTATTGGAATAAAGTGAGCGGCTTTAGTCAACCTATCCACAATCACCCATATTGCATCGTACCCCGCCTGAGTTCGTGGTAACCCCACTAAAAAGTCCATGGCTATTGCTTCCCATTTCCACACCGGTATTTCTAAAGGTTGCAGTGGTCCTGCAGGTCTTTGATGTTCTGCTTTGATTTGTTGACATGTTGAGCATCGCCCTACAAATTCAGCAATGTCCCGCTTCATTCCGTTCCACCAAAAGCGTTCCTTAAGATCCCGATACATCTTAGTGCCTCCTGGGTGTACTGTATATGGTGAGACGTGTTCTTCTTCCAATATCAACTTCTTTATATCCTCATTATTAGGCACACAAACTCTATTCTGGTATCTGAACAAACCATCTGATGTGGTACCAAAACCCAAGATCCAACCTTTGTTGGCTTTCTCTTTAATTTGAATGATCTCTTCACCTTTTTCTTGAGCCACGCGGATATCCTCCAGTAGTGTGGATTTAATCTCGAGTTTCGCCATTAATGCTTGCACCTCTCCTATCACGATCTCCATATCGAGCCTCTCAATGTCCGTCTTTAGATTATGGGGCAAGGATTTTAAACATGCTATCTCACTTCTTGATTTTCCGCTTAAGGCATCTGTAACCACGTTGGCTTTCCCGGTGTGGTAATTAATTACACAGTTGTAGTCCTTTATTAGCTCCAGCCATCGCCTCTGCCTTAAATTTAGTTCCTTCTGCGTGAATAAGTATTTAAGGCTTTTGTGATCTGTATAAATTTCGCACTTCACCCCGTAAAGATAATGTCTCCAGATTTTTAATGCAAAAACTATTGTAGCAAGTTCTAAATCATGGGTGGGATAATTCAGCTCATAACTTTTAAGTTGTCGAGAGACATATGCTACTACTCTGTCATTTTGCATGAGGACGCAGCCAAGCCCCTTTCTAGAAGCGTCGCTATAAATAACAAATTCACAAGATTCTGATGGAAGCGTTAAAATTGGAGCAGTTACCAACCGCCGTTTTAGTTCTTGAAAACTTTGCTCACATTCATCAGTCCACAAGAAACGAGCATTCTTTCTTGTCAAAGCAGTCAGCGATCTAGACAATTTTGAAAAACCTTCTACAAAACGCCGATAATAGCCAGCCAGACCCAAGAAACTTCTGATTTCATGTACATTGGTGGGTCTCTCCCAATTTACTACAGCTTCAACTTTCTTGGGGCCTACTGAGATGCCGTCTTTTCATACTACATGTCCGAGAAAAGTGACTCTATCCAACCAAAACTCGTACTTTGAAAACTTTGCGTACAACTGTTTTTCTCTAAGCCTTTGCAAAACACACCTCAAATGGTCTTCATGTTCTTTCAAGCTTTTGGAGTAGATTAAGATATCGTCAATGAACACCACCACGAATTGATCTAAGAAATCATGGAATACTCGATTCATCAGGTCCATGAATGCTACTGGGGCGTTAGCTATTCCAAATGGCATTACCAAATACTCATAATGGCCATATCGGGTGCGGAAAGCCATCTTGGAAATATCTTCCCTCCTTAATGGCCAGAACCGTTGTTAGAATATTATGAATCCTCTCTTTGCTTGGTCCTTACTCTTGGCTTGGTTGCCAAGTTACTTGGTCCCTACACTTGGCTTGGTTGCCAAGTTAATTTCCTTATAGAGATTGTTTTCTTGCAAGTTAATTTATTCTATAATTATTGTATTATTTTGTAATTATTGTATTTCCTTTCTTTTACGGCCTCATTCAACTATAAATAGGCCATTCCATTGTACAATTCAAAACACATCAGAAATACAAATTTCTTCTCCACAATTATCTTTCTGTTGTCTTTTTCTACACCTCAACTGGTGATACCCCAAACGAAGGTCGATCTTTGAGAAAATCAGAGCACCCTTCAGCTGGTTGAACAAATCGTCTATGCGAGGTAGTGGATATCGATTTTTTATGGTGATTTTTTTAAGTTCTTGGTAGTCAATACACATCCGAAAAGTACCATCCTTCTTTTTCACAAAGAGCACAGGCGCTCCCCATAGCGATATGCTGGGGCGAATAAATCCTTTGTCTAACAATTCTTGTAGCTGGGTCTTCAATTCTTTTAATTCTGCTAGTGCCATCCTGTAGGGTGCCTAGGATATTGGAGCTGCTCTCGGAATTAAATCAATGCAAAATTCTATCTCCCTGTCAGGAGGAAGTCCTGGAAAGACATCAAGAAATTCTTGTACCACTGTTATCTCCTCCATTTTTCTCTCCTCTTGAGGCGACTCCTTTAAGCATGCCAGGTAGACTTGCCATCCTTCTAATAATAATTGCTTGGCTTGTATTGCTGAGATTAGTTGTGGAGTGGCGCCCACCTTGGTTCCCACAAATTTGAATTCGGAGTTAGTTGGAAATCTGAAAATTATCTCTTTGTTGTGGCAATCAATGATGGCATGATTGTTTGATAACCAATCCATTTCGAGGATAATATCGAACCCTTCCATATCGAACACTATCAAATTAGCCGTGAGGATTCTTCCCTCAATAAGAATTGGGCAACCCAAGACTATTTTCCTGCATAACACTAATTTGCCTACCAGGGTAGATACTAGTACTCCTACTTCCATTGGTTCTATATTAATACAAAATCTCCTAGCATACTTAGCTGATATAAAAGAATGAGTAGCTCTAGAATCGAATAAAACCACAGCCTTGCCAAATAAGAGAGATAGAATACCTGTGACTACTCCATTCTCCGTTTCTGTTTCACCTAGTGTGAGGGCATAAACCTTTGCTGGAGTGGGTGGTATGCGATTATTCCTTGCCTGTAGTGATGCAACACCTCCTTTTGCCCTTGGGCAATCCCGGGCAGAGTGACCGGCCTGACCGCATCGGTAGCACATGTTAGTCTCCGTACGACACAATCCGTAGTAGGGGCGTTGACATTTTGGACAGGGCACGCCGATGGCTAAACTCGGTCTGTTCCCCATGGGTTTGACTCCCTAGTTATTTCCGTTCGGTCTTCGTTTCCATCCAGCTTGGTTTTGATTTGGTGGGGGTGCAGCCCTCTTTCGTGTTTCCGCTATTGCCAAAGCACTTCTCTTCACGCTCTCTTCAACTAGAGACGCCTTGTTGACTAATTTCACAAAATCTTGAATTTCAAAGCATACAACACGCTCATGGATTTGTGGGTTGAGACCCTGTTCAAACTTCTTTACTCGATTTTGTTCATCCGCCACCAAGTAGGGAGCAAAGCGAGCCAATTCATTGAAGCGGCCAGCATACTGGGCGACTGTCATATTTCCCTGGGTGAGGTCCATGAATTCTCGAGCCTTCGCGTCCCTAAGAATCTTGGGAAAATATTGCTGGAGAAATTCTTTTTGAAATCCCGGCCAAGAGATTGCTTCCTCCCTGCCTAGTTCTTGAATCAGTAATACCTTTTTGGCAGTCCACCAGTGCCTGGCTTCACCTGACTCAATAAGTGAGCGGTTTTGTGCCTCCTCCTCAGATGCCTCTGGCTCAACTACAGGTTCATCTTCAGCCATCGGCTCAGCCTCACTCTCTTCCGCACCAGCTACTAGTCCCCGAGGCATGTGGGACAAGCTCTTGTTCCATTGGCGAATGCCAAATATGGGAGTAGTAGTGACTGGCTCATCAGCTGCGGTACCCTTGATGCCTTTCTTCCGGAGGATGTACGAGATTAAGTATGGGAAAGGCAACCCCCATGAATGTGTGGACTCCGCTCCTCCAACGTGCACCCCATTCCAAAATTTCTGAATTTGGTTCCAAATTATGTCGGGAATGGAGTACCAAGCATCTTTATGGAAGGCGTAGAGTGTTTGAAGAAATTGATCCCGCCTCTGAGATTTGTGCCCCAAGGGAAAAGCATTACGGTGTAATATGGAGTCCACAAACCAAAGCCGTGAGGTAGCTTGGATCGGCTGCCGACATTATGATGGGAATCGGCATATTGCCCATCGCACATGTCCTCAATGATTTCCGCCACGTAGAATTTGGCTGGTTGCTCAGCAAGTTGTGCGGCTTCTGGAGGGTGCTCATGATTGCATTGAAGGGCAGCAGCAATGTCGGCTCGTGTTACGTCAATAGCTTTGCCTTTCACTTTGGAAGAGAGGGCCGCCACGTTGTTGCAGTCATGCGACAGGTTGGCATAGAACTCGATCACCAATTTTCTGTAGGAAATGGTGGTGACCGGCTTGAAAAGCTTGTTGAGCCCCCGGTGCTTGAACTCGGCGACTGCCCATTGAGTCGCCTCAAGATTTTGAAAGTCTTTGCGAATGGCGAAGGTGGTCTCAAATAGCAGCTCCCGCTCTTCAAAAGTGGGCGGGAGAGAAATGGCTCGGGTATTGGACCCTCGGGAGGACGAAGCTCGAGCTCTTGGCATGATGAGCTTGATTGGGGACTTTTGACAAACACTTGGTGTGCACTAGAGATAACCAAAATTGCAAAACAAAGCAACTCCGCTTAAAACCCCCTGCAAAAACATCAAAATCCAACCACAACAAAGCAATGTGGGTGGATGAACACCCACAATTGCAGAAATATGAGAAAAAAAAAAAGTTCGGGAAGTGATCAGGGCTGGGGTGTTGATGGGAATGGGGAACGGGGTGTAAAGTAGAGGTGGTGAAAAATACCTGGTATGGTTGCCGGAGAAGAGAACAGTGTGGTGGCTGTGTGGTAGAGGTGGTGAAAAACGGTGGAGGAGCGTCGCGGGTGGGTGCTGCTTGGAGATGAAAAATATGTGGGGTGTGGGGGGAAAGTGACCTAAAGTAGGTCACGTGGTGTGCTGTCCGAGTGCGATCGATCGATTGCACAAATGGTGCGATCGATCGCATACGGGCAGCATGTGCGTGTTGTTTCTGTTACTGCGATCGATCACACTTTGGGTGCGATCGATTGCAGTAACAGAATGTTAAAAGAGATTACATATATATATATATTATTTTATTTTAATTTTATGACAAATTTTAATTGCATAATGTACAACAACTTTGATAGTGATACAATGAAATGATAGGATCAAGTGACAATCAAAATTGAAACAATTGAAATTAAAGGTTCGTTCAAAAATCCGTTTGATCATAGTACATTTGTTCAATCGATCATGATAGGATCAAATGATCGATCAAACTTGAAACAATTAAAATTGAAGGTTTGATCGAATATCCAATCAATCATAATGAATTAGTTCGATTGATCGTGATAAGATCAAATAATTGAAACAATTGAAATTGAAGGTTTGATCAAATATTCGATTGGTCCTACCTAGTGCATTCGTTCGATCGATCATGATCAGATCAAATGATCAAACAAAATTCAAACAAATTAAATGTTCGATCGAGCATTGAATTGAAGTCTAAGCATTTTATATTATATTAGTGCATTACTTAAATTGATCGGGATACAATCAATAAAACTTGACATGATTGAAGGTTCAATCAAACATCTGATAAAATCAATTCTGATCGATACTATTACATATTAGTCTGATCGATCATAATGGGATCAAATGTTCGATCAAACATCCAATTGATCATAATGAATTAGTTCGATTGATCGTGATATGATTAAATGATCGATCCTAATAGATTAGTTCGATTGGTCGCGATAGTATCAATCGTTCGATCAAACATCTGATCTATCATAATGAATTAGTTCGATTGATCATGATAGAATCAAATGTCCGATCGATCCTACTGAATTAGTTTGATTGATCGTGATAGGATTAAATGTTCGATCAAACATCCGATCGATCATAATGAATTAGTTCGATTGATCGTGATATGATTAAATGATCGAGCAAACATCCGATCGATCCTAATAGATTAGTTCGATTGATCGCGATAGGATCAATCATTCGATCAAACATCTGATCGATCATAATGAATTAGTTCGATTGATCATGATAGAATCAAATGTCCGATCGATCCTACTGAATTAGTTCGATTGATCGTGATAAGATTAAATGTTCGATCAAGCATCCGAGCGATTCTAATGAATTAGTTCCATTGATTGTGGTATGATCAATTGATAGATCAAACTAAATACAATTGAAGGTTCAATCCAACATTCAATTGAACTGTCAGCTTTTTATATTATCTTAGTGCCTTAGTTATATTGATCTTATATTATCTTTGGAATTTGTATTATTTTATAACTAATTATAAGAGAAATATCAACTTAATGACCTTTATCATAAAAATTTTATAAACAAAAATTTTTAGTTAATATTATAATAATAAAAACATATTATAAGAAAAAAATTACAAATAACTAAATAAATAAAAATTAAAAAATTGGTAGTATAATTTTTTTTTGGGAAAAATATAAAAAAGATACTAAAGTAGCCTCTCGAACAACCAAATTGTATAAAAATGCCACTTATTTTTAATATTCATATAATACCCCTATTATTTTAACAAATAAATAATAAAATAATTGAAAAAAAAAAACGAAAATTTATTCAAAAAATAAATTACAAATTGCTTCATGTTTTTTTATATTTTTCTCATTTATTTTGGAGCCTTTTTTTTTGCTGTTGTTGTTATTTTTTATTTTTTATTTTTTTTGAAAGAAAAATACCCCAAATAGCCACTAATTGAGCTGCACAAAATAAATTGCCGCCATCTACTAAAAACTGGCGGGTGCTCAAAATTTCGGACGAAATTTGTTTCCCAAATCCCACGACCAAGAAAAGAAGAAGCTGCAGCTGCTAATATCGCTCTCTCTCTCACTCAGTACTCTGGTGCAAGGTTCTCTCTCCGGCAGCTCTCTTTCTAGCGCATCTTTCTCTGCCAGCTCTCACTCCGGCGCACTTAACGCTCTCCTGTAGCTTTCTCTCCGGTATGAGTTTCTCCTAACCCTTGAAAACCTTAAATGAGTTTCTCTTCTCTTCTTCTCTTTCTATTTTGCATCTACTGTTCATGGGTTGCATTTTTGCATCTAAAATGGTTGATTTTTGTGGTTTCTATACTGTTTCTTGTGATTTTGAGTATTGGGATATTTTCAAACGTAGTAGGAGACTAATATTTGATCATTTCAAGCTTGTGTTATGTGTAAATTTATTCAATTTTGCTCTTCATTTTGTTGTCAATACTGTCTCTGGAGAAAATCCAATTGATTTCTTGATGGCATATTTACTAACCTGTAGAGTATAGCCCTTTAATCTGATTTCAGGTGAATTCCTTTTCTTTTAATTTTTCCATTGAGGAGTTGGGTAAATTTCCTTATTTATTCAATATAGTGATCTCAACTCGGATTGTGTCCGTACAAGTCTCTAGTCATTGATATGGTAAATATCTCTGCTGTACTTTCTTCCCTGTAATGTCTATAGTTTGCTTAGTTTCAGAATTTTGTCACTACACCAAGAAAAGAAGAAGAAGAAAAATAGGATCGAAATAGTTTCCTTTTAAACCTTGGTTAGGCAGCTCAAATCTTACCAGATGAAACTAAGTTTATAAATAAGCTCTAAATATAACTTGAGTAGTGTTTTTACAATAACAACGCAAATATGACTTATTTTTTAGTAACACGCTAAGGCATTGCATGACGTGGGCCTTGAGGAGAATGTTAGCAATTGAAGCGGGGAGAGATATCATTAAAGACAGAGTGTATTAAGGGGAGGTTTATACTACTAGCTGGGGATAAGTTTTAGCTTTCTCTATTATCAAGGCTCTTAAGAAAATAGTACCTTTAAATCAAAGGCATTGTATCTCAAACAGATTTCTTGGGATTGCAATATTAAACTAGCTTGACACCAATCCTGCCTCTCTTTCAAACCACTAATTAAAGATAATTAAATACTATTATATGCCCCATCAACGCATCAAATTTGGCAGGTCTATACAAGCAGGTTGCAATAACCATGTCATGATCACAACTGTTGTAAAATAAAAAGCATATGATCGAGTGAAGTATCTTACTTCTTATAGCAATGAAATTAGCTTTTGGTGCAATCTAGGTAGGGATAATAACTTATGACACGACCTGCAAACCCAACACAAACTCAACATGGATTTAGCGAGTTAGAATTAAAGAGTCTGACTCGTTTAATTAAATGTGTAAAATTAGGGTTGATCCATATAGTCTTATACGCATACCTTGACACAACCCGAACTCGAAACACAAGAACTTACCACCCCTAACTATTCATGGCAAGAGTAATTAATAGTACTGCAAATTGGAGAGAATATATGAAAAATAAAATTTATGACATTACCTGTAAATTAACATTCTAGAGCCATGTTGTATAAAGTGTCAAACTAGAGCCATGTTGTATTATTTGATTAGTTTGATGTAACATATGGTTAATTAATTGGATGACATATTGACAGAGAGACGTAGATAAAAAAATTAAAGATTTAATTGTCAAAATTGAAATCGCACAAAAACCCTAATAACTTAATTTGATTTTTTGCTTTAAAATATTTACATACCAAGAACATCTTGAACAGTTTTGTTGTTGCCCCAAATGTAAGAGAACATATAGTTATAGCTCTACAAAATGAATGAGCTGGTTATAGTAATAGAAAAACAAAAGGGGAAGCTAGTAAGATTTGCTATAGTCATGTTGAGGCCTTAGTCTTTGTGGCTATGGTTTTATTCTCTACCAAATCATCAAAACTGAAAAAGAGAATAAAAATAGGTTATTGGTTGGGATAGCTTTTAAGCTTGTGTGTATCTTAAGATTTTGTAGATTTCATAACTCTACTCTTTTGAACTTTGAAGTTTAAGTTGGTTCTATTCTGAATTCTTTTTTAGTGCCTTTGCTACTTCTAGTTGGCTTTCAACTTTGATCTGTTTTGGCTACTTCTAGTTGGCTTTGGTCAATGATCTGTGAAAAAACTTATTCCAGGGCTATAGTTAAGTATGTTTTAAGAGTCCTAGAAAAATAGTTGTGGTTCTCTCAGGCCGTAGTGTGATCGATCACACTCACTACAAGTATAAACCTTTCTAGTAGTGTGATCGATCGCACTACGTGCTGAATCCCCTGATTGTGCGATCGATCGCACTACGGGCTGAATCCCCTGACTGTGCGATCGATCACACCACCAGAAAGTAAAAACCTTTATGGTGGTGCGATCGATCGCACCACTAGAAAGTAAAAACCTTTATGGTGGTGCGATCGATCGCACTACGTGCTGAATCCCCTGATTGTGCGATCGATCGCACTCACTACAAGTAAAAACCTTTCTGGTGGTGCGATCGATCGCACACGTGATCGTCTGAAAACTTGTATTCCCACTGCATCTCTCCCTTCTTCTCTTGTGGTTGCATTAAAACCTCTCTTCTTCTCTTGTAACCTATTAAACCTTGCTTCTTCTCTTATTATTACTTGTTTATTAGTATGAAGTCTTATTCTTATATTAGGATTAGTACATGATTGTATTGTCTTTTCCATTTAAGTGCAATAAGAAAGCATCACAATAAACTTAAAGCAAGACAACATTCTATAATAAATATCAAAGCTAACAACAATGGTAAAAAATGTAAAACTGTCATTGAGTTAAACAAGTAAATAAATTACAAATAAAAATTTGTTCTAAACTACTAACCCACTTCTAGAATATTTTGTTAGGTAACATGGCATTGAGCTAGCATCAATATTTGAGAATAGAGCTCTCATTTAATTCTATTAATTCTTAAGAATCTGATCTTCTAATTTCTTTGTGTGCGTACATGTACATAACGAATAACCTCTAATAGGAACATCAATATGGATAGGAGTTGGATGCGGGAAAGTACTCGATGTTCAGAGCGATTTCAAATAGGTGTGGAACAATTCATGGGAATGGCAGTTAAATCAGTTGATTCACGTGATATGACAAAGTGTCCATGCCGTGATTGTGCAAATCGATATTATTCTCATATTAGCGAGGTGAAGGGTCACTTGTATATGAATGGATTTACTCCGACATACACTCGATGGATATTTCACGGGGAAGAAGATTATTTTAGGGTAAACACTTTTACAAACATGCACACATATACAACTGAAATGATGGAGGAGGTTGATGCAGTTGAAGATTTGTTAGACAATGTATGCATGAGGATATTTGTTGATGCTAACATCAGAGAATCCTCTACTTCACTGGGCCCCACAACTAATGATCACGAACAAACAAGCTCCTTTTACCGATTTTGGGAAGATGGTTTACGAGAACTTTATCTAAGCTGCAAGAAATTTACACAAATTGCTTTTATACTGAAGATGCTTCATATAAAGGCGTTCTGCAAAATGAGTAACAAGGCGTTTGATATGATGATTGACTTGATAAAGGCGGCCCTCCCAGATGGAGAGACATTGCTACTCTCGTATATAGAAGTAATACAGTTTAGGCGACACGTGAGATTCGATTACGATAAGATACACGCATGCAAAAATGGCTGTGTGCGTTTTTGGAAAGAACATGCAGACAAAGTGGTATGCCCAAAGTGCAACAATTCAAGATGGATTGATGGCAAAGGCAAAAAAAGTAATATTCCTCAAAAGGTCTTACGGTATTTCTCAATAAAATCAAGGTTACAACGGTTGTTTATGACAAAAGAAATGGCCAAGGAAATGCGGTGGCACAAAGAAGGTCGAGAAGATGATGGCAATACTCTCAGACACCCCGCCGATTCTATTGTATGGAAAGAGTTTGATAAAAGACATGAGTGGTTTGCAAGTGATTCTCGCAACGTGCGGCTTGGCTTAGCAAGTGATGGTTTCAACCCATATGGTAATATGAGTACAACATATAGCATATGGGCAGTAATGTTAACGGTGTACAATCTCCCTCTGTGGATGTGTTTGAAGAGTCCAAATTTGATGTTGTCCCTTATTATCCATGGGTAGGGCTGTTAAGTGAGCGAAGCGTCTCGCGAGCAAGCTCGGGCTCGGCTCGCATAAGCTCGGCTCGTGCTCGACTCGAATATTAAGTGAAGCACTTCGTGAACACAAATCCTAGCTCGAATATTAAACGAAGCAGGCTCGGCTCGACTCGGCTAACTCGTGAGCAGCTCGTGAGCTCGGCTCATATAAGGCTCGCCTCGTTTATTAAGCTCGGCTCGTATATTTTTTATTAAGTAACAAATAACAATATATAATCAATATTACTCATTCACTCAATAATAACAAATATATTATATACCTTTGTTTTTTTTTAGTTATTTATGTATATGTGTGTATATATATAATATATATAATATATGTATATATTAATATAAAAACATATATATATATATATATATATATATATATATATTATCATTAATCATTTTATCATATGATATAATTATATAGTACAAGTGTACAACCGCACAAGTTATTGTGTCATTTAATACAAATATTATAATTAGATAGTTTATACTTTGGAAATTGAAATCGTATATATCACATAATCATTAATCATTATATAATCATATGGTATATCTGCATAAGTTATCGTGTTATTTAATCAATACATTATAATTATATACTTTATTCTTATAAAACATATATGATGTATCACATGATCTTAGATCTAAGATAATATTAATATTAATTGTGAGATAATATGATCATAAAATTTAAGTATGAGTGTATGACCATTACATCATATGAATTTATTACTTAGAGTTTGAGTATTACTATTAGATTAAATGATTAATAATTAAGTAACTAATGTGTTTCTTATAATTTACACATTATAAATTTATAATCACAATTTATGGTAAATAAAAACTTAACAATTTGAATTTAAATCATATATCATGAATTGTGATAATGAGAACATATAATATAAGTATATAAGTTATAACAATTAACATTGACCCATTACCCATATAAATCAGATAATGATACAATCATAAAACCATATAAGTATATAAATGTTTATATATAAGATACAATATATATTAATATTGACATTATATACTTGACCCATATTAAGCATTAACATTTTAACATATTAACTAAATAATACTATATGTAATATGATAATAGTGATTAGTGTGTGTGAGTGTGTGACATAAAGCATTTTACGTTGTGATTTAAAAAATACTTAATCTAAAATAAGAAGAAAAAAAAAATATGAGATTGAAAAAAGCACAATTTTTAAAATATTAATTATTAAAATTGAAATATCAAACTGATCCTAAATAATACTACATAACACAATATTTATTCATAATTCCTAAATTTTGAATTTTGAATTTTTTATTGAATTTAATAATTTAATTGAATTTAAATTTGATCTATGGTATATAAGTGTAATCGTAGCCGTCCAAAATGTTATGATGATCTAATAGCCATTGGATGATATTAATGGATGACAGCTATCAAGCATTTACTAAGAAGAATGTATATGGTGTAACAGAGACACCGTAAGCTTGCCTTGTTTGATCTAATCTGACGAGTAATATTAAATGTTGAAAACGTATATATAATCAATGGATCATATTAAACAAGCACATCAGATCTAAGTAGGGACAGCCACATGGGATAAGCTTTTGGTAAAACGAATCCAACCGTTAATATTTAAAATTTAATTATTTTTCCAAATCCAACGGTTGCAAATTAGAGAACCCAAATTTAACCTAAATCTATCATCTCTGATCTCTATTCTCTCCATTCTCTCGACTCTCCTCTCACTGTCTCCACCATCCTCCTCGCCTCCTATCTCTGTTGCCGCTCGGCCCGCTCCTACCACTCCCCCAGTGCCCCCAACAGCAACCACCACCACCACCGCAGCAACCACACACCTTGACGCCTGGCTGAAGCTAAACGGCTCGTGCTCGGTTTCCAGGAACTTGCCGCTGCCAACCCCGCTGTCCACGCCGCTCTCGGAGGTCGTTTCACTCTCGCAGACTCGCAGTACGCCGCGGATCGGAGGCGGAGGAGGTGATAAGATTTGTGGGTTTTTCTTTTCTTTTTGGGTTATTTTTTCTCCGTTTCTTCTTGGGTGGTGGGTGGTTTGGGGTTTTGCTACACGAGTGGTTTTTTTAAAATAAAAAATAAAAACCACAATGGAAGTTCAGGTTTAATTTTTTATCATTAAAAGGAGCATGATAATGGTATGATTTTAAGAATGTTTTTGATAATCCAAGGAGAATGAAAGTACCTCCCAAAGGAATAATTATTTGTCAAAAATGGACGACATCCTGGCTAGTTTTAGATGAACAATGATTTTTCTTTTTTGGATGACTAGATGAATGGCTTTTCTGCTTGCCAACTTTCTGGTATTCTTAGTTGTAATCTTGGTAATATCAGCTCTTGTCGTGAAATATGAAGACCTTGTTGTTTACTGATGGTTTAGGTTGTGATTGTTGAACAAAGATAAGGGCTTGGACTTGAACAAAGATGTCCATATTCAAAATTGGCACAGTTCATGAAGTTTTGTTGTATTACAGCTGCAGAAGCTGTGTTAATTCAGCAGTTTTGAGTTTTATTTGCAGTTTCCCTTCTTTATTGTCATCCAATTCTAATAACTATGGTCTTAGTTTTAGATCTGTACCAATTGAAAATGGTTTATTGTGACGTTTCTACAATCAATTACTTATCAAAAATCTGCAGTCAATTAGCTTTTTCTTCAGATCTGTACCAATTGGATGATTTTTGTAATAATCTAATACACTTAAATTACAAAGTCAAAAAAAAAAAAGAAAAAAAGTCGAGCCCGAGCAAAATAGACGAGCTCGAGCTCGAGCTCGAACAGGGTTCTAATCCTGTCGAGCCGAGCTCGAGCAGCAAAGTCGGGCTCGACTCGAGCTCGAGCCTGACCCAAAAATAAACGAGCCGAGCCTGGACAGCCAAAGCTCGCCCAAACTCGGCTCATTTACACCCCTAGGTAAGACTCCAACAAATGGTAATAAGTATTTTCATAAGTTGCTCTCAACAGCTAACTGTATTACTATTAAGTTTCCTCAATCCGCCCCCCACCCACCATGTTTTGCTATTGTGTCTGTGTGTAAATTGACATGCATGCATATGCTTGTATGTGTGTATTCAAAAACACATAAACAAAAAAGCTAAAACTACCTCTGAAAAAGCAGAGGCTCGAACAATGTGCTTGTGTTCAAATGAGTGCAACTCATCACCTGTTAATGCATCCCAAATTTTCCTGCAAATGAGATCAAGCCACATAACATGTCAACTTTTATTCAGTACACAACACTAAATGAGACTTGCAACATTCATTCCAGTTTTTCTTAGATTAACAAAGACGTTGTAATGGCACTATACTGCTGAATATAAATGCTTAACTAAAACCCCACTCAACTACTTGTAACTCTGTATTTTACACCATATAAAATACTCCATCAAGAAGAACAACAAACTTATCATGGTTCCAACTTTTAGATGAGTATATACAGACTAGGAATGCATGGCCAACATAACACGGAGTATAAGGGAAAATAAGTGGGATACCTAATAATGCCAAAACTGACAAGAAGCCTAAATCGAAACAAAGACAGACATAGAAAATGCTAACATCAGATTACAATAAACAATTCAGAAAAGTTTCCTGGCTAAGTTAAACATAGAGAGTGTTCCCATGCTTCACAGTAGTGCCAAAGACATTTCTTTAACAAAAATAATTCAGAAAATGTTAACATCAGATTACAATAAACAATTCAGAAAAGTTTCCTGGCTAAGTTAAACATGAAGGGTGTTCTCATGCTTCACAGTAGTGCCAAAGACATTTCTTTAACAAAAATAATTTTCCAAATGATTTCACACCATGCAAAGCATACAGCATTGATAAATGCATCGAGTAAACAAGGGAAATAATTAATTCATACGCAGTGAAGTCCGCAGAACCAGTAGCAGCGCGTAAAGCATTAGTATCCAAGCAGCAACTCCACACCGCACCCTTATGTCCCTCAAATGTCCCAATCCAATCCCCAGTCTCTCCATTTCTGAGCATTGGATTAGAATCTGAACCACAAAGGTAGAAAAACTCAGATATCACCTCCATTACATTTAATAAATCCATTACATTGCAGGGAACATTCACCTATATTTACATGTATCCTAGTGCCACAGTTCCATGGACTATCTTGTTGATATAAAAATATTAGAACTCACCACCATTATAACTATCTAGGTATTAATGCATACAATTAATTTCAATTGTTCACTGAACCCGAGTTGTATATCTAGTTATACAATTGAATTCTTGATGAGCTACCTGTTCAAAATTTGATTAAGAATTAAGTCAATAAAACCAATTCTTGCCTAACCGGATAAATTGGTTATTCAGAACAATCCGATCACTAACAAATAACAGTTTTCTTATCAAATCTAGACACAAATAGCAGCAATAGCAATCCAATGTGAACACAAAAAAAACAACCCATATCCTATGAAAATGAACAAACAGAACAAGTTTCTACTCAGTAAATTCAAAATTTTGATAAAGAAATTCGAGAAGAATGCACGAAAACCAATCGACACAAATGCGAACCTTTGCTCGCGCTGATGAGGAAGAACCCATCGGGAGTAACCGGGCTGTAAAACAGATCCACTACTGGCCGGGAATGGCCGTGGCACACCAGCGGGACAGCTACCCTTTTCTTATCCATCACTTACAAACACCAACAAAATCCAATAACCTAATTAACAAATTATTTTCTTTTCTTTTCTTTTCTTTTCTGATGTGATCTGTAATTAAGGAATTGAACCCAAATAAAAAAAACCCTAACCCTAACAAATTTACACGAAATCGAAACCGGAAATTGATTAGTGATTACTGAAGCAAGGTCTGCGAAATGAAGATCAAGAGCTTAAGAAGTAAAATTTTGCGGGATTAATGGGAGAAATGGCGGTATTTGACACAGGTGGGAAACG
Source organism: Corylus avellana (assembly GCF_901000735.1). NCBI lineage: Eukaryota > Viridiplantae > Streptophyta > Magnoliopsida > Fagales > Betulaceae > Corylus > Corylus avellana. The sequence goes on along the minus strand of NC_081551.1, from coordinate 17,765,132 downwards.
CTGGTTCTTGGAATCCTCGGAAATGAAAATGGCGAGCTATGCGTGAATCCGCACCTCCTAACCCTCTACAATGGCTCTGAGTGAATCGAAGCTATAGCAAAATTACAGAAAATAAAAAACAAAAAACAAAAATGAAAATCTATATATGTTAGAGAGCAGAGCAGTGTGGCAAGGGCTAGGCGCAAGAAGAAATGGCACTGTATCTGGCTCTTTATATAGGGCGGGGACTTCTTGATTTTTGGCACATCTCAGGTTTGCTTTTCTGAAATTACTAATTTAGCCCTTACAGGCCCGTTCAACCAAACAGATAGGGGGGGCATTTGGACGGAAAAATCTTAAATAATTTTCTGGTTTTGTTGCATTTAAATATTCAAGAGTGTGAATTTTCTCTCGACTGTCAATTGCTAGAGAGGTGGAAATCCACTTCTCATATTCTTTTGCATTTTTATAGAAAATGAGAAAAATCTCTTCTCGTGTACCCTAAATTGATTATTTTATTTGTGTAATAATTTTACAGGATTTTGATGGTTAAATTTGTACAATAAAAAAATGTGATAGGTCAAGTTATTTCATATGACATAATAAAAGATATTGATTAAACTTCATTTCTTTTGAAACAATTATTTTTTGGTATGATTAAAAATCATAGTCAAACTAAAAATATTTTTGATTGACCAAAATAACCTTTTTTAATTTTTTGTAAAATGTTTTTCTCCTTTTTAATACAGTAAACAATTTTTCGAGTTTGAACTTTTCCTTCTTAAATTATTGGAGTTCACGCAGACCCTGCAGTGCCTCCACTGGACCACCGGTCGCCACCACCAAAGATTGCTGGAATTCGCCACGGTGTTCGCTGGATGTTGCCGTAACTTGTCGGTCATTTTTCCTATCGCTCATTTTTTCGTATGAGCTAAACACTGAAAACATTTTTATTTTATTTTAAAAAAAAAAAAAAATTAATTTTTTTATATAAATATAGACAAAATACTCGAAAATAGCAAACAAGCGGATGCACATGAATGCCTTTGAGTTTCTTTAATTTTTACGGAAGTCTAAGAGTTGGCGCAAAATTAAATCCACCTAAAAAAATTGCCCATGCATCTAAAACATTTAAAATTAAAAATATTATTTTAAAACATCAAAGGCAATTTTGAATAGCACATAAAGAGATTAAAATATGTCAACAATATTAAAGTGATTAAGCCAACGACTAAATTGATTTAATGGCGTCACTCCTAGTCTTGGCTCTTAAATAAAATTAAACTAACATTGAATAGGAACTATCTGATATTGTATTAGTATGATAAAGTTTAAAATGACAAACGCGTGAATGATGATGTCCACTTCATTAGGATCATATGATCTATTTGATTCGTTTTAAATGCAATAAAATCAAATTAAAGCGTCTTAGAGCATCTCCAACAATGAATTGTAGTTAAAAAAAAAAATTTGTAGGCTAGGGTTTTCTCGCTTTCTCTCTAGTGCCGCAGCCTAAGGTAAACCCCTCCCCCATGGTGAGGGGAGGAGGAATGGCCGTTTGCTGCCTCCCTCCTCCCCCTCACCTGCCCTTGCTCCGGGTGCCAGTAGTTTACTTGATGTCCCTGGCCCGGGTTGCCTCCTCCCTACCCCTTCTCCATCGCCCCTTCCTCTTTGTTCCGCTTTTGTCTCTGGCGGGGCTCTATGGTTGTTTTCTGTTCCTTTCCCTTTTGTTTCTTTGCTGTGTTTTTGGTATGTTGTTCTTGTAGCTTTGCCTGTGTGCCACTCAGTGTGGGTGCTGATTTTGGGGTTTCTTTCAAACTCCCCCCTGTTTTGTTTTGTGTTCGCCGCCGATCTCCTCTGCCCGCTCTACCGCCCACCGTCTGTTGTTGGGTTTTTCCTCGTGCCCCTCCAGCGAAGAGCCTCAACGCCCCCTGCTGCGATGGTTTTTCGGCCAACTGGCGATCGGCTTCGCCTCCCTCCGTCCACTGTTTTAGGCCTTTTTCCGCGTCCCTGCCACGTCGAACATCCAACGTTCCCTTCTGTTGTCGGTCTCCGGCGAGTGCACTATCGGCATCCATGCTGCGTGTGCCTGTTCCTGTTTTGTTTTACTTTCCTTGTATTGTCTTTGTTCCTGTTTTTCCCTGTATGCATTTCATTCATGTTATTTGCTTGTAATAAGGCTCTGCCTCTTTGGTTCGTCCACGTTTTATTTCGATTTTCTTGCTTCTATTTGTAATAAAGCTTTGGCCCCTCGATCTGTCTGCTTGGATGTGAACTGAACTTTGGTCCAGACCTTTGGGTCGTGGATGTGATTTTTGGTCCAAGCCTTTGAGTTGTGGACGTGAACTTTATCCTGGCTTTTGGGTCGAAGAGGAATTTGAGCTACCTATACATTGGATTGCGTTTGTCTTATGCAGATCTGTTATCTCAAATGAAAACTAGTCATAGGTTAGCGGAGGTTTTAGGTGATGATTGTATCTTTGTAGCTTCGGCTATAATTTGCATTTCCAGGGCTTTGTGCTATTGCAATGTAAGAGCTTTATGCTCGTGATTATTATCAATGAAATTGAAATGTTTTTCTTTCAAAAAAAGATTTGTAGTTTAACTACTCAAAATACTACTTTTTTAGGTTACCTACTACTTTTTTGTAATGAACTCCAAAAGACTCTCTATTTTATAATGTCTACTTTATTTAAATATTGTTTTTAATCTATTTTATTATTATTTTTTCCACTCCTCTCTCTCTCTCCCTCACCACAAACTGTATTAAACCACCTAAAACCACAATTTTGGAGAAATCAAACCACCTGAAACCCATCAAGGTGGTGTACAGAGGACGAAACTCTGTGGGTGGCCGAGTTTTGGCCGCCGGTTGTGCACCGGTCTTTTTCGCTAGTTGTTCTGATTGGATAGATCGAAACCCAGAAAGGCTCTCGGCCGCTGCTCCGTGGTCGTTTGGCCGTTGGGCGGCAGCCCTACAGGGATAGGGAGAGAGATGAGACACTGAGGGAGAAGGGACAAGGAGAGAAAATAGATGAGGAGGCACTGAGGGAGGAGAAGGGAGCGTGAGGGAGAAGGAGAGAAAGAGAGAAGAGAGAGAAAAGATTAAACAAATTGAAAGAAAGATAAAAGATAATTAAATAATAGTTACATATGCTACAGTGAACTTTCAAATATGAAAGTTCACTGTAGCATCTCTAAACAAAAATGCTATTTTATAGCACTACTGGAAGAAGAAAAAATGCTATTTTAACTAAAAAGTTAGTTTACATGGTCTCTTGGAGATGCTCTAAAAACTTATAATTTGACTAATTAAAAGGTAAAATAATAATCTATAAGACTATCAATCTAGAAAAACAAATTTAGACAAAAATCATAATTTATTACAAACAAGGATAAACTGCATATTAGGTTTGTGAAGCTTAAACATTTTACGATATGAACAATAGATGATGAACAATAGATGATGACCAAATGAACTTTAGAGTATATACGTTTTGACTTTGAGAACCAACTTTCAAAAAGGATAAGAGAGAAACCATTTTTAAAAGAGGGGCTTGTGTCTATAATATCCCAACCTTTAATTCAGATTAAGTATGCTTTAATTTGTACAAGTGAGTGTTGAGATTGATTCTAAGTGTTAGGGGGGGTAGAATTTTGGACTTTGTGGATTTTCTACTTGGGTGAATGTTCGAATTTGGATCTCAAGCGTTCGAGGGCACAAGTTTGAAGTTGGATCTTGATTTGCAATAAGCTTCATGTGATATAAAAATATTCTAAGAGCTCCATGTGATATGCACAAATAACTAATAAGTTTATGCATCTAATTTTTGTCTAATTTTTTGACCAAAACTATCAAATGCTACATTAGCACTAATCGGATTATGACACGTGTCACCCATGAGATGTATCTGTTATTTGACAGTTTTTGCCAAAAAGATTATACGGAAGTTGGATACATAGACATATTTGTTATTTTTGCATACTACAATGAGTACTTAGAACATTTTTATAGCACAAAAAAATTACTGCAAGTCAGTATAACCACAATGACCGATTTTGCATTTTTTTTTTCCTTGAGAAATGATAGGTTTATAAAATATTTTACAAAAAAAAAAAAAAACTCTTACAAAGTAATGTGGCATAATATGATTAAATTTCTTAAAATTTAAATTCATCTTATTCTCAATCATTTTGTATCATTTTGTAAAGTTTTTTTTGTAAAATATTTTGTAAGCTTAGCATTTCACTATATCACATCAATCACTTTTATTACTATTCAAATAAAAATTATTACAAAATATATATATATATATATATATATATATTATATATACTTTTCTACTTTTTCACATAAAAAATAAAAATAAAAAAAAAATCACCAAGCTCATTACCAAACGGACCCCAAGTTCTCTTCCTATTGTGGTGCGGACTCTAAGGCCCAAGCCCACACGCGAGCAGCTTTCTTTTTACTTACGAAAAGGATCAATGAAGTCCCAGTACAATAATATTTTCCCAATCACAAAAGGTTTGCGCACAGCTGCCGAACCTGAACTACGAATAGCGATTTACGTTCAGATCCGGAATCCAAAACCCTTCGATACTTGGTGTTGACGATATGGCGACGGTAGAAGTGGAAAGAAAGCAGGCAGAGGCGGCGGCGGTGGCGGAGGAGACGTGCTCGGCCAAGGCGTCCAAGCAAGGAGAGGGGCTGAGGCAGTACTACCTACAACACATCCATGAGCTCCAGCTCCAGGTCCGCCAGAAGACCCACAATCTCAACCGCCTCGAGGCCCAGCGTAACGAGCTCAATTCTAGAGGTATTCTTGACCCTAACCCTAATAACTGCTTCTTTTGGGATTGATTGGGGTTCTACTTTTATTTTGAAACTGGTTAGGTTTAGATGTGGTTTTGGTAGTTTTTCAATTATATTATAGGGTTAGGGTTTCGGATTGTCAATTGTTGGAATTGTGATAAAGCTTCTCGACTCTGTGAAAAAGTGATGGTTGGATTTGAACCGGAATGGATGGATTCATGTAGAAAAGGTGAGTTTAACTGTTTAAGAGTGGAATTTTTGGCGGTTCCGATAATAGGACGATACCAGTGATTGTTAAGAACGGTTCATGAATCAAATTTAAGGGAAAATAACCGAGAAAAGGATCAAAAGCAATAAGAATTCTTCTCAAATTCATGAGCAAAGAAGATGATAACCATTGTTTATTGTCGAGAAAATCTTTTTTCCATTTATCAAGTAAAAGTGTCGAATAAGCAAAGAAGATGCAAGCTATAATTTGCAAATGTTGATGGAGATAACATGAATGTGGGTGTTTCTTAAAGTCTATATATAAAAAAAAAATGCTTACACTCCCATTCGTTGAGAGCCATGCACATCATGAGTCGGTTTGAATTCAAAATTTTCATCATCTCAGGCTTAATCATTAAATTTGTCCCATCGTGGTTTTACTTTGGGTTGATGCAAAATCCCTCTATCAGGAAGTTAAGTACTTAATAGAAAGTTTGATGCTCCTTTTTTTTTTATTATCATGCTGTCATATAGTCGACGTTGTAACGAGTGGATTTTCATTGTCATGGGTTGCTCCAACACTAATTCTTTTTTTAAAAAAAAAATCTCTTAATTTCTGAAGGGTGGTTGGTCGTTAAGATTGAAGGATTCATTTGAACATGATGGCATGATAACACAAGTCTCGATTCTAATCACTTGTATCACTTTTATTTTTGTTGTTCTCTGTTTCTTTTAGTTTTCTTTTTCTTTAAAGTTTTGTTGGAATTGCTCTATTGGTCAATGGCATTACTTAACTATGAATAATTACAGTGAGGATGCTTAGGGAAGAACTACAGCTGCTCCAGGAACCTGGATCATATGTTGGTGAAGTTGTCAAAGTAATGGGGAAGAATAAGGTTTTAGTCAAAGTAAGTTGGTCCTCATTATTATTTCCATAAAATAAGTAAAATGACTATATACTTTTTGGAGTTCAGATTTTCAACCAAAGTTGCCCACCCCTCCCTTCTCAAATGCACTCAACTGTAATGTTGCAGCTGCACGTCAATAATTTTTTTGCATTCAACATCTGCATGAAGATTATAGTCTGCTTTTATTTTGCTGCCATGTGCTTGGGACCAATTTATTCTATTTCACTTTGTTATAATATGTATTTCAATAAATGTGGTGTTTTTGTTAATGATTTATCATAATGTTAGCAGTCATAATGAACGGTTGTGAAACTATGCTTTTAGACTTTAAAGATCACTCTGGTACATGTATATGTGACCTATTTTGACCCTAGGGGTATAAAATATTGATTTAGATAGAGAGGTCTTCTGTATTTTTCATGATGGAGGTAAGTTCAATTGGATAGGTGAGGCAAATTTTGTTGGTCCTATGCAACAAGGAATTGATAAAAAGTGGTTTGGTATCAGTGTACATAAACGTTTTTGATACATTTTAACCTAATGTTTCATTTTTTATTTCTAGGTTCATCCTGAAGGGAAATATGTTGTGGACATTGATAAAAATATTGATATCACAAAGATCACTCCATCAACAAGAGTTGCTCTCCGTAATGACAGCTATGTTCTTCATTTAATCTTGCCGAGCAAAGTTGATCCTTTGGTCAACCTGATGAAAGTTGAAAAAGTTCCTGATTCTACATATGATATGATTGGTGGTCTTGACCAGCAAATTAAAGAGATAAAGGAGGTTTCTCTCTTGCCCTTTCTTACTTTCTGCATTTAGGCTTCAATGTTTACTATGGTTCCGGTTAGGAAGTCATCTTAGGTGGTTGAGTGATTAATGGTTATTCATGATATGTAATTATCTTACCAGGTGATTGAGCTTCCAATCAAACATCCTGAATTATTTGAGAGTCTTGGAATAGCTCAACCTAAGGTAATATAATGTTGCCAAGTTGTTGTGTTGTTTGTTGTTTTTACTTAATTGAGATTGATGCTTACAATTTCCCCCAACTCTTAACTCTCTCTCTCTCTCTCTCTCTCTCTCATATAATAGGGTGTTCTGCTATATGGGCCACCTGGTACAGGGAAAACACTGTTGGCTAGGGCAGTGGCTCATCATACCGATTGTACTTTCATCAGGGTTTCTGGTTCTGAATTAGTTCAGAAGTACATTGGAGAAGGTTCCAGAATGGTTAGAGAACTTTTTGTCATGGCCAGGTTTGTATGATCTTCTTTATACATCACATACTTGATTTTTTCAAGTGTTGATGTATTAGTTGTTTGTTTTTTGTTTTTGGAAATATTCCCCCATGCCTTTGCATTTGCTTTTATGCTCTCTTTGTAGCGGGTGAGGCTTTGTATTGTTTATGGAAAACTAGATTAGGAAAAAGGTATATCTGTCTAACGCTGGGCCATGTAGTACTGAAGCCTTTTCATCCTTGAAATAAATGTGGTTCATATATACATATATATCCAGTCTATATGTCTCAGCAAGTGGCATCCCTGAACATGTAAAGGAACCACTTTGTAGTATCATTGAAATTGTGATAACATGATATCTCTTTTGGTGATATATTTCAATTGTGAAACTACCTGTAATAATTCATGTCTACTTTTCTGGTCTTTTTTGTATGTGAATTTATCCCATTTCTTTGGCAGGGAGCATGCTCCATCCATCATATTTATGGATGAAATAGACAGTATTGGATCTGCTCGGATGGAATCTGGTAGTGGCAATGGTGACAGTGAAGTTCAGCGGACTATGCTGGAGCTTCTTAACCAGCTGGATGGATTTGAAGCATCAAACAAGATCAAGGTATTGACTTTGTTTTCAGATAATTAAGTTTTCGGGTCTATTCTTTATTGGGACGTCCACCTACCATAACTTGCATCATTGACAGGTTTTGATGGCCACCAATCGAATTGATATTCTGGATCAAGCTCTTCTTAGGCCAGGGCGAATTGACAGGAAGATTGAATTTCCTAATCCTAATGAGGAGGTATATGTCACAGCGACTCTAACAAAATGAATGTATTCTAGTATGTGTGTTTGTATAGATATTTTCATATGCCAACATTTTCACTTACACTACACAATAAGTGCTTTTGCTATTTTTGTTTTGTAATTTATTTTTAGTTTGTTCTAGTGTTTCTATTTCAGTTTCTGAAGTTTAATATTAATTTGACAATTTTGTGATTTTTTTTTTTTTTTTTTTTTTAATTCTTAGGATGCCTTTATAATTCTACTCTGTAATTTGCATTTAAAATTTTAGTTTCTATTGTGCTTGGAAATTAGTCAGGGCTGATGGTTAATTTTGAATATACTGAAATGTTGTTTTCCTAATCCTGTAATTGACTTGCAATCAGATGGAATATGTGACTTGTCTTTTCTTGTTCTTTCTTTCTTCCTTTCTTTTAATTTCGTGTACGTACTATGTAGTCTTGTTCTGTTAATGCTAAAGCAATATCATATTTAGTTTACGATATTAGTTTTACTAAAATTTTGATTTCTTTTTAGCATTATGTTTTCTTGTGCATCTGCATTTCCTAGCCCCTTAGTTATATATTCTTCTAATAGATATATGAGCAAATATATGAATATTTTAATGGCCAATATGATATTAAGGAGTCAATTTATGAATATAAGTTTGGTCCTATAACATACTTTGTCTCAACTAATAGTCCTTGTTGCATGTAATAGTTTGTTATTAGCATAAGTTGCATATACTCATTTGTGTTGTTGATGAATGCAGTCTCGTTTTGATATTTTAAAAATACATTCAAGAAGAATGAATTTAATGCGCGGGATTGATTTGAAGAAAATAGCAGAGAAGATGAATGGTGCATCTGGTGCAGAGCTCAAGGTATGTTTCATGCTGGATGATTGCATTTTTATGTTTTCTGGGCTTTAGATGTTATCTACTTCTCTCTCATTTATCCATAGCTGGTTCTTAGGGCAAACGGATGTTATTTTGGTGATTTTTTATTCATTGGTTGAACTTTAAACTCACTTGGATTTGTTCAAACTCATTTGATCAGTAGTTTATGGTGGCATAGACACAGTGCCAGAACTTTTTTTCTTTTTTCTTTTCCTTTCGGCCAGTTCTTAAGCCATCTACTGAGAATCTTAATTACTGAGAGCTTAAAAATATTTGAATTGAACTTACCAAATCTTGTATCCATATCCATAATTAACTTGAGGGAGTCTTTGTTTATATATGTGGCAAATGATCTGAACTTGAGCCCAGTTCATTGTGGTTTGGGAAAAACAAAACCTGGTTAAAAACCTAGAAGAATTTTTTAGACAAATTCATCTTTTATTGTAAGAAATAGGCATATAATAAAAAAATAGGCTGTATTCTTGGTACATAGGGAAGGGTATCAGCCTACCAACCAAGGTACATAGGGAAGGGTATCAGCCTACCAACCATAGGTTATTTGATGCAATGTTATGTCGGTAAAGGATTGCCTTTCTTTTATTCTATTAGCACAAATAGTGCTCAATGGATTTGGACAGAATGTGAAGTAATAGATATTCTTCTACTGCTGTTCTCCCAACAGTAAAGAGCAATTATGCTAGTGCATATCATATTCTTTACATTCTTTTCTGTCTGCAGGCTGTGTGCACAGAAGCTGGCATGTTTGCTCTGAGGGAGAGGAGGGTCCATGTAACACAGGAAGATTTTGAGATGGCAGTGGCGAAGGTAATGAAGAAGGAGACCGAGAAAAACATGTCGTTGCGGAAGCTGTGGAAGTAGGTGTTCCATGTATTACTTTCCCCTTTGAACCAATGACCCGTGGCCTTTTCATTCACACAAAGCAAACAGTTTATGTTCTTGTATGTTGTGTATTGTTCTTTGAGCCTACATCAATATGAAAACAGGATGATGTTGCCTACAATTTGTTGTTGAAGGTTAATCCCACCGGCATCTTGGTTTTTTTTTTTTTTTAATTTAATTATATATTTTTAGGTGAGACGTCTTTGTGTAATCTCGGCCTTGTATTTCAAGATAATTGTCTAATTACAAGGCCCCTTCAGGAGGATTATCAGGTACTATGGAACACAATAGAAACTGATAAATTTATAAGTTCCCTAAAGCATGGCATTGTGAAATTCCAGGAAGGATATATGCCCCTCTTGGACGAGTCCTAGACGTGGCCATTTGCTCTTATATAGCCTATTGGGGCAAAAAAAATTCCATATAACGAGATTAGGTGGATAATTAAGGTTTTGTTTGTTTAGGCGTTAAATGTTTTAGGTTTGAAAACATTTCTAAGGGTTGTTGGTGGAAGAGAAGTGGTGTCTGCGGTGTGCCATAGTGTTGTGGGAGGTTTGAAAAGATGAGCTGCGGATGAAATGCATTTTACGCCTTAAAGAAAACACAAACCATTTTGCAGAGAACATGGGGTTTTCTGCTTTGATTGAACCCAATGAAAAAGAGAAAATCATCTCACGTTTGCTGTTTATTTGCACTATACATGGCGTTTTAAAACTTTATACTATTAATCTCAGTGTTTGTTCTGTTTTAAGCCCTGCTTTAAAATTTGTTTTTGTGTATTTGAATTCTAGCGTAAAAATACACTTATTGCCTATTGGAAGCTTAACCCACTCCCACGGCATCTTTCCTGGCAAAAAGAAGAAGAAGCCCCTTTTGTTTTTTTGAAACATCTTTAAAATATGAAATCTTTTATTCGCACAATTGTAATTTCAAATAAATTTTGTTATCAATTTGACGAAAAATAATGCTGAGGTTTTGGATTGGGAAATGGACAAAGCATGAGCTGACCTAATTTTAACAATTAGGTCATTTAGTTTGACAAACATTACAAATACGTTCTTCCGTTAACTAAAACCACATCTTCACTCCACCCTCATCTTATTGAGTTAATGTGATAGTGTTTATCAGACCTTAAATCAACCAATATTTAAAAGAAAAATATTAAGAACAGATGGACATTACAATGTCAATCAAGTAAAACCACATCATACCCAATATAATAGTTTAATGTGTACAGAATATGGTGGTCATGTCATATTATCAAAATAACATCTTGTTTTATTATTTATATAATCATCATTTTCATAAGGTAAGTCATGGAATGAAACATGCAGTCTAGGAATAATTATTACAGTAAAAATCTCTTTAAAAATTGTGAATGATGCCTCAAGTCTCTTAAAATATTGTGCACCAAAAGCCCTTAAATAGACTTCGAAAAGTAGCTCTCAAATATGAAAGTCAGTTTCTAAAATATTGCAGATTTCAGCTGTAGTTCAAACTGGTTACGGCTCAGTTCCAACCGCATTAGGGTTTATGTGAGTTTTTTGTGAAAAACCAAGGATTTCTAAAGTTGCACATTCGAATTGTACTTGGAACACCACATTATAGAAGTCCTCAATTTGAACTTAAATGGAACACAACTTGGAACAAACATTCTGTAAGTGCTCAGTTTGAATTAAAATTGAATGATATTCAAAACTCTAAGTTCTGCCACACTTTTAATTCTTCAAATTGAACTAACTTAGGACAGAACTTAAGACAACAAGCATTAGTACCTCTAAAAACATTGTCAGTTTGAACCGACTTAAGATGAAGCATGGAATGGCAGCCTAATTCAAATTTGCTTCTTTCACAAGCTAGCTTAAACTAGTAAGAAATTCTTAGTTCAAATTGAGAACACAAATTTGAATTAAATGAAAAATTCTAAATATACTTGACTAATCAAAATAGTTTGGACACTGATTAGTCAACGCTAAAACCATTTCATAAAAAAGTAAGTATAAATTTGAAAGGTTAAGTGGGTTTCCCTCTTTATTTTATTATTATTATATATTTTCTGGTGAGACATCTTTGTCTAAAATCGGCCTTGTGTTTCAATGTATTCAAATATGTAAACTACAACTTATCCAAGAAAATAAAAATCTAAGTACGGCGTAGGCCCACCGCCCAAGTGGTCAACGATAGTAACTTGTGGGTAATGAAAGAATACTCTTGAGTGGGCCTTGGTCCCCCCCTATATCTGCGGCCCACATACGCGTGAGCAGCCCATTGCTTTTTTCTTTTTCTTTTTTCGAGGGAGTGAACAGCCATTGTTGACCAAGGGAGGTTTTACGCTTTGACTTTTTAAATTAAGAATTGTTACACATATTCTTATTTTTATATTTAAAGTATATATTTTATGAAATAATAATAAAAATTAGTATACAATTTAAATAATTATTAATAATTTATCTAAATTTTAATGATAATTTTTACTAATATATCAAAAAATGTACACTTAAAAGTGTGAGCGTGAGAGTGCATGTAAAATTTTTTAAATAAATTTGGTGGTCAATTTCCTCATTTTTTTTTTGAACGAAAATCTGTAAATTTCATTGATGAAATATCAAGAGCATACAACTCTTACAACACAGAGTATAAAGTTCTGAAAAATCATAGCTAAATATTAATACGTGGTTATAAAATTATAGATACAATCATAAAAATCTTACAATCAAGTACATATCTATGACTTCAAGCTTCCGCTAACCCATGTATAATTACAGTTAAAAAACATATCTGCTCTAGACTAGATCTAGGATATTGATAACCCAAATTAAAAAAAAAAAAAAATCAAAACAACAAAAAAAACTAAAAGTCCGACGGTGAGAGATAAATCCTTACACCAATCTATATTAATAGATTAAAAAAACTAAAAATCCGGCTGTCAATTTCTTCACAGTTACAACTTCCAACATGTTTTCTGAATAACTTAAAAGGCAAGCATGTTCATTAATATTAGTATATTACGATTTGTTTTTCTAAATATTACGATTCTTTGACTGAATATAATCGCGGTTACTTTAATTCTGATTATTGCAATGGAAAAGATTATTATAATCAAATTGTTAATTGGAGATTTGAAAACTAGTTAGAATCAAAGACGTAAAGGGTCGGCGTTTAAGCCAACACGCAACACAACTCTCAATGACATGCATGCATGGTAATTTGCACTCTTCCTCGCCAACTTTGAAAACTAGTAAAAAAATTCTTCTTATTGGTTTGCTAACATTCTTTAGAGGATGTTTTTTGATTTATTAATTATAATGTGAGGTAGGTTTGAAAGTAATTTGTGTTTTGAATTATTTTTTAACTTTTTTTTTTTTTTTGCTAAAATATAAAAAATTACCTTAACAAGTATTGAAATGAGCATTTTAAAATACGGATGCAAATGTAGTTATTGACAATATCTGTATAATGCGATTATCACTTTTAGGTATCTGCATCTGCATCATGTAATTACTATTAGCATATAACCAATTATTGCAATTATTATCTCCTATCCGCATATGAGGTAATACGCGTTTTAGGTCTTTAAGTCGTAATCCGGCTTCTAGTAAATACAAATATGCATTATCTTTAGTTGAACACTATTATTTATATCGTATTTGCTAATCATTTTGTCATAAATTACAAATCCAACAAACATATATATATATATATATATATGAAATTCAAAGCATGAAAAACATAAATTAAGTCTAAATGTAACCCATTCATTAGTGGATGTTAATGGTAAGGAATCTATAATACACCATAATCCAAAACAGCACCACTACAAGTACATAACATGAATAAATTAAGTGTAAAATATAATGACAATTGAATTATAAGTAAAATATGATAAAATAATAACTTTTGTTACTGACAAACCACTAAGCAAAAAAAACAAATGATTCAATCATTGAATTTGAAGCTTAAAAGTATATTATATTTTTTAAAAATGCTAATGCAATTTATAAAATTACTATTATTATCTGCATGTACGGATAACAAGTAGAGACTGTGTAGCGAATGCAAACAGTTATTATAATCCAGCATTTTCACTCTTACTTTCTAGTTTTTAGGTGGGAGATGGTGCATCTTAATGGATGTAGGTGGGTCAATATTCAACATGATTGATAAACAACCACCCCCAATGCATTAAATGTTAGGAGGGACTTGTTTAAAAATCATAATCATAGAGGGGCTAAGTCAACGAGAGTTAGATTCTAGTTATTATAGCTCGGCAGAGAATCTCAATTATTATCAAAAAAAGTTGTTCGGAGTAGGAAGCAGTACTTATCCTCTCCATTTGATGAGGTCTTCCAAAAACAAAATTTATTTTTGGATAGAATAAGACATAACAGTAACTTCTAAAAAAAAATAAAAACATAAGAGTACGCTATTGTTAGAAATTACGGGTGTACTTACTAATCTACTCTCTCTCTTTCTTTATATATATATATATATACACGATCCTAATAATTAGAGATAGCTAAATAATAGTAGATAAGAGTAGCATTCAATATTTAAGAGTCGAGTCTATCTTGTTTACAAGATAAGATGAGTGACACAGATGCGTGAGTAGGTTAACGGGAGTGGAAGTCTACTTACACAGGACCTCTGTATTAGTATTTAAAGTCGTAGGGTTTATTAATAAAGTAAGTTGAGTATTGGTATTATAATACAGTTTTTGCATTTTGAGAGTTCTCGGCTCACTCAAATTAGCCATTGAAAATCACGGCTCCCTCGAACGAGCCTATCTATCAATTTCCTATGTTTTGAACTAGTTGGTTTACATCAATTATTAGGATTGTATCATATATATATATATATATATATATATAATAAAAAAATAATCAAAAAATTAAAACATGGAGAAAATGCAGTTTACCCCCTGAAGTTTCAGGAGTTTTTAAATTTTAACTTTAAAGTTCAAAAATTGGCAATTTACCCCATTGAAATTTAAAAAATTAGCAATTTAAATCTTCCGTTTAATTTTTCCGTCAAAATGGACAGAAATCTATGAAATTACATCACTATCCTCAGTTTTTTTTTTTTTTTTAAAAAAAATTTCTGTCAAATTTAACGGAAAAATTAAACGGAAGGTTTAAATTGCTAATTTTTGAAATTTCAAGGGGGTAGATTGCCAATTTTTGAACTTTGAGGTTAAAATCGAAAAACTCCTGAAACTTCAGGGGGGTAAACTACATTTTTTCCCTTAAAACATTAACGAACAATTTTCAATAGAAAAACCCATTAAAAAACTCGAAACATCTTTTATCTCTACGTCACATTAAAATACTTTTCCGACCCCCAAAAAAAAAAAAAAAAAAACACCTCATGAAAAAGATTATCAAACATATTTTATATGTTTTATCTCACAATTATTATATAATGTTGACGTGATAATCTCAATTAACATTCATATAGGTTATTGTTAAGGAAAAAAAAATCTAAAAGTTGGTTGAGAGTCCCGGACGTATCAACATTATGAGATAAAAATGTGGCAGAGTCAATCAGAAGGTTATTGGTTCAAATCTACATAGTTTCTTCTTGAGTCGACCCACAATTTAGTTACCCAAAATAAAGAGGAGTATTACACATACTTACAAATATTCACTCTTAAGTGCTTGCTTTCTAATGTGTTAATAAAAATTACTTAGACAAATAACATATAAAGTAGATGCAACATCTAATGATAATTTTACTTAAGAATGGACACTTGAAAGGATGTATAGCATATCTCCCAAAATAAAAGACAGAACACATTTTGTTTTAGATTTGTGGATTATATTGTAAGCCAAGTGTTGTCTTTTAGTTGGTCTCATGTTTAAGTCGAACTTCTAGAACATACCCTTTTTTTCTGTCAAATAATGGGTCCATTTGCTAAACCATTTTGAGTCGATATTATTCATTTCACTTTTTTATTTTTCTAACATTTTTTTATTTTTTACATCACATTAATTACTTTTTATTACTATTAGAATAAAATAAAATAAAAATCAATACAAAGCAATTTTTTTTTTCATTTTCCCATATCAAACATTCTTACTTCTTTCTTTTTTTTTTTTTTTTTTTTTTTTTTTTTTCACATAAATCAATTTTTACTACAATATCAAACCAAAATCCCTTAACAAACATCCTCCACGGAGTCTACCCGGGATGAGATTGTACAACAACAACGAAACCAAACACAACCACAGGAGCAAACTACAAAACCGAGCCTCAACACAGCAGTTTAGGAGGATGCATATTTTTTCCACTGAACAGTTAAAAATTCAGCAGGAAGAACCATGGACGTGGAAAAGCTGTCAGAAAAACTAACTGACAGCTGCCCATATGTTATGTTTACTCTGTCAATCTGCAGAAATTTACACTACTCGATCTCTCAATCGATCTTGACAGGCTGACAAACTCCAAAAAATGTTTGGATTTTGCCATCGACGTACGACACACTCAACTTCATCACGTCTCTTTTAAGTTAATTACCACTCTCACCAATAATTTAGAAAATTGACTTACCAAAAAAAAAAAAAAAAAAAGAAAATTGACATTTGAACCTTCCTATATTGTTGTACGTTGTTGTCTCGTTTACTTGGTCAACCTGGAATGCTTGGCTTCCGGAATCCACCCTGAAACGTCGCTGCTCCGTAGCATTTCTTTGAATACACCATTATTTAATTAGAGGGAAACGGAAAGAATGGGAATACAAGGGGGGAGGGAGAGCCTATTTTTTTCCTTCAAGTTCTCGCACTTCGCAAAAATGTCCGGGACTTGGCTGCTGCTACTTCAATTATTATCCCTCACCTTGGTTTCACACTTGTTTCATACTTCCCTCGGTGATGTCGGCACGGCGGCCCAGTATTCTCCCCCGTATTTACGTAAGTACCCTCAACAGCTACGAAATGTTGCGCAGCTAGCTAGCTCAATTATTTCACCTATAAGGCTATAACAATTCTTTCTGATCATCAATTTTTTTTTTTTTATATATATGTGTATAGCCACGGCATGTTACGGAAGCGACCCATCTCCGTTCCCGTCGAGCAATTTGTTCGGGGTGGCCGGCGACGGGATATGGGACAATGGCGCGTCGTGTGGGAGACAGTACTTGGTGAGGTGCATCAGCGCTTCAAAACAGGGCGCTTGTATAAGAGACCAGACAATCCAGATTAAGATTATTGATTATGTCGGCTCAGCGCCTTCTTTGCCGACGGCTAATGACACCACCATGGTTTTGTCCAAGACTGCTTACGAGACCATAGCAAATCCAGCCATTGCTGATCAATTCATCAATATAGAATTCCTACTGTAAGTTTCTTCTTCAATCTTCATCTTCACCTTGCTCGCTAATCTACGCCTCACATGCATTGAATTTTATCAAGTTTATTCTAATGCCACCTGATCCTCCGGTTCAAATGAACATAGTAGATGATATTTTTATCTTTTTACTTTTTGAGGGGACAAAAATATTTCTCCACTATAATTAATTGGAAGTTCAAACAGGATCCTGCTAATTAACGAGTTACCATTTTTTAGAGTATCATTGAAATAAGATTCAAAAATAATTGAAAGACAGTTTCTATCTATTCTCTAATTATTATAGGAATTTGTGAATTTTTTATGTTCTTTATATATATAACCTCCAAGTTGACTAGATAGATTTTTGTATTCTTGCCTTTAGTTCTAAGGCAATATTAATATATAAAGAATCTCGTTTGTGATTTTTTTTATTTTTTATTTTTTTAAATTTTTCGTAAAATTCTTGAACTATCACACATTTTGAAATAACTCTCTTAAATTTTAAAAACTCTTAATTTGATTTGATGTAATGTACCTCTTTATCAAATTTTAAATGGTAAAAGTTTATACCCCTAACTTTTTTATAAATTTCAAATTTACCCTCAATTCGAAAATCAAAGGGCAATTTGGTCTTTTAAGTAATTTCTGTTAAAGGTTAAAGGTAGAATCTGATAGAGGAGGGTCAATTAAATCAAATTGAAATTTTAGTGATTAAATTGAGAGTTTTTAAAATTTGAGAGATGTTTTCAAAATGCGTAATAGTTATTTGGTTTAAAGTGAAGTTTTCTATTTTTTTTTTTAATATAATGTTTGAGCTTTATTTTTACTAGTATTATCAGAGAGGAGGGCTTTATTTATTTATTTTTTTGAATTCATTTTGAAAGATATTATGTATTCCGTTGTAGGGTATGAGTTGGGAAGTGGCATTGGCTTGAATCCTGCCTCAACTAGAAGAACAAGGCAGACAAAGAATGAGGAAGAAGAAATATATCTACATGTACATGCATGTGACTTGTGTAATTTTGATTGGTCAGTGACTGATTGATTGGTGGCTTATTATTTATAAGGAATTTTTATTTATTTATTTCAATAACGCGTATATAAATATCTCCTTTGTCAATTTTCCATCCTTGTACGTCAGTTTTTAAAAAATAAATCAAAGGAGAATCTTTCGTTGTCGCGGAAGTTTCTTGCGTGCTCTTTGGTGTTGGAAACTTCTGTGTATCAACTAGCTAGCTGCTCCTTGGATCTTGCCAAACCTTTACGCAGACGGCGCAATTACTCATGCTCATGTTCCCTTTAACTTTTAAAATTATTATTAAATTTTATAGGAATGAGGTGGTTTTCTTAATTTTTTTTCTTTTTTTTTTTTAAAAAAATAATAATGGTCATGTTTGTTAAAGTTTAGAATAATGGGTATGTTAAAATTTTGTTTTTGTTTTTTATTTTTTATTTTAACGACAAATATACTAATACAGAGTAATGTTACACTCTATACTTTTTATTTGACCTTCATTCTATTAAGAGTATGTTTGGAATTGTATTTGAGAAATATAATTTTTAAGTCAAAAAATTTTTTTTTTTGGTAAAAGTTTCATTTAAAAACTTTTGCCAAAAGTCTGTTTTTGGCCATTTTTAGGTTTTTTGATATTCAAAAGCACTCTAAATTTTTTTTACTAAACGGGATTTTTTTTTTTTTTCAAACGAGTTTTTGAGGTGTTAAACGTACTTTTGAGGTCATCAAACGCACATCCAAACATGCCATAATTGTTGATCTGATAGTATCCGTCTACCTTTTATTATTATTTTTTTATTATCTAAAAGTGCTAACAGAATCAAAGAATGAACAGTTAGTCTTGATTATATCCAACAGAACCAAGGAGAAATGTTTCAAAGACTTAAAGAAAGGTAGTCATCTTCTAGCATTTACATTACTTTTCCAATGGCAAACAAATGGAAGAAAGAAAAGTAGCAAGACATACACTTGTAGTCAACCATTTGAAAAAACTTATAGCTGGTTAGTCATTAGGTATTAGGTATTAGGTAGGGTTTGGCATCTTAACAAATTTCATTGCATTCACAAGTTTTTTTAGGGATAAAAATACATTTCTAGAATTTGCCTCTTAACAGGACTGGGAGGAGTTCATGGTCTGTGGCGTCCCACATTACTGGGTATAAGGATGTAGATGTGCTTATATGTATACTCACATCATTCTTGACAATAATGTGGTTTAAAACCCTGATGGTTATGAACCTATTAAAATTTCGCATTTAAGTGTGCTTACTGGAGAGTAAAATTAAGAGGGAAAAGAAAAACAAAAAAAAAATGGAGATGGCTACACTTACTCCTATTTTTTTACACAATTTTTTCATACTCATAGGTGGCTTTTAGAATTCCGCAGTTAAGCATGCTTAATGGAGAGTAATATCAGGAAAAAAAAAAAAAAACCAAAAAAATGAAGGTGGCTACACTTACTCCTGAAAATGTATATAATGCTTTTGGTATGTTATTCAATGCATAAAGCTGTAATGCATACAGTGAATTTGTCTAAGGAATGTGCGAGTATATGGTATGTACATTAATATGAGTGTTGATATTGTGGGATTACTCATTACACAGATTACACAAAATAATTCATGTCAAAGATGTAAACTTCCTTGTAGAGCAGATTCTCTGTTTCTGCTGTGATTGATTGCTGCTAGGTGTCTCCTTTCCTTTCTCTGTTTCTCTGGCAGCTATAGGAATTGCTGCTATATGTCTTCTTTCCTTTTTCTATTTCTTTGGCAGTTGTGCAATCACTAATTGCGTGATTGATGGTATTTGGCTGAGCTGTTGGATCATAAATGTTTTGATTGTGATTTGTCATGGGAGTAGCACTGTCATCACTAACACCCTCCCGCAAGCTAATGGGAGAGGGCTTGACCATTAGCTTGGACTTGAGTAGGTGAAACTGAGTTGTGGATAATCCTTTGGTAAATATGTCTGCAATCTGGTCGTTGGTGGAGATGAACTTAATCACGATGTCACCATTAAGCACTTTTTCTTTCACAAGATGGTAGTCAACTTCAATGTGATTAGTTCTTGCATGAAAAGCAGGGTTGGATGCGAGTGCTAGAGCACGGATGTTGTCACACCAGAGTACTGGAGCACATTTGAGGACAACACCCAATTCTTTGATCAACATTCTCGACCATAAAAGTTTTGTTGTGGTAATGGCCATGGCTCGATATTCGGATTCAGTGGATGATCTTGAGACCACGACTTACTTCTTGGCACTCCACAAAACCAAGTAGTTTCCAAAGTAGATGCCAAAAACTAATGTGGATCGACGATCATCAGGGCGGCCAGCCCAATTTGAGTCACAAAAGGCTTGGAGATGTAAGAATGCCACATGACCAACATGGTAGGTTAAAACGTGATCAAGTGTGCCTTTAAGATATCGAAGAACTTGTTTGGCTGTTGTCCAGTGGGTAGTAGTAGGAGCATGCATGTGTTGACACAATTGATTCACTGAGAATGAAATCTTAGGCCTTGTCAAGATATAATACAACAGAGCACCCACCACACTTTTATATTCTCTTGGATCAGGGAGAGGATCCCCATCAAGGCTGGATAGTTTAGTACTTGAAGGACATGGAGATGTGGCTGGCTTGGCTCCTAACATGCGCACTTGATGAAGGAGATTAGTGATGTACTTTGTTTGGCTGAGATGAAGGCTAGCAGAGGATCGATATGCTTGTATGCCCAAAAAGTAACTAAGGTACCTGAGGTCTTTGAGTGGAAATTGCTGCTGCAGTTTGTGGATGAGTGAATTGATGACTGAAAGATGCGAACCTGTCATGATAATGTCGTCGACATAAATAAGAAGGAATATGTTAACACCCTCATGTTGGTAAATAAAGAGGGAGGTGTCCACCAAGGAGGCAATAAAGCCTAATTCCAGCAAGGAAGTTGAGAGGCATTGAAACCAAGCTTGAGGAGCTTCTTTAAGGCCATAAATGGCTTTATGTAGCTTGCATACATAGTTTGGATATGCTGTATCACAAAAACCCTGAGGTTGCTCCATATAGACCAGTTCTATTAATGACTCATGAAGAAAAGCATTGGATACATCCAATTGCTTAAGTCGCCAGTGGTAATGTATTGCCAATGCAATGACAATTCTAATGGTAAAGTGTTTTATGACAGGGCAGAATGTATCAGTATAATCAATACTGCATTATTGCTCAAAGCCCTTAGCTATTAACCTTGCCTTGAATCTATCAATAGAGCCATCTGCTTTCCTTTTGATTTTGTAAATCCACTTATTATGAATAATATTATGGCATGCTGGTCTGGGACATAAAGTCCAAGTTCTATTGGTGATGAGAGTTGAAACTTCTTGAGCCATAGCATCTTGTTACCGAGGATCAGTTGTTGCCTTAGTGTAGCTGGATGGTTCTTGCACAATGAGGGAAGTGGGTAGTGAGGAGGGAGGGTGTTTGAAAGTGTAATAGAAGTGAAACTCAGGGAATTGTTTGGGGTGTAGAGATCCAGTGCGGGATCGTGTGGACATGGGATGAGATGCAATAGGAGGTTGTATGCTTTGTAAGGTTTCTGAAGTGGGGCAGTAAAGGTGGGAGATATGGGTGCTGAAATTGCAATAGTTGGGGGCAAAACCGTGGAATGGATGGTGGAAGTACCAGGTGAAGAGGTTGTAGGTGAAGATTCAGAGAAATGGGGTGAGGCAGGTGTAGGAGGAGTAGCAACAATAGATGAAAGAGGAAACCTTGTTGGTATGGGTGAGTTAGGTTCAGTTTCAAATGAGGTAGCAATAAGCAATGATTCATGTGCAGCAGTAGAAAGTGATTTCAAGTGCAGCAGTAGAAAGTGATTCATGTGCAGCAGTAGTATTATCAACAAGAAGGGGAATAGGTAGACTTACTGGAATGAGAAATGGGACATCAGCCAAGGCATTGATTCTGGAAGGCAGACTTGAGATGGCATCATCTTTTGTTGGGAAAGAGCTTTCATCAAAGACCACATGTCGGGATAGGAACACTCTGCCAGAATAAGGCTCTATGCATTGGTAACCTGCATGGTTATAACCTATGAAAACACATGGTTTGGACCTATATTCGAGTGGGCAAGCATGGTGAGTCCTGTTTCAAGAATATGTCTAAGTTTTCTCTCCGCCACACCATTCTGTTGAGTGTGTGTGGGCAAGATTTTCTGTGAAGGATACCGTGCTGAGAAATGAAAGATTGGAATTAGAATGAAGTGAATTCCCCTCCCCCATCAGATTGTAATTTCTTTATGTGAAAGGGGAGTTGATTTTCAACAAATACCTTAAACTTGACAAAGGTGGCATATGCTTCTGACTTAGCATGGAGAGGATAAAACCAGGTGTAGCATGAAAAGTCATCGACAAAGATGACATAATACTTACACCCACTGACAGTGGGGGATAGGAGATGTTCAAAGGTCAGTGTGGATTAGTTCTAATGGTTGAGAACTGATTCTGTTAGAGGCATTGAAGGGTAGTCTTTTACTTTTACCCAATTGACAAGAATCACAAAAAAACTTTTTATTTGAATGATCATTTGCAACAAGTAAATGATAATTTTTTAGTACAAGTGATACGGTTACATGAGAGGAGTGCCCTAATCTAAAATGCCAAGTGGAAGTAGTGGTTCTTAATCCTAAACCAGCAGTGAAACTGCATTTATTTATGGCACGGGAAGCTCTTTGAAACCACATTGGATATAATCCATTCTCACTCCTGCCTGCCAGAAGGATGGCCCGGGTCTTGATGTCCTTCACAAGAAATGAGTGGTGGTTAGTTTAAAGTAGCAGTGATTATCATGGCAGAATTTCTGTATAGATAGGAGATTTGTAGAAACCTTAGGACAATGCAATATATCATTAAAGTGAAAGTTAGACTTAAAACAAGGTTAAGAGGGTTGGAAGATGGAAGAGCCAGTATTCTCAATTGCAAGTCCTACTCCATTACCGACAGCAATTAAATCTCGGCCTTGGAAAGGTTGCTGAAGAGTCAAGTTGTTTAGGTCATTGGTCACATGGGCATTAGCTCCACTGTCAGCCAATCATTCTTGTTCATTAGTAGTTGTGTTGGTGTGAGCCACCATGGCAGGAAGTTGGGTAAGAGGATATCTTCCGTGATAGGAGTAATCCATCTTATGGAAACAATCGAGGGCATTATGATTGGTCTTGCCACCGATTTTGACAAGGGGCCCTGGCATTTGATGGCTTACCAGAGGTGAAGGGCAGAATCCTTGGGACCATTAGGACCACCTGCAGTGTTCCTCTGAAATGAGAAGCCAGGCCGATATTTCTGAAATTGAGTAAGCTTGAATCTTCTGTTGAAATGGTTTGGATATCTGGAGGGTCCAGATTTGTGTTGCTGCATGTGGAACGCAAAGGCACTACTAGTATCCACAACAATAGCAATGTGTTGTTGGTTCAACAACATTTCATGACTCAAAGAGGTCATCTTGAAAATCAGTGAATGATCTCGTGTTGCTACTGTATAGGCAGTGACAAAGGAGTTGAGTGAGGGATTGAGACCACTCATGATGAAGGAAACAAGATCCTCATCATCAATGGGCTTACCGACTGCAGCAAGTTGATCATCATAGGATTGCACTTCTAAGTTATTTGGTGCAGGATTTGGATCCTTGTTGGAGTCCTTGAATTTGGCACTTGAACTAGGAAATGTGGGATCTAGATTGGGAGGCAAACCTGTTGGTTAATGCCATCCAGACTTGCCTGGAAGTGTGCAATCCATAAACAGTAGAAAGCTCCGCTTTAGAGAGAGACATGTTGATCCAACCAAGTAGAAATTGATCCTTTCTGTTCTAAATGACATAGGCTGGATTGGGATTTTCTTTTCCCTGCTCATCAGTGAGCGAGGTTGGTGGGCATGGCTCTGAACCATCTACAATACCCAGCAGCTCATGGCTTTTCAAGATAGGAACCACCGTGGAAAGCGAAGAAAGATATGTTGTGGCATTGTCAGGTTTGACAAAATTTGATTGAGCCAAATTAGGCAGTTGAAACAGTGAAGTTGGAGTGCTAGAGGAAGCCATTTGAATCAAATGAGAGATTTTATTTTTCTTTGGGAAACCAGGATAAGAGAGGGCGAAGGCCTAGAAAGGCTCTGATACCATGAAAATGTGTATAATGTTTTTGGTATTTTATTCAATGCATAAAGCTGTAATGACATGGGCATTATATACAGTGAATTTGTCTAAGGAATGTGCGAGTATATGGTATGTACATTAACATGAGTGTTGATATTGTGAGATTACTCATTACACAGATTACACAAAATAATTCCTGTCAAAGATGTAAACTTCCTTGTAAAGTAGATTCTTTGTTTCTGTTGTGATTGATTGCTGCTAGGTGTCTCCTTTCCTTTCTCTATTTCTCTGGCAGCTATGGGAGTTGCTGCTATATGTCTCCTTTCCTTTTTCTGTTTCTCTGGTAGCTGTGCAATCACTAATTGCGTGATTGATGGTATTTGGCTAAGCTGTTGGATCATAAATGTTTTGATTGTGATTTGTCATGGGAGCAGCACTGTCATCACTAACAACTCCTACTTTTTTACACAATTTTTTCATACTTATAGGTAGCTTTTAGAATTCCGCAATTAAGCGTGCTTAATGGAAAGTAAGATCAGGAGGAAGAAAAAAAAAAGAAAAACCAAAAAAATGGAGGTGGCTACACTTACTCCTATTTTTTTACACAATTTTTTCATACTCATAAATAGCTTTTAAAACCACATTTAACATTGCGTTGCTGACTTTGACACTAACATGTTAAATGAAACATACATGATAGATGATAAACTGTTAACTTTGATAATAAAGTGATCGAATGACATTTAAAATATGGGCAAAACTTAACGGACTTTATTCTTGAAATTAGAAGCTCAAAGATTAAATCCAAATTTTTTTTTTTTTAAAAAAAAAAACCTAAGAACTAAATATTATTATTTTTTTCTTATTTTTTTAAATTCCATGTTAGCATGAAACAAAATGAGTGCCAAAAAAGAAAAAAAAAACATAAATGACCTTGAGATCATACGCCTCCCTCTCTTTCAACAAAGCCTTTTAGCATAGCCTTAATATTTTCTTTTGTTGTATGTATGTCCTACCGTCATGTTTAGCCGTTGCTTCACTCACAAAAGGTGTAATACCCCTGCTCTAAGTGGTATGATATTGTCCACTTTGAAAAAAATCCGCACGGTTTTATTATTGGATTTACCTGCAAAAGGCTTCATACCATTTAGAGAGAGTATATTCTATATAAACACATCATCTTTTCCATGCCCAGGCAATGTGGGACGTCAGTACGTCACAATCACCCCCTCTTAATACCTAGCGTCCTCGCTAGCGACTCTCATGGGCTTGTGCACGCTCCCCCCATCTCATGTTGGGCTATGGCTCTAATACTATATATAACACCCCTGCTCCAAGTGGTATAATATAGTTCACTTTGGCCCAAGCCCTTACGGTTTTATTATTGGTTTATTCTTAAAAGGCCTCATGGAAAGGAATAAACCCTATAAATTCAAAAAAAAAAATTGATTTTAAAAAAAAAACGAAAAATTTTAATTTAAAAATAATATTTAAAAAAAAAAACAATTTTTTTAAATAAAAATTTTTAATTTTTTTTTAAACGGAAATTTTTATTTAAAAAAAAAAACTATTTTTTTATTTAGTTTTAAAAAACAAAAAATTTCATTTTATTAAACGAAAAAATTTATTTTAAAACGTAAATTTTTTATTTAAATAAAATTATAAAACAAAAATAAAAAATAAAATAAAAAAAATAAAAAATAAAAAATAAAAACTAAAATTTTCAATTAAAAAAAAAAAAATTGAAATTTTTTAATTTTTTTCTTATAAAATTGATTAAAAAAAAAAAAAAGTCCATTGAGGGATTTTTTTGGTTAGTTTTAGGTTCTTTCTAGAAGTTTTAGTTTTTATTTTTTATTTTACTGAGGGTAATTTCGTCATTGAGGGAACATTGACAATTTTTGGTAATTTAGGAGGAATATTGTCACAATTGAAAATTTGAGGGGAACATTGTCAATTGAGTAGTAGTTTGAGGGGGTTATGTAGACTTTCTCCTATTAAATATAAACACATATTTTTTCCATGCCCAAATAATTTCATACGGCCAACTTTGTCATCATGCGAATATTTGAAAGTGTATCAAAACAAAAAACAAGCACAATGCACAAATGATCTATGAACATCGAAGCTGTCTAGTAATTCAATCATTGCTTGGAGTTTGAACACTCCAATCTCGATATCCTCATCTAATCTTCTTTCTTTATTTCAGCCTTGACCCATAACCGATTAATAAGCAAAATGCCAGCCCAGCGTAATACCGAGAGACAGAAAGAGCACTCTACGCCATTCATAGTGGCCCAATCCACGCTAGCGAGAAGATGGGTCTGCACTACTTATCCAGTATAAAATAAGAGACCAGCCCAAAAGACTCAAAAAGGTCCAAAATCGTAGGCCCAAAGATCAGCCCAATCAACAAAGGGTTATCCAAAAATTTAGATCCGGGTCCCACTGCGCGTGTAATCTGGATGATGCAGGTGCGCTGTACGCACCCGCGCGCAGAATAATAAGACCCATTCATTTTCCGCTGTCTGGACTTCCTCGCTAACAATCATTCCAATCGGTGTGGTGCCTTCGAAAAGTTCTTTGACTTTTTGTTTGAGTTTCTTTGCAAATTCAGGTATTTAATCCCCAAATTTCCCTCACTTAATTCTAATCATCAAATAATTTAATGGAAATTACCAAATAATCAATCTATTGAGAGATTCACCGGACTTTATTTGGTTGCTGAGAGACCTGAGAAAGAGAAAGGAATTGCAATTCTAATTTGTGTGAGAAATTTGAAGTTTGAGGAAGTCTTTTGGTGCTTTGATTGTTTCTTCCTTTTCTTATCAATCAAACGGAGGGATAGGGTTTTTGGTTGAATCTCAGTTGCTTTTTATAGCTTGCCAATTGGTCAAATTTAGGGTGTTATGATCTTCCCGTGTTGGTAATTGAGCTCAATTTTAGGGGTTTTGGAGGCTCTATTCGTCGCGTAACGTTACCATCGATGAAAGGGGAAGTGCAGCTAGAGCCAACAGGAACAGCTGGAGGGAACCCTAGTGACTCCGATCCTCTGCTAGAGAACCAGGCCGATTCGCCACCAGGGAGCTCTAGTGAGATCAAGGATGAAGATATCGAGGCCGGTACGATTCCGTGTTGTCGCATTTGCCTCGAGAGCGAGAGCGAGGGCGAGCCAGGTGAACATTCTTTGTGAAGCACTTTGATTTTGTTTCTAATGAATTTTGATTTAAATTAGAGCTCTATTCGAATCAGGGATAAACTTTGATTATGCTCCTTGGTTTATTCAAAGTTTGATTATAATTGCTTGTGCGCAACATCTAAAATGCAGATATCGCATTGATGGTTATCTTGTAGTGCCATTTTATCCCGAAAATTGTCACGCACACTGCGCACAAAACAACAGATATGCATATTTTGAGGGATTCTTTGTTTTGACATTGAGGGATGAGTTGTTGTTGTGATCTTTGAGCATGAGTTGATGTTGCAATTTCAAAGTATGAATCAAAAGGTACTATAGCTCAGTACAAGTTGAAGAAATTAGCTGAGAAAATATAGGAAGAATCACACTCAGCTTTACAGCAAGTGTTCGTGGCACGATTTCTAATGAATTTATTGATCAGAAGAAATTGAAAAAGTACAATTAGCTCAGTTAGAGTTCAGTTTTACTGACAGAAGAATTAAAAAAAAAAAGGGCCCTCCCTTTACACTTGGCTTTTAATCAGTTTTGGCATCCCTGCTTTAGCTCAAATGGTACTTCCTCCTACAAAGGGGAGGGTGAAGTCATGGTTCAAGTCCAACTGGGTGTGTGTGTAACTTACCAATAAAAAAAGAGAGTTTTGGCATCCCTCATTCCTAATTCTGGTTGAAGTTTCAGAATATTGAAGTAGCACAAATTTTGTTTTTCCCTTCTTTTTGTTGGTCTGTCCTGGATTAATATTCTTGGCAAACATTTTATATAGTACATAATATATATATAGATAGACTCCAGAATATGTACTTGTTGCTTTGGCATACATCTCATTCCCTTGGTCTAATGGCTTTTCAATTTTGTAGAGGATGAATTAATATCTCCATGCATGTGCAAAGGCACTCAGCAGTTTGTTCATCGTTCATGTCTTGATCATTGGCGTTCAGTTAGGGTAAAAACTGTTGTTTTGGCTCTTATGAATATGAAAACTTACAATCCAATTACTTCAAGCGGGGAGTCTTTTAATAATTGGTCTTACAGTGACTTTTCCCCCTTTTTTTTTTTTTACAGGAAGGATTTGCTTTCTCACATTGCACCACTTGCAAAGCTCAGTTTCACCTTCGACTTACAGTTTTTGAGGACAACTCTTGGCGTAAGATAAAATTCAGACTTTTTGTGGCAAGGGATGTCTTCCTTGTATTCTTAGCTGTACAAACTGTGAGTATTCTTTTTGCACACGTTTTAGTGAATGGGTTCAGAAAGATGCCATTCTTTACCAATCAAGCATTTCATCTGTATTATAAAAGGACTCGTCCTCATTTATTAATTAATTGGTTTCACTATTATGTTTTTTAATTGTGTAAAAGAAAAGGAATAATATTAAAAGCTGTGAGGATGTTTATTTTGCATGATCTCAGTGGAAATCAAAATAGCCAATTGATTTTCTATTTGTTGCATGCAACATAGTGCATATTGGTGCTATTTGCTTACTGGCAACTATCTTATATTTTATAAACGGCTCAAATTATTTTCTTAAAATTTTCTTCTCTTCTTTTCCATTTCTTCTCTTATTTAGTATCCAACTTGTTCAGTTATTGCTGGTACATTGTCAAATAAATTGTGGCCTGTTTTAATTAGCATTGACCACGCATGGAAATTAGTCAAAAACAAATTGAAGTCCTAAATAGATTTTCTTGGCTTTCACTAAGTACTTCTGTAGGGTATTGATTTTAATATAACATGCTTTTGAGATCTGGAATTGAGTTTCTTTTTTCTTTTATGTAAAGCTGATGATTTGTTTGGCTCAAAGCATTCAAAGAAAGACCCTCAAAAGTTTCCCTCTTAAAATTTTCATGTTTGCAGGTAATTGCTGTAATAGGTGGCTTTGCATACGTAATGGATAAAGATGGGGCCTTCAGGAACTCCTTCAGTGACAGTTGGGATCGGATTCTATCAAAACATCCAATACCTTTTTATTACTGTATAGGTAAATGATGGCTTCAGCAGTTATATATTTATTTAATTTACCTGCTGAGATTGAAAATCCTGCTTGTAATTTTTATTCTCATAAACATGGTTAGTAGTTATATCTAAAGCCAAACACAAACGCTATGTTTGTGCTTATTGCAGTTTGTCTTATTTTCTCCTATGGAGTTGCAACCACCAAATCGGTGTTATATATATATATATATATATATATATATATATTATGGCTTGATATCATTGCAAGAAAGTATTGTTTACTGATGTGTGCTCAAAGACATTTATTTATTTATTTGATAAGTAAATCAATCTCAGTAGAAAGTGCAGAAGAGACCCCAATTAGGGAGAAAAAGAACAGAAGCTCAGAAATTCAGTAAAACTAAAAAAAACGAGGACTGTTGTATGTTGCCATCCAAGCATAAAGAAATTTGAACATGTCAGCTTTTAACTTTAACACCAGTCTCTCACAATCTTCAATGTTCTTCGTCTTCCGCTCTCTCCAAATGTACCACATTAAACGCAGAGGAGCTATCCTTCAAACTTCTAAAATGCAATGTCTTACCTACTGACCTTTCCAGTTAGACAACAACTCCACCACCCTTCTAGGCGTGACCCACTCTACGCCAAAGAATTGGAAGATCAAACCCTACAACTCGCTAGCCACTTCATAGTGGACACGAAGATGATCTATGGTCTCCCCAGTTCTCTTATACATACAACACCAATCCACCATAATGACATGCCTTTTCCTCAGGTTATCCAAGTTAAAATATTTTCTAGTGCTACCGTCCGCCCAAAAAAACACCACTCTTGAAAGAGCCTTAGTTCTCCAAATAATATGTGCTCAAAGACATTTATACAACTATCGTTTGGTTCTTTGCGTTGACTATACAAGAAATTTCACTCGTTACATGTGAATAATTGTCCCTTCTTAATAACATGTTAGAACATTCTCCGTTCTGTAAAGACCATATATGTTAGCTATGTTAGTGGGCAGTATCTTCTCTGCAGGTCTCGCTATAGTCCGTACTTAGCTGGAATTGAAATTTGTTCTACTTTCTTATAACTAATATCTTAAAGTTGTCAATATGAAATAGATCTGCTTTAGGTCTCATATGTTTTTGATACTCTCTAATTCTAACACACAACACACGCATACTTCTTTTATTGTGCTTATTTAAAAAGGATAAAGGATCAATGGAGAAAGTTCACTTGATTTCATTCCATCACCCATTTTGTCTTCTATGGAACTACCGAATGCTTGGTATTGGTCAGTGATACGTCGTTTTCAAAGTTCTGACTCTATATATACATACTACCAGGGGTACTGGCCTTCTTTGTGCTGCTTGGATTTTTCGGGCTTATACTTCATTGCTCCTCCCTCAATGGTAATGACCCGCGGATGGCTGGCTGCCACAATTGCTGTTATGGATGGGGCATCTTGGATTGTTTTCCTGCATCTATGGAGGCATGTTTTGCCTTGGTTGTAGTTTTTGTCGTCATCTTTGCCATTCTTGGAATAGCTTATGGCTTCCTTGCTGCCACCATGGCCATTCAGAGGATCTGGCAAAGACACTACCACATCCTTACCAAGAGGGAGCTCACTAAGGTAAGCTCTGAACGCAGTTTTTCTGCACAAGTGCCTTGCACAGTAAGGTCTTTGTACTATAGATTCATTAGTTGGCCGAGAACTTGGCTTTCTTGGCATCTGCCCCACCCATGACTAGTTGACTAAGAACTTACAAATGGGCTTAATGTTTTAGATATTGGATCATTTCTACTGTCAACTTTAGCTATTAAATCATTTCTAGTGTAAAAAAAGAATTAAGCTTAAACATTTTGCAGGAGTACATAGTGGAGGATCTTCGTGGTTGTTATACTCCGCCAAAACTGGATCCAGAACACGAAGCACGACTGAAAATGCTTAAGCTTTTATAGTAATGGACGCTGAAGTGAATTTATGTCTTTTTCAAGTGTTTTTAAATTAATCAGCATATGAGAGCTACAATGTGTATTTGCTCCGCAACTTTGTTTAATACAGTGGAGTGTAAAGAGAATGGGTCTTATGTTGTAAGTGCTCACCAAGGTGCGTACTTGATCTTGCAAAGCTGACTGAAAAATGATTTGAAAATGCCCTAATATAATCATCTGTGCAGTTATTCTAAATTTTCATGCCTTTTAATGTACATTGTTGGTCAGCCATTGTTAAACCTTTGAATTGAGCAATATGCCACACAATATCTCCATTTACAGTCTGGAAGGACCGTTCTAGTTTGTTTAACTAAAAACTGAAAAACAAGTCTAAACGAGCTGTTTTTGGAGTATACACCTCTTCAGGTCCTCATAGTAGTTCGTTGTCTAAATTAGGGTAGTATTCTTGTAACTGATGCATTTGAATTCTACATTGATAGTATTTTTTGTTGTAATATGATTCATTTGGTATGGTTATCTTGTGAATGTAAGAGATGTTTTCTTTCACTAATTAGCCCTCTGTTAGGTGTCTTATTTACTTGGTAAATAGGTTCAGTGAAATGTACCAGGTTGATTACTAGTTAATTAATTTTGAAGGCGTTACATTGATGACGCCTTAGTGTTAACTATGATTGTGGTCAACTATAAAACTAGGAGGATTCTAATAGACAGTGGAAGCTCTGCATACATTCTTGCCGAAGTGTTAGCAGATGAAGCTCTAGAGGGAAAAGGTGTCGCCATTGGTGAGCTTTGCTGAAGAGATGGTATACCTAGTTGGGTCAATTACAGTTGGAGACTTGCCCAACACAGTCATGGTGATAGTTGATTTCCTAGTAGTAAATTTTTTGTCAGTCATACAATGCCATCCCTGGCCGAACCATTCTCATATTGAAATGAAGTTTCTGATGGAAAATGTTGTATGGAAGGTTCAGGAGATCAGACAACTGCTCGGGAGTGCTATGTGACTATGTTGAAGGACCCAACATCCAAAGAAACCTTATCAAGTGGTGGAATACCGACAGCTAGGAGCTTATCGCTTAAGAGACATTGGAAGGAAAGCAGTTGGAACACCTTAGAAGATTCTATCACTAGTACGGCATGTATTTTCATTGATGCCTTACTTAAGAAAAGTGTTTCCTTGCACAAATCTGTCTCTCTTTTTCTCTGTAAAAATTAAGCAGCAGAGCACAAATCTTTGGTTCTCCATTGGGTCTGGGATTTTAGGTAACACGGACTTGTCTTTCTTTCCATCTGTGCAAGGCAAATTTGACACAATTAGACTCATTTTACTGGTGTATTTGAGCATAAATTACGAGAAATCGCTTTTAATTTCAAATTTATTGACTACCCATGTTTTTGTCTTTGCTAGAGGATGTTTTGTTTGTAGGCTGAAAGTGCAGGTTTTATTTTCATTATGTTGTTATGCTTTTCGATTTTCTTGTGTTTGCACATGAATTGGTCAATAAACTGGGCAGAAGAGTGCTTCGTTGCAATAGTAGAACTTGATTAACTATATGCAGCTAAATAGGATCCTTAAAAAAGAAATAAAGAGAAAAAGAATAGATAATCGGATAGAAAGGTAAGGAAAATGCCGTTCTTGAAATAGAGGGAGCTCAAAGTTTGGAGCAGTGAGAAATTTTTTTTTTTCCTTGGAACCATCTTACCTCTGTTTTTTATACAAATATCTTTCAGAAAAAATACACTAATGTCCTTTCAATCTCGTGAAATTATTTGTTAATTGGATTGTGTACTTTGAGAATATATTTGAGCATATATATTCAATTGAATTGACTGTTACGTAAACTTTTTCTTTACATTGCCGTCACATTGACTTGCAAAGTGGCAACTCTTCTATCCCCACCCCACTCCCAATTTTCTTTTCTTTAACCATCAGCTCCAGCCTAGAAGGATTCTAAACTGAACAACGAGCAACAAAAAGAAAAGAATATTGCTACCCTATTTTGACCCACATCTCCACATGTACACAAGATCCAAACTGGGTATGCATGGCAGCATGGGGTATATTTGAGATTCCACGTATACTTACTAAAAGTCCTACAAACACCCATTGATTTGATAGTTTTTGCTATCAGATTCCTCAGTAGTTCTAACAACAAAAGTAAGATGATCTCCATCTCTAATAACCTCTATACCATCTATTTCAGCTCCATCCTTGCTTAGGACTTTAGTTGGCAACACCCCAAATTTCTTAGCACCAATCTCAAGCAGCTCCTGAAAAGTTTTTGGAAGTAGCACAAGCTTTCCAGCAACTTGTCCCTTTTCTGGACAACTAACTGTCACTCTAGCAGGGTGATCACCTCCAGATTTCCAAGCAGTTGGTGATTTTGTCTTACTAACAGGGAAGAGAATGTCTTTCTCCCCAGTGTGGGCAGCTGACATTATGCCAAATAGTGAGTTGTGGAAGTTATTACTCCTACGCCTCGGCCGGGATTGGCCCCATGATCCGTCTGCTGCTGCACCAGGGGATGAGACTTCCTGGGATAAAGGCGGGATTGTAGGCTCACTAGTAAATCTTCCAAGGAAACGAGCCCCATTCTGTCTCTCAGAAATGGATATGGAGGGTGGTTGAGTTTTGGGTTCTCTATTAGATTGGAAAAGGATTTTAATGTCTTCATGTCCTTGTTGGTCAGCTAGAGCCCTTGGGGTCCAACCCTCATGGTCTGGTTTGTCAATATCAGCACCATGATCCAAAAGGAATTTGACTATTTCCATGTTTCCCTCACAAACTGCAACATGAAGAGCTGTGGTTCCATTGGCCGCCCTAGGTTGTGTGACATCTCCCCCACAACGAATTATTTCCTTGAGCAAGGTCAAGCCTTGCTCAGCAGCAGTGCATGCAAATTGACCAATGTCTCCGGGTTGTAATTTTGCACCATTGTCTAGTAGTAGCTTGATCAAGTGTTCATGACCGCCCAGCATCGCCTCCCATAGTGGCACGCTCCCCTCCGAGTCTGCATACATGCAAAATTAGGTTCATCACTTCATATTATACTTAATTAATGAATCACTCTGCAGAATATATAATCCATGATTGATATTGACCCTATTTCCAAAAATCCAATGATTAATATTAGAAAGAAAGAAGCTAGATAGCGGCAGACTGCCGCTATCTAGGAGTGGGAACCGCACATGAATGCCTCTAGAAGTAATATTAGATTTTTTTTTCTTTTCTTTTTTTTCTTTTCTTGTGTGTGTGTGCCTCCAATCACGTATTAAAGGGTATGAACCAGCTGAACGGATAAGAGTATAAGAAATTAAGTCCACACTAACTTCATAAGATAATTTAAACAACAGAAATAAATCTAATAATAATATCATTAAGTTGCCGGCCAAAATAGATATAGTAAAAGAACTTACTAATATCAGGATTATATAAAGTACTGCTAGAACCAAACAAGAAATGCAAATGACATAAAAATACAAGCTGACAACAACAATCCAAATTCAATGCAAAAAGAAACAAGGAAAATTGAGAGCATCCAGAAAATATCCCCCCCCCCCCCCCCCCCCCAAATGTTCCAACAAACAAATTATCCATTGGATACTTATATTAATCATAAAGCTCTTTATTATTAATAAATATTTGTTTTGGGGTGGGGGGAGAGGAGTGTTGTTAGGTGTTTGGTTTAATAGATGCCATATGTAAGTCTGTCCATATATTAGGTTTTCTGTATTGGTATTATAATACAAAGGTTCAGCCGTTCAGCCAACAATAAGTGCACACAGGCCTTCCAAAAGTCAACATGTAGCTGCATTATTCATCTAAACTATAAGGCAAATTGCTTTGTCTGAAAAATTAAAATATTGCTCATGGGTCCGTGGGAAAATTTGTTGTAAAGCACAAATTAAAAAAATATAATGAAGCTTCGGGCCTGTTTAAGATTGTGTTTGAAAAACCTAAAAGTGCTTTTAACACTCAAAAAGTTTGTTTGAAGAAAAAATACTCATTTGGTAAAAAAAATTAAAAGCACTTTTAAGGGTTCAAAGAGCTTAAAAATGGCCAAAACGTACTTTTGGTAAAAGCTTAAAACTGAAGTTTCTGCCCAAAAGCTATTTTTGACTTAAAAGCTCTATTTCTCAAACGCAATCCCAAGCAGACTCTTTAACATTTTGAAATGACTTAAGAAAGATATCTGTAGACATCCAAATAATTGAGAAATATATACGGTAGGAGAAAGAATTAATAATCCTTTGTTGGAAATTATGTTATACATTCTTAAGAGAAACTACCAAAATTTGCAAATGAAACCAGAAGGGGATTTCAAAAACCAACTTAAAACGTTTCTAATGTAAGCATGGAGAAAAGATAATGGAACTGAGTCTGAAGCACTCAAAACCAGTTTTGAGAAACAAAGAACAGAACAGTGCAAGGAATAAAAAAGAGAACAAGCAAAAGGAAAAATGGTGACAATGATGTTGGGCTAGAAGGTACCTGTACTGTTAGGATCAGCCCCGTAATCAAGTAGTAGAAGCACACAGTTCTCACTTCCTTTAGAAGCTGCTATATGCTGATTTTACCCAAAACAAGAAAAGAAATTTGAAAAAAATAAAATATTAGCATTCGAGTTTTAAGAAGTTGGTGAAATAAAATCAGAAGCAGAGAGAAGCAGTCAAGCACCAGAGCTGTCCTGCCATTGTTGTCCAATTCATTTGGATCAAGGCCCCGTTTCAACAACTGATGCAACAACGAATCATCTCCCCTAAGAACTGCAAAGCATAGACTAAGAGGTAGGTCCATTCTACCACGAGCTAGTAGCATGTTCTCTGTATCCGCTAAAACTTCTGACATCATTGGGTTGCTGTTAAGATCTTTCAAATTCTGCCCACCAAGAAGGAAAAGGCATGTAGTACATAATATGTTAAAGTTTGTGGTAAGTACCATCAAAACTATGTCACATTAGCTAAATTCTTTATATACTACAAAACCAACATCTATTGAGTTTAAAATTCTATTTCTTCATTAGAAGTCATGAGATTAAAGTTTACAAACCTGAAGGAGATTATTCATGATAATGGTCCCATCTCCAACATTGGACTGAACAATATTCAAGAATGTGGTACGGTTCAACCTTAGTAGCTGGCTCAGCCTTTTGGTCCGCACTGTAAATAGCTGTGGCCTATAACAGAGTACCCCAATCTCTCCACACAGTTCACCACTTTTCAACTCTGCAACAACCTGCAGTTATTGACCATGATTTCAGTCAGCATCTTGTATAGCATGGACATATGTTTCAATCTCACACACGTCCATTTAAAATTATAAACAAACCAGAGGTCATTAGTTGAGAGATTAGACTTGCCTGTTCAACTCCATTTTTGAGGACAATTAGATCCTGTGAAGTAAATCAAACAAACCAGAGCCATTGGTTGCTACATTTAATTTAATAAAAGAAAAGGAAACTGCAATTCTATCTTTTTCAAAAGAACAAATAAAGCTCTAAAAAAAACGAGGCTTTTAAGGTTTTGAGAAATAAATATGTTGAATTATTACCACAGCGCCAGTGACAAGTACATAGAAGTCTGTGGGAGCCTCATTCTGTAAGATCACATCTTCCTTGGGAGGAAAGTACTCGGCTTTCATCTCTGAGACCTTCAAAATTTAGAGAAAAATAAAATCACCATGCAAGCATTTACCAAAAAAAAAAATCTTGGAAAAATTCACTTTAGAGAGAAGGATTTGAAGCATGGAAGTTGAGCCGCTTTAAATTTATTATTACCAGCTGAAAGAGCAAGTCATTTGAAACCCCTTGGAACAAGTACACCTTATCCACCAGAGAGTAAAACAGATAATGGGAAATGCTTGACCGGATGGCTTTAGGAAGGGAATCAAGAGTCTCTTGCTGCTGGAGCCCCTCTGAGTCTGTTCTGAACTTCAAACATAAATGTGCAAGCATCTGATCTTGCAAGCGAACAGGCAGTTGGTTCCTCTGAGCAAAACTTGAGGCAGCTTGAATGGTATCCCTCTGAAAATTAAATAGAAAAGAAAAAGGAAAGGGCAGTAAGAATGAGTCCAGAAACTAGCAAGCATTAAAACAAAACAAAAAAACCATATCTGGACTTTTTTAAGTATGGCAGAGCATCATCAATCAGAACAATTTACTCACAAATATTCTGGTACGACTGGTCCCATGGACAACCAAGTTCGTCATATTTCCAATCAAATATGCTGTCAATCCAAGATTAAATAGCATGAAGAAGATGTCAAAGATCATCTCCCTTGTATTCACTGGATGCAAGTCGCCATATCCAACAGTTGTTAGAGTAGTGATGGACCAGTAAATCGAAGTCACGTAGCGGATCCACAAGCTCTGATCAATGAAGTTATTCATTGTTGCTCCAATCCATGTCTTTTTGGGGTCACGATAACGTGCTGCCAGATAATAATAGAAACATCCAGCACAGTGAACTGCAAAAAGGGTAACCTGTAAAGAATATCCCAATCCTAATTAATGAGATAGTCCAGTGGGGGAGCAAAGCTTTTCTTTCACCTAAATTATCCCAGAGTTTTAACAGACTTACACAAATAAGCTTTGCACATCGAACCCAAAAGTAATTGTAGTTCTTGTCTTTTTCCATTCTGAACCCAAAAGAAAAAATAAGCCTGAATTCAGTTAAGACACAGAAGAATTTTCAATCAAAGCAAAAGCCCATTTCGATAATGTTTTCTAAGATGTAACAAAGCCCTTCACCTGGAAAATAGGGCACTGACTCTTCGGAGACGCCAAAGGCGAAGCATGTTGAATAAGCCATATGACCTGATAGGTGCAGGGGAGATCTTCCGAGCAAGCTCCGAAGGGATTGTCGATATTACATCAAAGGCCAGCCAGGACCTTGAATATTTCCATGCTATCTTCTTCGGATGATCAACAAGTAGATAGGTTGTCTTATCAAGGTAAGCTACGAAGAAGGTAATAATAATATCCACAGCAAAGAATCCATTGGCTACATTATCAGTAATGGATAGAGGTCCCTGTGGTTTTCTAAGGAATCCAAATTCAAACGGTGACGCCCAAGCAGTATAGATCACCAGCACAACGAGAAATGTCTCCCATATCCTGTGACAACCAATTTAATCTGAGCTAGTCTTAGCAAAAAGATATGTCATTTTTTAATTACAATACCCAGAAACTCGTAAAATTCCTCATAGTTGCTGGATATTCATAGATCACACCAGATATCTTCATGCAAAAATGTATCTACTCCTTAGCAAAAGAGTCTACTACATGGCAAAGGAAGACGAAGACACAGACTACAGAAGATGCAGACTGTTTTCCAAAGCGTCCAGCCAGATTTTTCAAAGCCACCAACTAGGAACAGCCTGGTCTGCCTTGTGACAATTCAAAGAGAAAAATTGAAAAATCCGTGATTCCTAATCCATCCATGTGAAGACTGAAGAACGTTTTCTAAAAGAAAATTGTATTTTTGCAAAAGCTAAATCTTTCTCGGCATAGAATCAACTAAACAGTTCAACAAAAAAAAATCCAAGATTCCAAATCGATGAGAAGACTGACCAACTTTTCCTAAAAGAGAAAAAAGCAAATAAAATTGTATTTTATAAAAGCTAAGTTTGGCAAAGAATCAACTAAATAGTTCAAGAAATAATAGGTGATTCACTGAATTTAAGGATAAAAATGTCCGGCAGAAGAGAAAAAGCTTCCAACTAAAAACCGTTCCCGAAAAGTAGAGCTATGAATATTCATAATTCATAAAACAATAAGCTTAAGAAAACATACAAAGAAGACAAATAAATACTTTTAGCTTCTCAAAAAGGAGCAAAAGATTCAGTATCTTTTCTTTTCCGAATACTCAAAATAAAAAGAAAATAATATCAAAACAGAGTTCGAGTCTAGAAACATAAATAAATAAATAACCCAGAAAGAAAAATACAAGAATCATTCTCAAAAGGTACAAATGGAAACAAAAATTAGAAAGAAATAGAGAAAACAGAACAAAGTAATAGTTCTAGTTACAAACAGAGTATCACAAATTCAATGTTTTCTTTTCCAGGTACCCTTTAATTAATAAAGAATATATAATAAACCCAGAAACAGAAAGTCAAGAATAGAATAAAAAAGCAAAAACAATGAAGCTCATAAAACAATGCAGGAAAGATAATAAAATATGCAAAAATCTAAACAAAACGAAAACAAAAACAAGCCCAGAAACAAAAACCAAGAAGAAAACCGTTCTGAACCTGTAACGGCGATCATAGGGGGAGAGAATGAAACGCCTGAGTTTGACTCTGCGGCTGCTTCTTGCTCCGAGAGACGGCAAAATCCCGGTGGAGAGACTGTACTGGCTACCATCCCTTGACAACTGTTCAATCTCCCCTTGACCACACATTGAAACTTTAAAGCCACCTCTGTTCATCATAGCCTCCATTGTTAGTCACCGTCAAAGGAACACCACTCTGCTGTCTTGCTTGCGCACAGCAAAAAGGGGTGTTCCTCTCTCTTTGCTTGTATACGTAAACACGTATTGCAAATACGTTATGAGCGCGTTTTCTTCTTAAAATGCTCGTCTCCTTTATATAGCCAGCGCTCTCTCGAAGAGCCTTCTCACGCAAATTCTCGCAGACACTCTCAACTTGTATGGAATTGCTTTAAGTTAAAAATATCATTTTTAAGCTTTTTTTCCAAAAGCGTTTTTTTTTTGGGTCATTTTTAGGTTTTTTAACTATTAAAAACGCTTTTAAATTATTTATCAAATAAATACTTTTTTTTTTAAATAAACTTTTTGAATGATAAAATCACTTTTAAATCTCTTAAACGCAATCTCAAACAAATCCTTTGTCCTCATTCATGTAAAGAAAATCCTTTGACTCCATTAATAATAATAATGAAAATAAAATTTTCTACACAATTATATTAAATACTCAAAACAGGATTGACTTGACTTCCATAAATATGAAAGGCACAAAAGGAAATAATCCAGCCCAGATTCAGCAGAGTAATAAAGGACCCGCCCGGGAATGGGCAGATTCAATGCCCACATTTTTGTCTTTTATTTAATTGTTCAAAGTGAATTAAATAATTTTTATTTATTTTTTAGATATATTCTTCTCATTTTATAGGATGCAAAATTACTAATTAAATCTTTGTATGGTTATACTGTTTATAGGCTCTAGATCTTTCACGCAAGTAGAAACGAACTACCAAAATATAATAGTAGAGGGAGGGAGCAGTCCCCCTCTACTCCCACTCCTATCATCTCCCTCCTCTTCTATTTTTTTTTTTTTCTGTTAAGTATTCCTCAACGAGATCAGCAATTTCAGCATCTTCTACTGTGCTGTGCTGCTCATCTCCTACTTGAGATCGGTGGAATTTTAGATCTAGGTCTTCAAACTTAGATCTACTCTCCTCGACCAGTTTTTGCTCTGCCACACGCCAATGTCGGCCAGTACGCATAGTCTCTTTCACCCCGGTCCCTGCTATTGCTTGCTGGCTGTTTGTGTTTTTGTTTTTGAATATGAGTTTTCTTCTCTCTAGATTTGCCCTCATGAGCGATCTATTGGGTAAGGAGGATTAGATCGGTGTGAGAGAAAGCTCTCACGGCCAGAAAATAAAGGTTGGGAAATATAGCTACTTATGTGTTAAATCTAGTCTGTCCAAGAGCAAATATGTGCTTTAACCGCAGTTGTACATAAGCTAGCGGAAAAGTTGAGGTCATAAATAGTACGTAGTTGATATCTGTATTGTTATGCTCTCTGAATCTTATTATTAATGAAATTGCAAAGATTCTCATTTCAAAAAAGAAGTACTAAAATATAAAATTACCACGTAGAGAAAATACATAGAGAGCATTGCATTATAGAACTTAAAAAATATTTTTAGTAACTAAAAAACTGTGCTAAACAAAATGTTGGTATGTTTGATAAAAAATTTTAAAAATATTTATTTAACTTTTTTTACTATAAAAATTGTCAAAATACCATTTTGACAAAAAGTTTAATTTTTTTTTTTTTTTTTTTGCTTTAAAAAAAAAAAATTTCAAGATTCTTAGAGGAGAAGGGACAAAATGCACTCACAATTTTAATTGATTAATATTTAGGGCCTCCTTGTTCTCGAACTCTTTTTTTTTTGTTCTTTCTATTTGAGTCTTTTGGCAATGGCTTAAATTACTTACCTGTTGAGCGGAATAGGATCTTTTCAATTTCAAATGAAATGCAGAGTATCAAGTTAGTATACTTTAGATGGATAAAATTGTCATTTTGATTGTTTGGACAATTTTACCTATCTAAAATACACTAAACGGATATTTTCCATTACATTTCTTTTAACGACAAAATTTTCCTCCAAACTAGGTTAGATGAATTTCTGTCAACCTAATTTATTGACTAATATTTAGAGCATCTATCTTATTTTTTTAAGATATATACTCTTTTTTTTCTTTTTCTATTTGAGAGCCTTAGGCAATGGCCAAAGTGAACTTACCCTTTTGAGCCAGCCCTGTAGTCACATGAATATGGTGAAAAATCTTGAGGATACTCGGATGAATAAGATACAACAATTGATTAATTATTCTAATATTCTGGAGATATTTTAACATGAGATTTTGATTAATTATTGTAATATTATGGAGATATTTTAACAATATGAGATTTTGATTCATTATTGTAATATTATGTAGATATGGACAACACCATATTAATGATGTTTGTTTTTATCTTTTGCCTATCTCTTATCAATTTCTATACAAAATATGGATAAAGAAAGTCGATCTATTCTATCAACATGTGGAGTAAAACTTATTTTTAAAGTCTTCAATAGAAATTTGATAAATCAAATAAAAATACCAAATACAATGAAGATAAAAACACTTTAATTCAAATAAATTTCATGAAATTTTTCATTAATTCTTCTAATCTAACGTCCATCACTCACATCCGAGCCCTCAACTATAGCAAAACCAACCAAAAAGGTGGAATCCGGTGATTTTATCAATGGGTATTTTGTCAATACAAAGAAAATTATTTGGTGTAAAATGTTATATTATTTTTGGTGTTTTAAGCTGAAATGTCTGCTTCTGATTGGAGGATGCAAAATACTCAATTTATACCATGACCTCATTGAAGTTATTCTCATGAAATAAATCTATCATTAAATATGCGAGACCCATACGTAAGTTTCACATATTTAATAATAATTTTTTAAAAAGAAAATTGACAAAATATATGGAGAGAATAACACCAAATATATCTGGCAATAATCCAATAGGCCTTTTGGTTTTCAACGGCGGCCAAAACAGCCAAATTAAGTGTCGTTTGGGAGTGCAATTTTAATAAGTTCGATTTTAAAAATTATGTTTTTAAAAATTGTGTTTTTGAAATCGCTACTTTTTAAAATTGCACAGGGGTTTAGTAAAACAAGTTAAGAAGTACTTTTTTTTTAAAATTTTTATTAATTGAGTGTTTGGATAATATTAGTATATAATGGCAGTTTTATAACCAAATAGTTAAATATTGCACCAAATATTGTTTTAAGCGAAATCGTGATTTTGGTTTAAATTTGCACTTTTTCAAATAAGCACCCCTAGTCAGCTTATAGAAATCGCAGATTTTTCCACGATTTTAAATTTTTGCATTTTTAAAATCGCAATTCCAAACACTCTAAAATTACGATTTGATTTAAAAAACGCAGATTATTTCTTTTAAAACCGTACTCACAAACGGACATTAAATACGTTGTATCATAACATATGGAAACTTGGAAGTGAACTCAAAATCAAATTTGAATCTTAATTTTATATATATATTGAGTGCTTGAAATTTGTATCGCATAACTGAATCTTAAATTTTACATATGTATTTGTACTATAAACAAAAACAAATTGACTTCAAACAACGCCGAATTCGTCCCTCGGTAACCTCCAACCGCCTCTGGTCTTCTGCCGGTGCTGGTGTTTTGAGGAGCCGTTGTTTTTCTGTGGTTGTTTTCGTGCTTCGCTGTATCTTTTGTTCTTTTATGAGTTATTGTCTCCTCGGTCTCTGATCTTGGAATTAAGAACCTTTTAATTTTATTTGAATCAGAGAATATTCAGTTTGTTATATTTGAGAGGTAGTTTTGTCTCCTTAAAAAGTGGAAAAAAAATAAAAAA
Source organism: Corylus avellana (assembly GCF_901000735.1). Classification (NCBI taxonomy): domain Eukaryota; kingdom Viridiplantae; phylum Streptophyta; class Magnoliopsida; order Fagales; family Betulaceae; genus Corylus; species Corylus avellana. The sequence goes on along the minus strand of NC_081551.1, from coordinate 17,721,677 downwards.
AAAAACTCTTCTACTATAACCAACTGGATATTATCCAGTTCATTTGAACTGAAGATAAAACTTTTGTTGCAAGTGTTTGTCTTTTAAAAGCTAATTATTTATCAAGTTCTTTTGTCACTTGTTATTGTCTTCTACGACCTTTAAAAAGATTTAGCTTGTTTATGATTCCTTTGAGATAATGAATGAAACTATTGCTTATTCATTGTTTTTGTTAAGGCACTATATTTTTTTATTTTGACTTTATTGTTAGGGTGTCTTTTTTTTTTTTTTTTTTTTTTGTTCAAAGGATTCAGCTTACATGTTGTTAGTAAAATAGCAGCATGTATATTGTAGTTTAAGCAACGGTCAAGATTAAATATCTTAAAATCTTTTTTATTTTTCTCTCCTATTAAAAATTTTATCAAAATAGTTAACTTTAAGATTTAATCTTAATCGTTACATACATTGTAACCCGCTTTTCATTAAAAACAAAAAAAAAAAACACCGAATTTAAACACTCGCTTAGAAGGAGAGTGAGGAATCTTTCCTAGTGTCATCCCTAAAATGGACACGGGTTTCTGTTGGATACGTACCCAAAAATGGATCATATACAACAGCTTCTGTTCTCACAGTTGTACTTCACATCTTTCGAGACAAAAGAAATAACAAGAGTCCCGAACAAGGCATGTATGAAGTATGATAGACCGATATCATATCATATAATATAATATATTAAATAGGGATAGATGGATGATCTCGTCGCAACTGATTTTCAATATCTTAACACGACGGAGGCTACAATAATTAATTAACATTTGAATACTATATGTTATTTATTTCAACCATTCTCATAGCACATTAGGTGAACTATACCTGAAAAGAAAATTGAGCGGATTTAACAATTCAAAAAAAAAGAAAAAAAGTACACAGAGTAACAAATAAAAAATAAACTTCATTATTTTAAATAAAGTTATTGTGAATATCTCAAGCAAATTTCAAAATTCGAAACTACACGTTATCCTATAGAGACTTAAAAGTCCTAATGATAAACTTTAAACTCATAAAATTGATGACCCTTACAATTTGGTTGAAGAACGACCTTTTTTAGTCCTAATCTAAGTGGATGACTTTGAGAATGCATGCATATTAATAAGATGATATAGACCATCAATATGATAATATAGGTTGGGCAAACGACCTTCTATGATATGGACCATCAATCCGATAGATTGCAAGATCATTGGTTGAGATCTTATGACCCTTTTTCGTTGACATTTTGGCCCAATTTCGGCTTGTTAAGGCTAGGTTTGTTAACTGATTAACTTTAGAGGTGCAAAGTAATTAAAAGGAAGCACATGGCAATAGCCAGTGGGGGTGGTTTGGCCACTTCCCCTCTATCTGGCTTGATTCATGCTACGTAATTTTATTAACTTTTCTAATGACAATTACTATTTTGTTATTTGTTGTTTATCACATAGAGTGATTCATTACTTTTTCTTTTTTTTTTTTAAACAAATTATCTCTTCATTGATATAATAATTAAATAAGGCATAATACTTCATACAATGCCAAAGATATAATTTAGAATCTTCACAATTCAAACATTATCTATGACATACACAATAGCCTATCGGGCTATTATAAGACAATATCTATGAAAAGTCACCGTCTCAATTAACTTTAGATCTACAGCAAATTTTGGCGAATTACGTTTCTATCTATTGCCAGTTCCTTGATTCTTTTTTTTTTTAATTATTTCCACTACTAGTACTTTATCAATCACAATCCCTTCGCTGTGTTTACTATAGTGACAATTATTTTTTATGTTCTTAAAAAATGAACCATAAGAAAACAAAAGACCGACCGAAAACCAATTTCGTTATTCTTAAGGATTCGTGAAAACAAAACCTAAGAAAATGAATAAAACTCCATCCCATAAATTGCTACTAAAAGCAGATATAAAGAAAATACATTCTTATTTAAAAACAACGAAAATACAATAACAAAAACCCAACACACCCTCACGCATTTTACACGCCACCAACGGCCAGCCATGCGCTGCTAAAAATCACCTCGAATATCATTGACACATGCACCCTGATCGATCTATGGTGGAGGCAGAAAAAGAGAGGGTGAAATGGGAAATAGAAAGGGGCGGGGAGCCTCCCACTCTGCTATGCTTGATTCATTACTTTTTAAAAGCTGATAAAACTATTTGTCTCCACTCTGCTATGCTCGATTCATTACTTTTTAAAAGCTGATAAAATTATTTGTCAAAATTCTAAATTATAGAGACCAAAAATACATTTATCCCTTAAATATAATTACTACAACTTAACTTATTTGTGCCTAATTAACTTAAAACAAAATATGAGGCATAATATATAATACGAATACGGAATATATATGTAGTGTCATTTTTCAATGTCGTTGTCAAGTAACATACATAAACCTTTGTAAAAGACTGCAAGTACACGATGCTAGCTTCGTTCGTATGATCCCATTAAAACTTCTGCTTTGTGTGAAAACCCTTCAACAAGTACTAGAATCTCAGTTTAAGAATGAATATTAAAATCTTTACCACGTTTCTGCGGTACGTAAAATCTTTTGCTCAGAAAGTTGGGCGACACAACAACCTTTAAAATCTTTAAGATTATTTCTCTTTGAAACGAAAATTAAACAAAGTTAATCAGAAAGAAAAAGTACATCTAATCCTTTTAGAATATCATTTTATTGTTAATGCCTTTTCAAACTAAAAATAATAATAATAACCCCCCTCCAAAAGTTATTAAAAAGATAAAAATGACCGTAAATAATTTTCAATAAGATAAAAATATTTTTATAAATTTGATAAAAACTATAAAAAATAAAAAAATAAAAATCCCTTGGTTTTTTATTTTATAAAATTTATTTTTATCTTTAGACGATATTGACATTTTTTTTTTCTTCTTTTAATTTTTAAGAGATATGTCACTATAAAAAATTTATCAATTTGTAACGTGCCCACTGTTCATTACTTTTTGACACGTTACCAATTAATAACGTGTCAATTTGTGACACGTTATTAAATATTTTAGTAATGTGTTAAATGTAATACGTTACCAATTGATAACGTGTCAAACTGCCACGTTACTAATTTGGTAACGTGTGTAAATGACACCTTACCAATTGGTAACGTAATTGGTAATGTACCAGTGTGACACATTACCAATTGGTAACGTGTTAAAATGACACATTACTAATTTTTGTCCTTAATATTATTTATAGTATTAACATTATATTAGTAATTCTATAATATATACTAAAATGATTTATTTAGTTTTCATAATAATTTTGCTATATTTCATAATAATATATTCCAATTGTTGCTCGAGTATAAATTATTCATATTATCGAAGTATATAAAGCTTTCCATTTGATATATTTATCATATTGTAATGATCGTTAAACTATTCAAATTAATATAACAATTATGAACTAGATCGATCCACTTACTCCCAATGTTATAATGTCACTAAAAAATAACATTGTGATTTTTAGTAATAATATTTAGACTATATATATATATATATATATATATATACACACGGAGTTGCCTGTTGTTTTCCTAATCTTAAGTGTATATATTCTCTCAAAAAAAGTATATATATTTAAAAAAAATAAAATAAAAAATAAAAAATAAAAAAAAACCAATTAGTTTGTAAGAGCCATACATATATATGGAGAAAATTTTATTTGAACAAAATGTGATTCATTAAAAGAGGGCATATTTCTCATAAGTATATGATAATTTTATATATCAAGTTGAAAGATGTTTTTCCGACACAATTTTTTTTTAAAAAAAAATACCTTGTCCAAAAAGAGAAAACTATATATATTTTTCTTTTAGTAGAAATTCAAAATTTGATGTTTATAAAAATTGGCATGTGGCATGTTACCAATTTTCAACGGGATCACGCGCGTTCCCTTCTTCTTTTTCCCCTTCCTTTTTTTTCTTCTCCTCCCACGCGCCACTCTCTCTTTTTTCTCTCTTCTGCTCCGGCCGGCAACACCTCACTACTCCAGTGTTCCTCACTCTCCGGCATAGAATCTTTCTTCTAGCTCCTCATGCGCGCACGTATGCCTAATCCTCTCTCCCTCTCTCGTTTTTCTCTCAAACGAGCACTCCGGCCGGCGTTGTCTCCCTCCCGGCAGTCTCTATTAGTCCGACATGCACTCTCCCTCTCCAACAGCAGTGTACTGCAAGTATATATATAATTATTTAGAAATAATTATATATAATTATTTATATACATTGTAAAAATTGTAATTACGTTTTTTTCAATTTTTTTATATGTTTACAATTTATTGTTATATTGTTTGGGGAAAATTTAGATTAAGAAATTGATTTTGATTACGGATGTGGGTATTTCATTATGGATGATTTTGATTAAGAAATTTTCTGTTTGTAGTTATGTTTTTGACAATTTTCTGTTTGTAGTTGTAAAAATTGTATTAACGTTTGCTTGTATGTTTGGATAGGATTGAGTTGGTTTGGTTAAAAAGTTTATGTTACTAACATTAAATTTCACTTGCTGTCTGTGTTTGATTTAGCATACGGAGCATGAGGAAATGTAAAAAAAATTTACTGCCCATTAATCTATTTAGTAATTTCCCGAAACTTATATAGGAGAAAAAATTGTTGTTAGTTTGCGATAATTAGGTAACATGAGAAGATGTGAACATTAGCTTAATTTGGAACTAAAGCTTAATTTCTGTGATATGATTCAAATTGTTTGGGGAAAATCTTTTTCAATAGATAGACATTTGTTTTGGCGAGGAAAGATAAGGAAAGAGAAACGCAAAAATAAACTTTTGGCACCTAAAAAAATAATAATAATAATTAAAAAAATATATATTGGCCCTTATTTTTCTGCTAAAGACAAACTATGGGTCTTGATTTTAACAAAAACGTTCTAATTATTTCACAAAGGTTCTAACATGTTGCAGAAAGTGTAATTTAGTCAAGAGTGGGGGCAAGGAAAAGTGTATCTTTAGTATTTAATAAAATAACCATTTATTAAATCCTCACCTTGGTTTATTTGACTCTATTCGTACTATATATCGATCTCAATATCTCCACGGTATGAAATGGACATCTAACTTCCTTTCATGGTAAACGAAAAAAAAAAAAAATAATAATAATGATTAATTTATTTGTTAACATCTTCAAAATATATTTTCTTTAAGATAGGGATATGGATGGCAATTATATATACATAGGTCAATCAGAACCCGACTAATTTAAATTAAACAGGTCAACAATTGTCTGTCATTATGTCGCATGTCAAATCTGCGTCGTGTTGAAACATGAATATACGACTATATAAGTCAATGATAACTCGACTCATTTTATACGATAAATGATAAAATTCATTCTCATTGTCAACTATCTTTTAATTATCTCTATAGTGAATGAATGAATTCACTACCTAAGATCAAACGTTAGTACAAGCAAATTGTGTGTTATGTTTACAATTTATTGTCATATTTTGTGTTTTTATATTAATTGTGAGATAAATTTTTATGGTGAATGATTAAAAGAGACTTGGCTTAAGTAAATTTTGTAGAGGGTATATGGAATTTAAAAAGAAAAGACAAACCAGAAGTCTAATATTGTGTAAATGTTAAAAAGAAAAGAAATAATTACTTAGATTAATTTTGTTTAGAGTCCCCGTAACAAATGTATGTAAATTAATTAGTGGCCAATAATTTTGTTTAGGTTATTAATAATATATTAATTTGTGTAATTTTTAATTAAAAAAAAAAACTAGCCTAGATTAATTTTGTTTAGGCTCCCTATAACAAATGTAGTTAAATTGATTGGTTACCAATAATTTTGCTTAGGTTATTAACATTATATTAATTTGTGTAATTTTTATTAAAAACAAAATAAAACACACTAATGGGTCAAATATAATTTAAGAGAATGAATAATGGATCAAATTTAATTTTAATAACATGTATGTGATCCATTAATTTTTTTTACTCTCTTCCACCATGGGACTTTCCTTGAATGGTATAAAAGTTACTTGAATGGTTGAGCCTAGTGTATTTTCCTTCCACATCTATTTATTTTTTTATTTTCAATTTATTACTTTTGTTTAGGGTCCCCATAACAAATGTAGTTAAATTAATTAGTGGCCAATAATTTTGCTATGGTTATTCCAAAACTAACCTCGATTTAATTAATGTACGTAGTAATGCTATGAACAAGAGTTGGATGATGAAGTTTAGGAGTACGAAGGAATACAGAAATAGGTATAGATTATTTGTAGACTTCGCAGTTATGAATTGTAGAACTCCAGATGGACTTATTGTATGCCCATGTAAGACGTGTCGAACCAATAGGAAACACCCGTCAGGGTTGGTATACGAGCACTTGACAGGAAGGAAAGGTATGTGGCCACAATACCAACAATGGATTTATCACGGCAAGAGACTTGTACGAGCTCCAGTTGAAAGCGCTCATTTGAACCATCCGACCGCAGATGCGGGTGAAAGCGCAGAAAGGATGAAAATATACGCAGCCTGTTGCATGATTTATTTAGCATACATGAAGTCAGGGAAGACAATTGTGAGCATCAAGTCGAGGTGCAGAATGAGGAAGAACACATTGTGCATGATGAAGCCGATGAATGTGACGTACGAAAGTATGAATACTTACTTAAAAAGGCAGACAAGGTGCTTCATGAGAAGACCAAACACAGCAAACTGAGTGTTACTGTACATTTGTATAACTCGAAGTATGTGGATGGAGTTAGTAATACGATATTCTTGGCTTTCC
>NC_081551.1:17713305-17714804 GCF_901000735.1 Corylus avellana | reverse complement strand
AATCCATTTAGACGAGGATGGCTACCCTATAACGTTGAGTAAACAACGTCCGGTGAAGGTATTATGGTGGTTTCCAATCATACCACAGCTATAGTGTAACATCCCCAGCCCGTTAAGGCTGAGTTTGCCACTTTTCTTCTTTTACAACAAAAGTTCTTGCAAAGATCTATAAGGTCTATCAGAGTACTTGATTTTAAAGGATACGAAAAATGTATAAAACATTATTCAAGAGATTTTATTACAAGCGAAATTAGAAAACATTAAACTTTAGTTCCGGAATATCATATCATTACAATAACTTATATGAAAAGACTTTGAAAATTAATAACTATTCCCACCCCATTCCGGCCTCCTATTCCAGCATCCTTTCTACCTGAAAACAAGAAATAAAACTGAATGAGCCCAAAGGGGGCCCAGCAAGTAAAATCCACAACCATAAATAGTTTTACTCCTTGTTCTCAGTTTTGAAAATCATTTTCTCAAATAAATATAATTCTAGCCATAATAATATATGTATGTACGGTTGCATCTCCCGTAACATATACATACTATTACCTCTAGTAATAGATCATCGTTGTAAATCATCTTTATAAATCATCATCATAATGCATCCTTATAAATAATTTTTGTAAATCATCTTAGCATATCTTCGTTGAAAATATAGTATCATTTTCTCATAATAAGGCCCATGTACACTATTACCCCTGTGCACGAGGGTGGCGGGTCCTGTGACCATGGCACTGAACTGTGGCCACAGCCATGCCCGACCGTCAATTAACTCTTTCTTGGTGCACTCAACGGTCTAGTTGATGGAATACCACCTTCTGGCATAGCCTCCTTCAGTGGTTTCGCCTCCATCCGAGTATCGGTACTGAACTCTCATCTTATCTTATCTTGGGGCCAAAAATACTCTCCTCCATACATGTGCCCTCATTTCATAAACATTTATCTCATCTCTTGTACTTTTCTTTGTACTTCTTTTGATGCATCTTAGGGCAACATGTAGGAGGGTTTATCATCTTTTTTCTTTCTTATAATCATCATCATTTCTCAACTTTCTTTTCTTAAAATGGAAACTTTTTCCAAATATAAACTTGTTGTGCTTAAAAAGCCTTTAAAGAAATATAAACTTTCTAAATAATTCTTTTAGAAATCCTTCATGCATGCAACATAACTTCATAATACATAAATAAAATAATCATTTACAATTTACTAAAGAATGAATAAATAGCATGACATGAAGTAATTTTAGAAGGGGTAGTGAATTTACTTACCTCTAGACTGAAGCTAAAAGTGGTATGAAGGAATCCAGTTGCTCCGATATGACTAACACCACTAGTATATCTTTTGAAACTACTTTCTAAAGTCCGCTATCTCTTGTGTTCTTTCTTTCTTGTAGCGCTTGGTCTCGCCCTTTCTCTCTCTGTTCTGAGTAAACACTCTTAGAAAGAAGAAAGGCCGAGTAAAAAGCGGAAGAAGGAAGAATATATGCAAGAGAT
>NC_081551.1:17690824-17713285 GCF_901000735.1 Corylus avellana | reverse complement strand
TTCTACCTTCTTATTCTACCATCCTTATACCTACCCTTTACTATCCTATTATTTCACCAATTACCATTCTCTAATTACCACTCTCATAAATTTCCCAAGAATTAAAATCCTTAGCGACAATGGATATTAAAATAACATCATTATCAAAATAATCTATTTAAATAGCTTTGAAAATTCTGGGACACTACAATTAGAGGCTGTTTATATTGCAGCATACCACACCCCATATAAGATGGCATGTAGATAGCCGCACAAAAGATGGTGTATTGAGGCATTCGGCCGACGGTGAAACATGGAAGTCGTTTGATAATTTATATCCAGATTTTTCAGCGGACAGGAGGAATGTAAGGCTTAGCCTCACCTCAGATTGGTTTAATCCTTTTAGGAACATGAACACATCTCACATTACTTGACCTGTAATGCTAGTACCATACAATTTGCCTCATTGGATGTGCTTGGGACAAATATTGACACATTACGAATAATAACGTGTCAATATTGACACGTTACTAATATTTAATAACGTGCCAAAATTGACACGTTACTAAGCTTTTCGTAATGTGCCAAAATTGACACGTTCTAAGCTTTTCGTAACGTGTCAATTTTGACACGTTACTAAAGTTTAGTAACGTGTTAATATTGACACGTTACGAAAATTTTAGTAACGTGTCAATTTTGGCACATTATTAAATATTAGTAACGTGTCAATATTGACACGTTACTAAAGTGTAGTAACGTGTTAATATTGACATGTTATGAAAATCTTAATAACGTGCTAATCTTGGCACGGTACTAAATAGTAACATGTTAAAATTGACGTGTTAGCAACATCTAAATTATTAACACGTCACACACATTACTAACATTTAGTAACGTGTCAACCGTTACTAAACTATCGTTACAAAACGTACAGTTTTTTGTAGTCTGTGTGCACTTTTTTTTTTTCTTTTTCTGTAAGAAAAAAAAAAAAAAAAAAGTTGCCATCGGCCATCTTCCGCTTCCACTATGAAGAGAAACAGTAATATAAGTTTGACTATAGGTTTTTTAGAGTTCTTCTACATGTGAGTAACGTCTATGCTCGGTGTGCCCACTGCGAACGGTCCCCCGTGGCCAGACCATCGGCATGTCCAAGAACTGCTCTTAGATTTATAACGAAAATGAATTGACTATTGCATCCCTGCACTGGCACATTAATTATCCCAGGCTCCAGCCCGATTATCAAAGCCATGTCAAAGAAATTCAGCATGACTGCCCTAGAGTTGACTTCAGTTCAATTATTAATTAATCCATTTCTCCGTTTCAACATTACACATAAATGCTTTGACAATGAGGCGACACCGCTTGGTCAGAGAGTTTGCTTCGAACGTGGCTTCAAGCAAAGAAAGAATTCAATGCAATAATTTTTTTATTATTGAAAGAATTGTCAAACCCATAATCAAAATGCATGCACATTTCTAAAACCAAATAATATTTTTTAGTCTTTGGTGCAAAGGGACGCAAATTCTTCGCAAGTGGAAAGGAAAAAAAGGCATAGTTACCACGCCGCCATATGCACTACAAATCAATTATTGATAAATTTACCTATACTTTTTCTTCATTAATTAGACTTTACATTACACTCGGTGTACTAGGGTTGTGTGGCATTTGCGACTATGTCCTCGGATAAGTCGACATGCCCATTAATCAATATGCATTCAGCGTGGCAAACATATTGAACGTGGATTTTAACATTCATGAAATGTTTTTCAATGGTTACACTTTTCATCCCAATATTGGTACCGCGTTGTGCCTTGTCTCATTCTCTTGTAGCCAAAATTTTCTCATCAAAGATTCAAAATGTAGAATTTTATATAAAATATAAAAATTATAGTGGAAAGAGAGAGATAAAAAGAGAAGAACAAGTAGGATTGCATCTTAAATATTGCAATTAATGCTCTCTATTTATAAAGCGGCTAGAGAGTGACAAACAATAAATCGTTGACTAAATAATTAGGAAGCAAATTAATAAACTTACAAGCAAATTAATGCTAGATTTGATTGTAAGAAAATAAACCAACTTAATTAATATAATCAAACTCTTTTACAAAATATATATATATATATATATATATATATATATATATATAATCAAACTCAAAAAAAAAATTAATTAATTAATTAATTAATTAATATAAAATATATATATAAAACGAAATACAGTAATTCACATATATATTTGATTCAATAGATAACAAAAATGTGGAGAGGATTACATAGGTGTATATATAACACATTCGTAGCTGTACACCTCGGCATTTACATCATTGGATGTACTCTGTAGAATGAAAAAATTCGATGCAAATGATGATGATCATCACTCACGATGAAGACATTATTAAATAAACAGGAAACAAATCTATATAGACATCAATCATCATGCACCTCTATATATGTTGTAATGCATTTTTTCTCCCTAAGCTTTTTGGGTTGCCTAGCCAACAAGGAAGCTATACCTAGCTAGCTTGATCGATGGAAAAACAGTAGAAATAATTAATAAGTTAGTGGGAAAAAAAAGAAACCTTGAAATCTGGGGGTGGCCATATGAAGCTCTTGATGGTTTCTCTAGAGAGCGGGTTTCATGAATTTGGAAGAAAAGCATGCACAGACAAGGTGGTTGATTATATGAACCTGTCTCCTATTTTTTTCCAAAAAGCAGACACCCTTTAACCAAACGTCTCTCCCCCACCTCTTTCAGTGGGGCTATCTAGCTAGCTAGCTAGCTACTAGCTATATATGTTCAACTGGGGTAGGTTTACATGGTCCAATCTCGATCACAAATTACTTAGATATTCATCCCAAGTAATTACCGGAAATGGACATAATTATAAATTTAGTGGTGATTAACGAATAATTTGGAAAGCTAAAGCCACTGACCTTTAACCTATCGGATAAGCCATATATGGTCTATATATACTTGTTAGGTGAGCCTGCACACAAGTGTCACAATATATGTCGGTGTGAATATTGTGATCATAGAATTAATAATTGAGCTAATTATCTAACATGTTTTAAAACAGTTCCAAACGTGCGTGACTTCAGACATCATTCATGACAGCATGCATATGCATATGATATGATATGAGTTCAATCCTGGCGACTACAACTAGAGGAATCAAAACTTAAGTTGGGCTGTTGGAAATTATCTTTCTGACTAAGACAAAGCACTAAAAAGACAGCCAAACCTTGAGAGAATGAGAGGAGTATTTCTCAAGTAATGTTAGGAACCATTTTTTTATCTTCCTAAAGTTGATATGACATTTAAAATCACCATTTGATCAAATCCAAATATGATTCATATATAATTTAATGATGATTTTAAATGCCACATCAACTTTAAAAAAATTTTTTTTTAAAAAAAAAAAAGATAAAAATACAGTTCCTAACATTGCTCATATTTGTCCCCATATTTGGTTTCAATTCATAGGTGAGTGATCAGTCTATGTCTCAAAAGATATTTGAAGAGGTTTGTTTGTCTTTCCTAGCTCTTGAAGGGTCTACTACAGTGTGTCTATTTTGGCACGTGAGTTGTGGTCTCAAGGCTATCGGCACAAGGATTCTAGGCCCATTTGCAATTGTTTCTTCTCAGTAAAAGTCAAACTTTTTTTTCTTTACATTATCAAACAACTTTCTTCATTTTTCTACCACAAAAAATTCAACTTTTCTTTTTTTTTATAAAAAAAAAAAAAAAAACTTTATATCACATCAATAAATTCTTATATTTTTCTAAAAAAAAGGGAGGGGGGGTCAAATTTCTTTTATGGTAATGGATTGTGTAGTGAATTTTTAGTTTGGATGTGATTGATGTGATATATAGTAGGGGTAAAAAAGCAGTTAAGGTTATAATTGCTAACCACTTTTTAAAAGGAAAAAAAAAAAACAATGTCGTTTCTACAATAATATCATATATACGACATCGTTTCTAAATTTTTATACATCTTTATATATACCTAAAATTTTAAACACAAAAACGACATTGATCGTTAACTTAGTAGTTTTGAAAAAAAACTTAAAACTGTTAATCATAACCGCCTTCAAAAGCGGTTTAGCGGGTGATTATTAACCGCTTGCCTTTTCAAGCCTAATATAAACTACATAGAAGTTTTAAATTTTTTATATTAAAAAATGAAAATATTTTGTTTTGTAGTGAGTTTTTGTTTGAATTGCCATAAAAAATGATTCATGTAATATAAAAAGTACTAAGAATGTTGGGGAGTTGAATTTAAAAAATAAAAATAAAAATAAATAAACTTCAACCGGTCCATTGCCAAACAGGGTCATAATCAAACAATTTTCTTCACTTTTCTCTCTAAAAAAAATTGTAAAACTCATTTTATCTTTGTATTACATCAATCAATTCTTTTTTAAAAAAATAAAGGAATGATTTGCCAAACACAAACTCCTGTAATTTTGAGGAATATGAGAGTGCATGAATTTTCCACGCACGCAAACGTACGTAACGTGGGTAATGAAATTACACGAGAATGTGTAAGCAAAAGGTGTATTTTGTTTTACACTATGGTTTTCACTTGCTCTATATTCATGCATGAAAATTAGCATATTCTGTCGCGATGATCGTAACATGTGTGGCCCTCGATCTGGCCTCTACCATCTAAAAGCATGGAGAATCCTGTTTTCCCGATATTCATTTGATTTTGAAGCATCCTTTTTCCTGTATCTAGTCTTTCCTGTCAAAATCAAAATTACCTAACAGCTCTTTTAACGTAACAGTAAACTTCTTATCATTAATGAATTAACAGATATTCATCCAGATAAAAATAATAATAATAATTAACCTACTAAGAGCATTTATATTGAATTCTTCAAATAAAAATTTAATTTGAATTCACTTTTTTAAATTTAAAGAGTCACTTTTAAAATTAATTAAATATCAAACTGTCTATATCTTATTTTACTTTAGTTAAGTATTATTATTATTATTATTATTATTATTTTTTGTTCTTGGTAGATGAGAGAGAATGAAAATAAATATATAAGATTAAAAAATTAAATAATTTTCACTTTTTGGTGCTTAGTATTGTTAAAGTAATAGTTAAATGATTAAATTTATCTTTTCTTATAAGCTTAAGCTTTTAAAATAACTAGTCATTTAACATAGTATTATAATTAAAAATTTTAAAATTAAACATTGATTCCGTCAATTCACCAGGTATTAAAGTATAGCTTTTTTCAAGTCTTCGTTCACGTGGAAGGATCTTTATTTTGACAAGATGTCAGAAGAGAATCAAATTTCACTGCTCACATGCAGTCTTGGAAAGGCAGCGTGCCCCTGAACCTAACCTTTGAAAAAAGTTTGGATTAAGAATCTTGGCAGCCTATGTGTTTGAATTATATGTTGCCAACAAATTAAGCTTTATTAAAGCATGCTAGCTAGGCCTTAAAACCCTAATCTTTATCCCTTAGCCTTTTAGAATTTCATTCTAGCTCGGCTCATTCATGGAACCTTTGCTTCTTGCTTTTGGTGCCCGGCAGAATTTAAGCATCACGGAGTTTATTGATCCCTACGTAGGGGCACACTCATGCTATATTTAGGATCGCTTGAATGACTGCTTTTAATATAATTTTATTTCTTGTTTGTGAGAGAAATGTTATTTTCTAATTATTGAGCATGATTGTTAGAATATATTCAAAATATATTATGATATTTATATGATTGATTTATGTTTTCTTGTATAAGTCTAATTATTTAGGTTTAGTTGTATGAGTCGACTTATTCAACTATAAATAGGGACCTGTGTACTATAAACAATTAAGTCAATGAAAGCACAATGTAGTCTTAGAAGCTATTAAAAGTGACGGACATAGATGTTTAACATCGAAGTACCAATAATTCTTTGATTAGTTTTTCTTTTTTTTACATATCCGCACAAAGGGAATGAAAATGAGAATTTGAACTAGTAACATTCACTTCATGAGGCGTGATCCCCAGCTCATTAAGCTACCCTAAGAGGGGACTCTTTTCTCTCTCTTGCTTCCGATATTATTTTTATATTTTATATCTTTTCACAAACTTTAACATGGTATCAAAGCTTCGTCATATTTTGCCCTAAATACTTCTTCTAGATTTTCCAATAAAAGCCGGTAGTTCCAAATACTCCTCACAGCTATGAGCATTGCACTTCAGCTATAGCAAGAATTTGTTCCTTTACCTCCCTACTATTGTTTTTATTGAAAAAAAAAAAAAAAAAAAATCAAATCAAATCAAATCAAATCAAATTTTCTCCTTGTTAAGCTTCTGGCCTCATGCTTTTTCATATACTTCCAACAAATGCTGTAATATGCACAATTCAAGTGAATTTGCTTTGCATAAAAGAAGATTGTCATATGCAAATAACAAATGGTTTAACCCAGTCCCTTTCTTGATTACAGGAACTACTCATAAGATAAAGAGTATAAGAGATAATGAATCCCCTTGTTTGATGCCTTTGATTGGTGAAATATGCCCTCTTGGTTGGCCATTTATAATAACATAGTTTGAATTAGACCTACTACATGTCATAATACGATTCATGAATCTGACACGAATTCAACAAGAAATTAATGAGTTAAGATTGAGAAATCTGACATATTTAATTAAATGAGTTGGATTATAATTGACATATATAGTCTTATTTAAATGTATTCCTTCCCAATATGATTTTTCTTAGAATTTTTGTTAATTCACTAATAGCAGGAAGAGGGTTAGTGGGGAGTGGGGAGTGGGGAGGAATTCAACAATCTGGATTCTTTTATTCATATGCACCAAACTCATGATAGAGAGTAGAATTAATCCACTCATCCAAAAGTAAAAATAAAACAAAAGAATTCATCAAATCCGCAATTAGGGCAAAAAAAAAAAAGCATTTTAGAAACTCTACACGCTTAATCATGAAATAGGGAAACATGCCTAGCTCTAAGGGCCAATCAACATTTGACATAGATTCTTCACAAACTATGATCAATTAAAACACAGAAGAACATGTGAAATGCATTAAGCACTTCATGCTCAATGAAAAGCGAGTCTTAAGCACCAATGAACATAAATTCTTACGAACTTTTGATTAATTAGAAAATGCAGACAACCATGTGGAAAGCATTTTGATTTAGCCCTATAGGCCATAATGGAGATTCAAGTTCTTAACCCATAATTTAGGTTAACCCATTTTCTACCATTTGTAATTATTTTCGCATTGTTTTACTATTAATATAGAAACATATAATGTGATAAATATAAAAGATGAATAATAATAATGAAAGGAAATAGAATAAACACAGAAATTAAAGTGGTTCAGTATAGCCTACATTTACACATCAAAGCCTTAATACTTAATAGGCTACATATTTCCTTGGTTATATGATCTAAGTACACAACTCTATTTATAGAGCTTTACATGTGATTTGAAATATAAAGATATCCCTTAAATCAGGATTAACAAATATTATCTAAATCTCTTGATTTAGGGAATACAAAATCAACATTTATTCTAAATGATTTATATCCTTAACAATTAAAAAAAAAGGGGGGATAAATGCAAAATTGGTCCCTGTGGTTGACCTAATTTACAAATCACTCCCTGTAGTTTAAAAAATAATTAATAGGTCCTCCTATTTTATTTATTTATTAGTTTCACATTTCTCATCAAATAAATATGGGAATTACCATTTATTCAACTAGTATCGATTGATAGGAGAAAGACATATGTAGATTAGTACAATGATTGGTAAAATTATATTCAGGATTCCAAGAAATACCGTACGGAGTCTGGCTTTTTCGATTATTCCCGATCTGTGTAATAGAGTACTATATGTTTACAGGGGGCTATGATAGGCTAAAATAACATTTTATTCCCTAAACTCATTTTTCGTTAAATGACTTAACAGAAACTGTTACATTGCCACATCACACCCAATAAAAATAAGACACATGTTCTTTTTTATTTATGCTTTTAAAAAATGACAAATTAGTTTTTCCACGTCATTTTGAGGCTCCAACACACACTCCACATCAAATTAAATAAATCTAATCCCTCTATATTTCATGTGTCACCGTCGTCTTCATCTTCCCCAACAATTCTTGTCATTTTTTAAAAGCATAAATAAAAAAGAACACGTGTTTTATTTTTTATTGGGTGTGATGTGGCAATGTAACGGTTTCCATTAAGTCATTTAACGGAAAATGAGTTTAGAGAGTAAAATGTTATTTTAGCCTACCCTAGGGACCTATAAATTATTTTTTAAACCACAATGAATGATTTGTAAATTAAGTCAACCACAAGGACCAATTTTGCATTTATCCAAAAAAAAAAAAAAAAGTGTATATATAGCGTATGTCTATAGCCGACCATGAGAAACACAAACACAATAATAAGGAAGCATAAAAGGTTGAAAGGATCTTAGAACCTCCAAGTGATCATGAAATTCGATCTAGCCTATCGACCATGAGAAACACATGCATTATTATGATTCAATAAAGCTATGCCAAATAATTGGCTCACTGGCCCATTTGTACCTAAGCTTCTAGCGTTCAAAACAGTATTATTTCCGAGATGGGTCTACTCTCTTCAAAAAGTATTACTATTTGGTCCATTATTCATGTTATAACATTTAAGTTTATCAAGAATATGTCAAATGTTAAAATTCTTGGAATCATGTGTCCCATTTTTATTATCTACTTTTTCATGCAAATAGGGTCCAAAACGTAAACTTAGCATTTTGGTATTTTGTAACAAAGTCAAGAGAAAGAAAGAGAGGGCCGGGCGAAAGAGACAGCAAAAGCAGAGAGAGAAAAAGAGATTGGTAAAGACCCATAGAGCCAGTTACACCGGGGAAATTGGAAAACCCTAGCTACTGAAGTGAAAACGTACACAGCATTTTGGTATTTGGTAACAAAGTCAAGGGAAAGAGAGAGGGGGCGAAAGAGAGAGAAGAAGAGATTGGTAAAGACCGTTAGGGCCGGCTACACCGAGGAAATTGTGAAACCCTAGCTACTGAAGTGAAAACGTACACAACATTTTGGTATTTGGTAACAAAGTCAAGGGAAAGAAAGAGAGGGGGCGAAAGAGAGAGAAGAAGAGATTGGTAAAGACCGTTAGGGCCGGCTACACCGAGGAAATTGTGAAACCCTAGCTACTGAAGTGAAATGCAACATGTACACATGGGAAGTTGGGAACCAACCATGGGGTAGCTTCAACTAACGGATCTAGATGATATTTTTGTGTCTCTTAACTTTTGTGGGCTAAAGATGGAAAATGATTGAAGAGTTTCTAGCTTGACATTTGCACTTGAAATCATTAAAACCAATGATTCATTAAGACCACTGTTGAGTTCCGAAGGGACCAACAAAATGACAAAGATGGGGCAACTGATGTCTTAGATTTAGGGGATCAATTGTCTTAGTTTTGCATGTGAGTTGTGGTCACGTATTTTATCTTTGGACCACCACATTCATGAATTCTATGAATTCTGCCTGCAACTGACACCAATTGGGCCCATTGCTCGATGCTGAAAGATGAAGTGGGCTTTTAATCTAATCATACCCACTTGTCCGGCACAACTATAGAGATATACGAATTGACCCGTTTCTCTTTCAAAATCCGTTTTTAAGTAGAGATTTTGTATTAAATAACAAAAAAAAATTGCAAGTATATCTCTTGGGTAATGCTATGTCATACAGCTGAAATGATGTGACAGTAAAAATCAGTTTTTAATTATTTTCTTTTTTTAACAAATGTTGATTCAATGGTTAATTTTTATTCTCGCGTCGTTCAGTTATATGACCCTTAATACAGTTGTTTATTAAGGGTCCGTTTAAGATTGCGTTTTTAAAATCGCTACTTTTTAAAACCATAAAGCGTTTGGTAAAACATGCATCTTAAAAATTTTTTTTTTTTTTTTTATCAAATACTTGTTATGCGAAATCTTGATTTTTGTATAAATTCGCTCTTTTTCGAATAAGCACCCTTAGTTTACTTGTACAAATCGCAATTTTTTTTTTTCTATTTTAACTTAAGTGTTTTTTAAATCGTAATGCCAAATATCTTACGTTTTTTAATATATTTTAAAAAAATACAATCTCAAACGTGCCCTAAGTAGCATTACTCTATAGTCTCTATATACCGACCGCAGCCCAACTAAAGAAACAAAGAAAGGAATTTCAAAATAAACCCAATCCCATTAAAGCCCTTCTTTTTGTATTTTAACCTTGCTTTGCAAGCCTCCAGAAATGCCCATGATGATTTCGGAATTCATGGCCCAACTTCCAAAAGCCCAAACAAATCCCTTCTCTAAATGTGATCTTTAAATGGACCACGTCAAAAAAAAGTCCAGTTTAAGAGTGCTTGTGATCCAGAGAGAAAAATAAATAAGTTGGTTTTTTAATTTTATTTGGGTCTTATTAGTTAATTAGGTTATTTATATTTAAATGGGTGTTTTATCTATATTTTAAGAGTTATTGTAATAGGCTTAGCCCAAAGTCATTTAATCTAGAGTTAATGATATTTTATAATTAAATAATAAGTTTAGCCCAAAGTCAATCAAATTAGGGTTAAAGTTTATTTTACCGTGTTTGTTTAAAATTTAAATGAAGATCAAATTATGATTTATTTTATTTTTATTTATTTTTTATTTTTCTCCTTCCGTCCTGTGTGATTGCGTCAGCTTGTTTGATGCAGCGAAAGTCATAGACGTAAAAGAAAAATTGTGTTCTCAATGCACATAAATCAACACACGTTGATAAAGAAAACTGATAATATTATTGATGACAAAACTTGTTATTCTCATTTCAAGTGGCCTAAACTTATAGTGATACCCTAAAAAACTATGAAATGTAATAAAATCCTCTTAATAATGGAAATAAAATAAGAAAAATACCAAAAACTATGGAAAATACTTGATGCTAAAGGAAACCTAAAGATGAAAAATTCAAATAAACGGTAAAATCATAATCTAAAATAAAATTTGTTAACTAAGTATGGTTGAAAATTAGCCAGGATCGTGAAAAACACTTTCCTTCTATATTTTTAGTGTTTGAAACCAATAAAAAAAGAGTTTAACTTTGGTCAGAGCATCCTTAAAACCCCTCAAAAACTCAAAAATTACACCAAAATAACCTAAGCCCAGATACACTAGATTTGTTTGAGAAAGAAAAAAAGAAAAGCTAAAAGAACTTGAGAAGGGGTCTTGCCATACCCCTTCATGAACCACAACAAACGTGGGTCTGTCGTGCGTTTCGCAAGACCCATGGCCGGTGTGGGTTTGGACGCCTTGGGTCACTTATCTCCGGTGCCAGTTTATGGTCTTTAAGATGATAAAATCCTTAAAATGTTAACCTTCTACCTGTAGGTTTTAGATTTAAATTAAAAAAATGAGTTTTGAGGTATTAGAAACGGGTTTTGAGGCATTAAAAACGGGTTTTGAGGCGAATTTCATCGGGTCACGGCGGGTTTGGAAGTGGGTCACGGCCAACGAGACCCAGGCCAGTGGGTCTAGCCAAACCCACACTGGCGAGACCCAGGCCAATGGGTCTGGCCAAACCCACGCCAGCCGTGGGTCTGGCTATGGATCTGCTGGATTTGGCTGCCAATGAACTTTTTGGTATTTTTTCACTTTGATTTGTTGTATTTGTTCTCATTTTGGTCTTTTGCAATTTTCTTGAAATGATGATGTGGCACGTGCTGATTGGGTGCTGTAAAAGTAGTAGTTTGCAAATGGTCCAGACCATATGGGCTCTCATTAAAAAAAATAAAAAATAAAAATCGTCAAATAACGCTTTCCTAATATGTTTTTTGTTATTTATTAATTCAGAAAACATTGAAAATATAGTTAAATGTTGTCCAACATCATTGTTAATTTCAATTCAATTGAAAAAAAAAAAAAATTCAACTTTTCATTCAACCCAAAATTTTGATTCAGTCATCTGGAAATTTGTTACACTAGTTGGAATGTAAGTGGGAAGTTTTTTGAGGTTGAATTTGATGAAATTATAGTTATCAGTTGACAGTTTCCCTTTAATCTTCTCCTGTTGAGAAAAGTCGGGGTGGGGGGGTCCCGGCCAAGGCCATGGTTGGAAATTCGCTCTGGCGATTGATGGATGGTCAATGATCATGGGTTATAAATCAACGGCATAAAAAATAAAAATGCGTCCTAAAGTGGTGTTTAGTGAATAGTAACACGTGGTCAACCACGTTACGGCGGCTCATGGTCCCCGTCTTTTTAGTGGGGACCACTGTTTACCAAGCACGCATGTAAGGAACACCGTTGAAATTAAATTCCCTTTTGGAAGCGAGATTTGTTTGTTTGTTTGTTTAGATTTTGTTTTTGGAACTTTTGCTTGATTTAGTTAATTCAATTCCTCTGTTGAGATATCTTAGTTAATCACATCCGTTGCTAATCGTCATAGTTTACCACTAGGCATCGCTTAGTGCATCTCCGACAGATGTTTTAAAAGGCTGATAATTTTTTTTTTTCCCAACAAAATATTTATTTTAAAATTTCTGTTCACTAAACTTCTATATTTTAATAATTTTTTTTATTTTTTATTTTCCTTTAACAGATTTGTTAGAGTATGTATTGAAAAATTAGTAGATTAAAAAAAAAAAATTGTGTATTTTGAGATGCTCTTAAGACTTCTAATTTATGGAAGGCCGCTCAAAAAATGCTTTTTTATATCACATTTATCCAAAAAAAAAAAAAAAAAAAATTAAAAGTGATTTAACATGTTTAAAATTTGTTAAAAATTCCAAACTAAGCATAACCCACTTTTTTATATACTTTTTTTTTTCCTCTTATTTTCTTTCATCACTTCTACTCTTCTGTTTTTTGTTTTTGTTTTTGTTTTTTTTTAATTTTAATTTTATTTTTTATTCTTCTATTTGTTGGTTCTATCATTCTTTCAACCATTTTTTAACGGTCTTTTCTTAAAAGTTTAATAGTAGATTTGTAAACGCACGTGGGTTCCGCACAAATTCACTGTTAGATTCACCCCTTCACTATATAAAAATAGGTGAAATATTAGATAGAGAATAATTTTTTATCATTTCTTTTCATTCTTTATTTATTTGATATTTTATATGCTATACTTACTATCAAGCCCCGTTTGTTATTGTTTGTTATGTATGCATTTGTGAGGTTTGTATTTCATATTGAAAAAATATAAAGAATAAGAGTGGTTAATATATATATATATATATATATATATATATATAAAAAAGTAGATTCAAACCCATTAACTTAGGCTTTTGGGCTATGAGATTGTTCTTTCTGAACAAAAACTCTTTGATTAATACAAGACTGGATTCCTATTTTTTTTTATAAAAAAAAAATACCTTTATTATTGTTTGACTCTCTTTGTTTCTCTCCCCAACATTGCTTGTAGTACACACCTGTCCGCATAAGAGGGAGAGAGAGATTCGAACTAGTGACCTCCGCTTCATTAGGCGTGATTGAACTGTCTCTTGAGGACAGTACACACCTAATTAAACTCCACTTACAATCATTTATCTTACCATAAAAATAAAATAGATTAATCATATTATTTATTGAGAATAATATTAACAAAACTTAAACATGAAAGTTTGAATAGTAGTACACACGGTGATGGAGCCGTGGTCTGCAAGGACGGAGAATTAAAGCGAAACATGTCGTTATGTGATTGTGTAGACACTCAATTTGGTATATACATCCAAACGGACCAAACCCATCGCATTCGTCTTAAAAACCACGTTGCTAGCTGTCGTCAATAGGACGGAAACTTCCCTCACGGTCACGGGAAGTCCAGCCAAAGCTTTGTAAAACAAAACATCTTCACATTTTTCTTTCCTCGAATGTTATTTTTGTTGTCTTCTATACACATGCGTCCACTGTGCCGACCATGAATATGCGAATCGAAATGAGCGCCGGCTGGTATCCTCGACTTTTCATTCCCGCGTAAGGACTGAGTTTTCATTTAAACTAGGTTGAAATTTTTTTTTTTAATTTAATTTATAAAAATAATATATGTCAATTTTTTTAATAATATGTGTGAGCTTACCCAAGGACCGAGTCACATTAGCCTAATATAATAATAATAGGATAAAAGTGTAATTTCAAGCAATACTCTTCGCCAAAGAAAGAGAGATAAATGTTATATACTAGTATACCACACAAATATTTCACTTTTATCTTATTACGTTGATATGTAGATTAACTCTTGTTAAAAAGATTATTCAATGGCTACTAAACTCTGTCATATCAACATAAATAAGGGTTAATCTAATAACTACTAGACTATGTCACATAAGCGTGATGAAATAAAAGTGAAATATTTGTTTGGTGTATAAGGGACATGATCATTTTCATAGCCATTTTATTTTGTTATGTTAATGGTGTACACGATAGTATGTTACTTAAAAACATATCTACCACACATGCATCATTAGACTCTTTCTCATTTCGGTTAAGGTGGGAGAATCCTTGTCCATTATATAGCATTACTAAAAGAAATACTAATAGCTATTAAATTCTATCACATTTTAATTTAATATGAAAGAATAATGTTATATAGAGGCATTCTACACATTATTTTTTTAATCATATTTTTTTATAAATTTAATCATATTAAATTTATAAATTTATGAGTCTTACGAATTCACGTGAAAGATAGAATGAAAAATAATTTTATTATTTCTAGTATTATATATTAGGGAAAATTACAGTTTATCCCCTAAAGTTGACAGTGTTTTTTAATTCGAACATCAAAGTTCAATTTTTGTAATCTACCCCCACAAAGTTACAATTTTTTTCAATTCGACCAATATTATCCCAAAATTCCTATATTGCCCATGATTTTTATTTTTTTATAAAAATAAATAAATTTGGGGGTACAAAAATGGCCAGATGGCCAAAGGAGTGGCTACGGCCACCCGAATTTTTTTTTTTAAAAAAAAAAATTATGGGCAATATGAGAAGTTTTGGATACAATTAGTCAAATTACAAAAATTTGAAACTTTGGAAGACTGAATTACAAAAATTAAAACTTTAGTATTTGAATTGAAAATTGATGCCAACTTTAAAGGGGTAAAAAGTAATTTTTCCTATATATTATGTTTTTATCATTAAAAAATAAAAATAATGTAACGACTGAATTAAATTCTTCAGGAGTAATTTTAAAAAGATAACCATGACTATAGGGTAAAATAATGAATCCTCGTCAGATTGCTGTCACCATGTCATTTCAGAACCAAAAAGCATTAAAAAAGCAACAAGTCAACCGGAATAACCGGTAAAAAAGTAGTAAAAAAAGCGAGAAGGAACCCCACAAATGACAAACCCCTCATGTTAAACCGACACATGTCCGATCTTATCCGTTTCCCACTCTCTCCTTTAAAATAGTAACCTCTGTAAAAGACCCATCTCCATCTCCATAATCCTTTTTTCTTTCTCTTCAACCTCTCTCTCTCTCTCTGCCTCTCACAACTCTCTCACTCTTTCTAAAAAAAACCTTTAGCTTCGTTTCTCTGAAACACTCTACAAATGGCGACGAATCTCATCTCCTTCCGAGCCACCAGGATCGGGGCGTGTGCTATTCCGAGTAACCGGAGACCCGACCCGAACAACCGCAAAACCGTTTCCTCCGCCAACTGGTGGACCCCGCTCTTCGGGTGGTCGTCCGAGCCCGACTACATTGATTCTGGAAGAAAAGAGAAGATCCAAGACGGCTCGGAGAATCCGGAGCACAAATCGGACCCCGATCTGGACCGGAAGCCCATGCGTTCCCGGTACGCTCCGGGTTGCTTCACGGAGGAGAAGGCGAGGCAGCTCCGGTTGAAGACCATGGAAACGGAGACGTTTCACGACGCCATGTACCACTCCGCCATCGCCTCCCGCCTCGCCTCCGATTTCAACGACCGCTCAGATCTCTGAGCCCCGACAAGTTACGGCAATATTTGAAGATCCGTAGGTCCAAAAGTTGTAATTTTTTCCTTTTTTTTTTTTTTTTGGTTTTTTGTTTCCAAGTATAAGCGAGTGAGAACTTGGAAAGTATTAAATGTGGATGGTGCTGATGTAATTATGCTTTTAATGTGGATCGTTGATTACGTGAGATATACGATGATGTAGCATGTAATGTAATTATTGATGAATATGATAATGTTTTTAGAGCTTGCTTTGTAGATTAGGCTATTTTAGACTTTGGATTAGGGTTTAGATGGTGGTGATTATCCTAATTTAGTTAAAGATGATTTGACGTGTAGCAGATTAAGGGCTAACCATTGGATTAGGGAGTAATCATTGGTCCCACTAATTTAGTTGAATTATATATGGGTTTGATTAACATTGATCCACAATGATTTGAGAGTGTGCAAGGATGTGGGTGGAGGCGAACGCAGCAGATCATAGCCCCATCAACTTGGCTATGCTACATGTGAATCTTGACTAGATCCTCGAACTTTTTCCATTGAGGAATATGCTTCAAGTATCAGGATATTTGTAAAAATGGTTCTATTTTTACAAATCAAGCAAGAAAATGACCGTATGTCAGAATTAGGCTAAGAAAATGGTTCTATTTTTTTTTTTTTTTTTTTTTTGAGAAAATGGAAATTCGTCGTACTAGAGAATTTTAAACAAATTTCTCTCTTTTCTTTTTTAATGGACAAGTGGTCAAAAGGATGGGGGTTGGGTGCAATTGGTTTTATTTCTTTACTGTGACCAAATCCATATCACATCCAAAATGGTTGAGAATGATTGAAGATAAATACATGGCTTCGTATGATTGATTGTTTGTATGAGTCATGGTACAAGTGTTACTGTGTTAGGATGGACACCTATCTTATAAGCCAACGCCTACAAGGTGACAGTTCTTGCTTTAATTACTACTATGTGACAGTTTTTATTACTATGGTAGTAATGAAATAATATTTATATTGTTGATTTACAGATAATATTTATATTCTTTATATTAGTAATTTTGTGCAAATAATAATAATAAAAAACTGTATTTGGCCTATTTTTTTTTTTTTTTTTTTTTTGAGAAATGGTAACTTTTATTGGATTAACTCAAGCCTTGCTCAATATGAACAAGCTCACTAATACAGGGAGGAAAATTGTCAACCCAGAACAAATCCTGGTCTAGTGATAATGCCAATTTGGCCAAACTATGGGCAACATTATTACCGTCTCGGTTAATATGGCTAACCTGCCATTCCAAACAGTGCCCCAAGAGGTTTTTAGCATCTTGCAGAATCTGTCCATAGCTACCCATCCAGCCTCCATCCAGTTTGAGAACATTAATGACTTCCAGCGCATCCCCCTCTAAAACCACCTGTCGCAATCCCAGCCTTCGTGTGATCTCAGCGGCATGCCACGCTGCTACAGCTTCTGCAGTCCCAGGATCCGTTAACATGTACTTTGAAGCACACAATGAAGCTAGGAGTGCTCCATCAGAATTGCGGACAGCCACCCCAATTCCAATGCGCTTTTGTCTTTCATTTATTGAAGCATACCAGTTAAGTTTGACGAAATCTTCCGGTGGCTTTTGCCAAATATGGACTGCATGGTTTTGCACTGTTGGTTGGGGCTTACATCTTCCAGCCTCTGTCTTCTCAAAGGCACAAATTTGTTCCTGAGCTCTGCGAATGACTTCTGCTGGTGCAAGCAGCGGCTTCCCAAAGACATAAGCATTGCGCCTGAGCCAGATTTGGCGTGCCACAGTGACAAAAACCTGCATCTCCTCCGAATTCAAGTAGGCCGACAGTTGCTCGAAAATACCTGCAAAAGCTTCTTCGCAAATGGAACTCTTCTGTAATTTCCGGGAGCTTTCTAGCCATACATCTCTCGCCGAGCCACAGCTCCAAAGAATATGACCCAAAGTTTCAGGTTCCAATTTACAAATGGGACACAAAGGGTCTTGAGTAATCTTCCGTCTATGTAAATTCGCTCGGGTTGCCAGAGCATTGCTGCAAGCCTTCCACAGGAAGGATTTCACTACCGGTGGTCCTCGGATCCTCCAAACCTTCCTCCAAAAACCAGTAAGAGTAGTCATAGCAGAGCTTTCCCCTTTGCTCCCATCTTCCAAGGACTTACAGATATAGTAAGCGCTTCGTACAGTAAAATTGCCATTCTTTGTTCCTACCCAGACCAATTGATCCGGTACCCCACCAGGGCTAGGAGCTATGCTACACACTCTGTTTACTTCCTCCTCAGAGAAAAGTTCGTGGAGCAGAGCTTGATTCCACCATCTAGTGTGAGGGTCTATGAGATCACAAACTTTTTGCTCTCGATGTTGAGGTCGGGGTGGGGTTTGTACCATATAAGTAGAAGGAGATGGAAGCCAACGATCCCCCCATATGCGAATAGATTTTCCGTCCCCCACTCTCCATATCAACCCTTGTTTTAGAATCTTCAAAGAATTCCAAATGCTTTTCCAAGCATAGGATGGCCGATTTCCCAAAGAGGATTCCAAGAGATGGCCCCTTGGAAAATATTTTTCCTTAAAGATGGTTGCCACCAATGAATCCGGCTTTTTCAAAATTCTCCAACCTTGCTTTGCAAGCAAAGCTTGGTTGAAAACCTCCAAGTCACGAAAGCCCATTCCACCCCTATTCTTAGGCAAACTCAGCTTCTCCCAACTCATCCAAGCTACCCGTGAGAGATTTTCCTTATGCCCCCACCAAAACTTTGCCATCAAAAAATTGATCTTCTTACAAAGAGTCTTTGGGAGTTTGAAAACACTCATCGTGTAAGTGGGTATTGCTTGAATCACCGCCTTCAAAAGGACCTCCTTGCCGGCTTGAGAGAGGAATTTCTCCTTCCATCCATTGAGTTTATCCCTAACCCTACTTAGAATATCTTGGAAAGCCAGGGTTCGGGATCTCCCAACAAGAGCCGGTAACCCCAAGTACCTTTCATAGCTCGGAATGGATTGCAATCCCGATGCAGCAAGAATTTGGTCTCGATGAGTCATCTTTGTATTCTTACTAAAGAAAATAGAGGTTTTGTCTCTATTTATCTTTTGTCCTGAAGCTCTTTCATAGACCTCCAAAATCTCTTGAATTTTGTTCCATTCGGGTAGCTTAGCCTTGCAAAATAGTAGGCTATCATCAGCAAAGAGAAGATGATTTAGCTTAGAACCCCTCCTTGTGATGGGCAACCCTGAGAGCTCATTAGTAGATTCGGCCCTGCTAAGCAAATAACTGAGACCTTCTGAACATAGTAGGAATAGATATGGTGATAGGGGATCACCTTGCCTGATACCCCTTGTTGGCATAATCCGACCATATGGTTTCCCATTGATAAGGATTGAATATGATGCCGTTGTCACACACGTCATGATTAATTGAATCCACCGTTCCCCAAAACCCAGGCGCTTCATCATCTCTCCCCAGATGGGCCCCCTTTAGCTAATGCCATGGGTTCTTGCTTCTTCACTGTGTTCCCCTTATTATTTTGGCCCAGCCCACGACCAAGATAGTTACCTCCAGTTGTCCTACCCTTTTTTCCACGTGGCTTTGCTCCCTGAACTGCCTCCCTTTCAGCTAAGGAAAACTTTTGACGTTTTCCTTCTCCCCCTCTAGATTTGGAATTTGAAGCAGCTTTCATTGCCCCTGTCGGAGAATTATTCCCCATATGGTAACCGCTCGATTCATCACTGCTAACCCCATTAATAGGCTTGCTAGAATCACTAGGGTTACCAAAATTACCGTGGCCTTCCTTCCCCGTTGAACTCCTCTCGCCGTCAGAGCCCCAAACCTCTTTCGCTGGAGAAGACCATTCGCCCGGAACTTTTGAGCTTTGACCCATTTCAGTTTTTCTGCCCGGGTCATCAGCTTTAAGCCACGCTCCCCATCGTTTCGTACCCTCTGCAGTGGCTTGCCTTCCACTTCGTTTTGCCAAGCATCCCCGAGAACCATGCAGAATACAACCACACTGATAACAGAATTGAGCTAGCTTTTCATATTGAAAATCCACCCAGTTCACTTTGTCGCCCAAATGCAATGCTCGCCCACGGTCTAGAGGTTTCATAAGATCAAGGATGACCCGAATACATAGGTACCTTCCCCAACCTGCACAGCCCTCCGCAACGTCAACTTCCTCCACCTGGCCCATGGATTTGCCTATCTTCCTGCCCACTCCCGTGTTCATGCATATCAACGGCATATCATGTATTTGGATCCAAAATGGTGAGAGACTAAAATTCATTTGTGAGGGCGGAGTGTTTCCTTCAAACTCTTGAAGCACAAAAATCTGCCGATCAAACGACCAAGGGCGCCCTTCTAGAATTCGGCGTTTGTCCTCTCCATCCACGAATTCAATAATCCAGAGGTTATCCTGTAACTCTCTGAAAGTCACTCGTCCCTCCATACGCCAGATCCTGGATAGGACATTTTTAAACGCCTCCTTGTTGTATTTTCGTTCAGTCCAGTATCGCCCAATCAAGCAGTTCTCTCCCTGCCGGCGAACTTCATCCACCTCTCCTTCTGTGATGGAGATACCAATCCTTTCTCCCTCAGTAAGAGAAGATTGGTCATAGTGCTTGCCCCTCACAGCATCTTCTGTGAACACACCATGTCCAGAATCGCCCATATCGTCGATATCCAAGGACAGGGGACTAAAACCTTGCCGCCGGTTTGCACTCGGGATCACCCAGAGCGAAGGAACCTTAGCAGAGGACTAAAAACAAATATCATTCGCTTTCAGCTACATCTATTGTCCCTTTGAAAATACCATTTGTATTTGGCCTATTAATTTCGGCTTTTGGAAGAGTTGCTAATTAACAAATAATAAAAACAAATTAAACCATAGACTTTATGCAATGCATTACCATATCATCTACATTCTTCCTCTCAACATCTATTGCCCCATCCCTCTCCAATTTGTAAAGAAAACGCTTATTTGTTTATTTATTTGGCCATTAAGGCTAGAAGGGTGGAGTGTAGTACATTTAGCAAACTAATAATTGCCCAATCACGTCTAACTCCATCCAACATGTGGCATTTTGGTTCATAAACTAGCTACCGGATGGATTTAGCTTAGGTGTTGTAAAAAAATCATAATATATGTACCGTAGTTTTTTTAACGGTTCAGATTTAATTTCATGATGGCATTGCCCTTGATGCTTTAGCCATCTCCAAAACCATGAAAAAGGTCTCACTCGAACACCACACAACTTGGAAAGCTAAGATAGTGTTTGGTAAATGTTTTTGTTCTAAGTTTTTTGTTTGAATAGTTATAAGAAGTGATTAATGTGATATAAGCCAAACGGATTCTAAGTTCTCCATACATCTTGGAAAAATGGTACCCCTCTCCTGCAAATTATTTCAAGATCAAATTCAACACTGTCAATAGAGACTCCTTTACTCAAGCATCAGTCTGCAAGAACTCATTTGAAGCATTGGTTCCCCTGCATATGAGCAGTCTCCCTTGGTATCAAAAAAATCTATTATGGAAGGTAACTCTTTGATTGTGATTCTTGCCTTTCAATACCCCAATATTACCAAAGATTGGAGAATCTTCTCCATCATCCATATACCCTTGCAACCACGTCAGCCTCCACTTCTTGGGAAGTCTGCAAGAATAATAGAATTGCAAACTTTTGTGCCCACAATATTAATGCTCATTGCGCTACAACCATAAATTTTTCTGTTTACATTTTCACCTATCCTCCCCCTATCAAAGTATCGAATTTCTAAATTCTCATAGGGCTCCTAGAATTCCTTCTAGAGTTTTGTGCCAACAATATTAATGCTCATTGCGCTACAACCATAAGTTTTTCTGGTTGCATTTTCACCTATCCTCCCCCTATCAAAGTATCGAATTTCTAAATTCTCATAGGACTCCTGGAATTCCTTCTAGAGCCTCTTGAATACGTTTTTATGGATTTTGTCATTTCACCAATTTGGACTAAATAACGAGCTAATGAATCCCCTTATTTTTTTCCATTGGACTTCCTAATCCAATTCGTTGTAACACTCATAATGGTTAGCTTTACGAAGATCCCATTGTATTCTGGAAGCTCGTAGCACTAGTCCTGATAAACCCCAATTTATTAATTTGTCTTTACCAATAATTCCTACGCCCTCAACGCATCCCCTTTCCATTGTAATGGGAAATATCCCTCCCTCCCCCCCTTCCTTTCTCCCCTTCTTTAAAAAAAAAAATCTTATAAGCGAAATGAACAGAATAGAGTGAAATTCATGCTGCCAATTGTAGCTTAATTTAAGTTTATTTTACCATGGCCAAATAATAAGTGGGGGGTACGTGGGTAAAGCTCTCGTGGTATTGTAAGGATATATTGATAATTTTAAAGTATCAGGTTAGAGTTTAAATTCGGCACAATGCATAGAAGTTGTAACCCTATTCTTTGTTGAGATAGTTAAAAATTAGTTGCTTGCTCCTAAGGACGTAGGTATAATGTCGAACCATATAAATTATTCGGAAATTATATCAAAATATCTT
>NC_081551.1:17671149-17690724 GCF_901000735.1 Corylus avellana | reverse complement strand
TATATATATATATATATAAATATTTTTTTTTTTAATTTTTAAAATTTTTAAATTAAATTAATAAAAAATTATTATGCTGACGTGACAAACGCTACATTTCAACCAATCTAACGACAGTTAAAAAAATTTGACTGTAAATATTTTTTTGACATTTCGATTGACATAGGAAGTAAATTGTCAAAAAAAAAAAAAAACTTAAAAGACAAAAAAAATTTGGCGTGTTTACCCAAGGTATTTTGATATAATTTCCCTAAATTATTTGTGTATTGTTCCTCTCCAATCCATTTCCTTTTTACTTTTCGTTATTTCACTTAGTTTCGACAATCTTTATACCAATGGCCCTATTTGCCTCTAAATAGGGTACCCTAGAATCCCTTGAATTTGATGTCTCTAAGTTGTTAGGGTAGGCCGGCCAACCTCTCACCATTTTAGGGTATTGTTGAAATAGGTGGACCACCACCTGGAATGGTAACACAATGGTAGGCCATGGTCTCATCAATCCCTTCACTTATTATTATTATTATTAGACTAATATATCGATTCATTTTGAATAAAAGGCCCGTTGATGGGATATCAAATCAATCCGGTAAATAAAAAGGTAACGAAAGTGCAGTGCATAATTTGGTATTTTTGGGTTCAACACAATTCAAACTGGTCGGATAAGTGCGATATACCTTAAAAAAAAAAAACACATAAAATCCTGGCGCGGCCACGCGGGAAGCGAAAGGCACACGTTGAGATTAGTTTCCTACGGAGCCCTTTGCTCTAAGCTTTCTATCGCACGCACTCCAACTGTTTGAGACGTTGCCTGCACCAAAACTCAAGATACACCAAAGATGATACCAAAGCAACTGCGCACGTTGGGCACTGGTGCCGCTCTCATCCTTGGCGGACTACTTACTTTGAATCTCGCTTCCTCTGCCACCGTCAGAGCGCTTCGTTTCACCGACGAAGCGAAACGGGTAAAACTCAAAAGCCAAACCCTCTTTGGCTCCATCACTTTTTTGTTTCCTCTTTTGAGAGTCCGATTTTCTTTGGTGCGGTTTTGGTGCAGAGAAAGGTGGCGCCGCCTTGTGCGCTTTGCAGGGGGAAAGGGTTTGTTATGTGCAAACTGTGCAAAGGAAATGCCACCATATATTGGTCGCCTTTGTACGACCCAGTTGCCATCAACCCCTGCCTTTGCCCTACTTGCGATGGAAACAGGTTGCTCTCTGATTGTTCTTTTATTTTTTTAGTAATTTCTCAATATTTCTGGAGCTCATTTTAGGTGCTTGGTCTACAATTCGTTTGTGCTCCGTTTGGTTACTGGGAAAACAGGTTCCTTTCTGTTCCTTTATATGAATTTGGATGGTTAACCCTTTGGTTGTGTTCGACAGTTTTCTCAGTAACCAAACGAAGAGTTATGGAAACAAGCACAATGGGTGGTATATTGAGTGGTATTTAACGAAAAGTTTGTGTTTTGGCTGGCAAATTGAAACAATTAAAAGCTCTAATCTGCTTTTTGGAACACTGCTTGCTAGGCATGATATTCGAGCACAAAACCTCTATAACTATTGATTCAATAACCATGTTTTGAGAAAGAGATTGGTTTTTGAGTTTTTCCTATTATGCGATAATGATGTGTTTTTTTTTTTTTTTCCATGTTTTCGCATCTCAGGGTACAACGTTGTCTTAATTGCCTAGGGAAGGGCTTCGATTGACTTGCTTAAGAGGCGGTATTGAACTTTGCAAGTGAGTTGTATTTTCTGTGTAGTGGACCTTATATAGTGTTACGTTCAATTGCATTTAAGCTACTTCCTTCATCAATCACAATGCTTAACTTCTTGACTTCTGTTAGTCATTTACTGATTATGAATTAGAGAAATTTTTTTTTTTTTTTTTCCGGGCACCCAAAAAGAAGTATTCGTGAAATTCCCCATGGATGGTCGAGCTATTCCATTCTTGGGAGAATAGCTATTCCCTACCTTTTTTTAAGAGGAATCACTCTTCCTCATTTTAAGGGAATAATTATTCCTAGTTATTTCTTATTCCCAATAATGGTGGCACATCCAAATAACGGAATAGCTATTCCATTCCTAGGTCTATTTCTACGTACCAAGCATGCCCTAAGATTGGTACACCATGTTATCAAATTTGGCTATATTAACATTTAGTAATGTTTCTAGAGAGTAGTTTTTATTATTTTATCTAACATAGACTATGATGTATGTGGAAGTGATACAAGCAGGCAAGTTTCTACTTAATCTAGAACATGGCATAATTTGGATTGGTTCAATCAGGCTTCTAGGTCGTAATGTGGTTTTTGATCTCATATCATGTTAATGATCATGGCCATGATATAATTCATAAAATTCTGTAATGATGCAATGAATTTTTATTATACTGCAAACTGCAAATGATGAACTAAGTGATGTTTGCTGAAGGAAAATATTGAATGATGAGCTTAATCAAGAAGTGTGTTTAATGAATAAAGTCCTTGTCTCCTAGAATGTTATTGGCCGTGTAAATTTGAAATTGCTACATCATCAATCGAACAAGGTCCTGGATTTTCTGAGATATCATTGTCATTCTTGCTTGCAGTGGTAGAAAAGGCTGGCTGTTTAGGATCTGGAAAGGTTGTCATTTCACTCCCAAGCATATACATCACCTGTCATTGTTGGTCTATTACAATGTCATTTTACTCCAAAGCCAAGAACATCGGATTTCGCAGAAAAAAGACCATCCATGGCATGTTCAAGTGACATATAACCACTTTTTCCATCTTTCACCAGAATGTTATTAATACACAGATGGAATTCATTTGACATTTCATATAGTATATATCAGCCAGTTCACATTTTAAAAAATGATCAAGTTGCTTACTTAGTATGTCCCGACAATTCAATTCGTGTCTACTCAATATTTGTTTCTCCCCGAACATGTTTGCCACGTATGCCAAATCAGAGATCCTAGGATCCATGTTATTGTCCAGTAATATATTGGTGGTTTCAAATCTCTATGAATGACCTTTATTTTGGAGTACTTATGCAGGGAAATAAGCCCTTGAGCAATCCCTTGAATGATGTGGGCATTTTTTCTCCAATCTGCAATTTTGTCTTAGGCATACAACTGTAACCAGTGGGAGTTTCTATGCTTGAAAAGCTGAACAAGGTTAAGTCATGATCATTCTTTCCAATTTTAGCTTGGTTTCACCACCAAGTTCATTAATAGCTGCTACAACCTTATCCACCTCACCAAACTTCACAAGAGAAATTGTACTTTGTATATTTACAAGAGCCTCGGATCTAGCTGCTGCCCAATTCCATTCCCTCCCATGAATAACAGTAGAGAGCTTGGTCCTAGCATCATATATCACCCTATAGCCATATTTCTCAAACAATATGCCATCTGGATGCCACCAATTCAACCAAAGGAAAATATTATTCCCATTCCCTACCCAGAATCTCAAGCAATTCTTACAGCAACATCCCTCATTTTCAGAATTTTTTTTTTTTTTTTCAACAAGAAGAACCATTTAAATTGCCAAAAACATATTTCTTCGTCATATTTCAAGAATCTGATTTTTTTTTTTTTTTTTTTTTATTTTTTGGTCATATTTGTAAAAGAAAGAGAATATTGTATCTTTTCTCTTTTCTCTTTTCTCTTTTCTTCTTAATCGTTGATACTTTCCCTTTTATTTTCCCAAACTTCTCTCTTCTCTACTTTCATTTTCTATTTTATGACTAGGTAGGACACGTGCTGAGTTGAAGTAAGAAAGCATATTAATTAAATTTTTTTTTTTAAAAAAAGTAATTAATTAATTAATTACTTAATATGGTAGTCGCATATGTTTGCGGAGGTTTCCCAATTGGATAAAAGGACAAAAGGGAGGTTATCTCGTTGGAATACTACAGGTTCGTGGAATGTTAACGAGGTGGAAAGGAGGGGTTCTTACCTTTCACTGTTTCACATGTAATATGCCCTTATCTGCTTCAATTATATCTCAAATGCCCCCATGCCCAACCCTCGAATAATATGTATTCGGTAACTAATGTGCTTCAATTACTTTCTTTTGTAAAAAGCAAAAAAATAGAAGGCCGCAGCCAGAGTGATTATTCGAAGTGAACGTGATCATAGCTAGTAGTAGCACTGGGCTCAAGTCGGTTGAACCGTAGCTGATCCAGTCCCACTAAGAAATACTATCAACACCCAGAAATGCTACATATCTTAAATTTTCTTTTCAAAAGTTGGTTTTCAAATAATTGGTCATCATCTCATGAGATTTATTATTTTAGAAAATGTGTCACCAACTCATGAGATGGTGACACAGCATTTGAAAACAAACTTTTGGAACAAAAATTTTGGATGTTTAGCATTTTTCATCAACACTCAACTCGATGGTATAAAAATAATTTCAAATGCTTTCTATTTTGGCATTTGACTCTATAACTTTCTACGAAGGACATAAATTGCTTCCAAATCAATTCAGAGAAAATATCCTCCAACCCATTTAAAATAGTGTCAAGTGTCTATAAACATTTAAAACGTTAGTCTAAGTTAGTAAACTGCTATTAATGACCTTAAGAATTTAATGTGCGTTTTAAATGTTTATAAATACTTGACACTTTTTTAAATAAGTTAAAAGATATTTCATTAAAATTAGTTTAGAAGAAATTTCTATCCTTCTACGAATGCCGCAAGACCATCACCCTTGTGGTAGTAACCCTTGGATACAAATTGTCAAATGTTCAGATATATATATATATATATATATATATATATATATTATGAGGGCATGATATGGGTAAAAAAAAAGTAAACAAAAAAAATTAACAAACAAATTTAATTTTTGGGATAAATGTAAAATTGGTCATTGTGGTTGGCCTAAATTACAAATCACTCCATGTGGTATAAAAAATAATTTATAAGTCTCTATAGTTGGCCTAAATTACAAATCAATCATTGTGGTATAAAAAAGAATTTATAGGTCCTAAAAGTATGTCCAAATAGTATTTTACTTCATGAAATCAATTTCCGTTAAATAATTAACAAAATCTGTCACTTTGTCACGTCACACCCAATAAAAACGCGACACGCGTTATTATTAATTTCTGACTTTCAAAAATAACAATTAGGATTTTTCACATCATTTTACGACGCCAACTAAGATTACATATCAACCCTCACTCTTCGTCATACTGTTACAGTAAATTAACCTAATATCTTATATCCCCAAAATTTTACCCCGTGCATAATCTTTCCTCATCTTCATCTTCCTCAGCCACTTCACAAAATGTAACCATCAAATTCTTGCAAAAATGATTACAAATCATGGTGAGAATGATGAAAATGAGTGAGGGTTACGCACTGAGTAAAATTTTAGGGATAAAAGAGATTAGGTTAATTTATTGTAGTAGTATGACGTGACAAAGTAACGGATTTTGTTCAGTTACTTAATAAAAATTGATTTTAGGAAGTAAACTGTTATTTTAGCCTACTCTGAAGACTTATCAATTATTTTTTATACCACATGGAGTGATTTGTAATTTAGGGCAACTACAGGGACCTATAAATTATTTTTTATACAACATGGAGTGATTTGTAATTTAAGCCAACCACATTAACCAATTTTAAATTTATTCCTTAATTTTTTAATAGTTATCATGTCAATTCACATAAGTATCAAATACATAGTCTTACGAATCATTAAAAAGTAGAAAAATAACCTAATGAGAAGTGATTTTTTTTTTTAATCCCTCTTTAGTTTTGTTAATTTAAAGTAGAAGATGATATATATGAAATTTTAAACTAAGACGGATAGAATCCAATTTTTCATTTATTTTTCTAATGCCATAAACCACACAAAAATTTTAAGAACAAGAGAAGTGCTAGAGAGCCAAACAAATGAACTTAAAAAAAGTTTCAAACTGACGTGGTAAGGGTTTTTAAATTTAAAAAAATACAATTCTCTCTCCCTTGTTTATCACTCACCGTTTACCACGTCTGTTTAAAATTTTTTTTGAGTTTATTTGTTTAGCTCTCTAACACTTCTCTAAGAACAGCATAAAATTTTATTCTAATTGATAGGACTTTATCTTTCAAACCAAAAAAAGAAAAAGAAAAAAACTAGAAAAAATTCAACTCTGACTACATATAACTTAATTGGAATTCAATCCATACACAAATTTTAAATAATAAATGAAAATCCACGAGAACCGGACTATTTAGAAGATTGAAACTCATTTCCTCAAATATTGATAAGATATACACATTAGATTAATAATGAAATTAGCCAATTTTAATTATACTTGATAATTCCAGTAGAAAAATGTTTCACACGTAAATAAATTGCCTCCTTTATCAATAAAAAATAAAAATAAATAAATAAATAAATTTGCCTCCCATGACCTAAAACACATATCCACACACGTGAATCATTATTAATTATTTACAAATAGGGAAAATTACACTTTACTCTCCAAAAGTTTTATCGTATTTGTAATTTGATTTTCAATGTTTAAAAATTTGTAATATACCCCAATAAAAATTTAAAAATTTTAATGGTGGGGGCCTGTGAGTCTGTGACCTTTTGCCACTTAGGACTTTTATGGATAAAAAAAAATATTTTTATTGCATTATAGCGTTTCTCTATATTTTATAGCATTTTAAAATTTACAATTTAGTGACGTGGTAATATTTATTATTAATAAAATATAATCTTAACCAAGTCGCCAACGAAAGAGGTTCCCTCCGGAAGAAGGACACAAATCACAAGAATCCCGCGTCAACTGGAATCCCAACTGAAATCAAATCAGGATGCCCACCGCAGAGGATGGCAGTATTGCAATTACAACAAACTCCAATGGCAACCTAGTGTATCTCTCTCCAATCAGAAATGAAAAACACATTACGTGGATGGCAAATTCGCAATTTGCACGAAACATGAAGCCCAAATTCCCAACCCCGCCAGTCTCCCACTCAACTATAAACTCCCTCCTCATCTATATATATATATCAGACGCTCTCTGAGAGTGTATCATGTGCATCATGAAAGAACCATGTGCTCTGTATCGGCGGAGGAGGCCAAGCGGTGGCAGTGGCCGGGCCTCCGAGAAGGTGAAGCTTGTGTGCAGCTTCAACGGTTCGTTCCGGCCAATACCTCCCTCGGGAGAGCTGAAGTACGTGGGCGGAGAGGCCCGAATCATCTCCGTCGACCGGTCCATCGGGCTATCCAAGCTCCGGTCCAAGATTTCGGATCTTTTCCCCGCCACGCGCCCTCCTTCCTTCTCTCTCAAATACCAGCTTTCCCACCGCGCGTCCGAGGGCTACTCCACTCTCCTCGTCTCCGTCGCCTCCGACGACGACGTTCGCTGCATGATCGACGAGTACGACGAGCTCGAGCTTTACGGTAAGCACGCCAGGCTCTGGCTCTTCGTTTGTGCCGCCAGCGATAATGTCAATGCCTTTGTTCAAATGGGTGGTAATTTGGTTGTGAATTGTGTGGAAAATTACCCTTTTTGTACCAAAAATAGTGTTGCTTGTGTGAAGGGTGTAAAATATGGGGATGATTCGCTTAGGAAATTTGTGTTGAAGCAACAGTTTTTGGCGAAACAATCTGCTTGTTGTGTTAGATTGAACAGGGAGAACATTATGCCATGTGATGGAAATTTTCATTCCTATAATGATCATCCGCAGAGATATTCGCATGGTGAAGGGGTTTGGGGTGGCTTATATTGTGGCATCCGCAGCCATAGAGTTGGTGAAAATGATGCCAGAAATCAGCAGATTATCTCCTACCATGCACTTAACTATCGGAACAACCCAGTTGAGATAGGGAGCCATCGGACTTTTAGATTGGGCGAAAGGGTTCTGGTGGGGAAATTCTGTCATGGGCTCCGGCCAAATTCGAACATTTCAAAGCAGGGCCAGTGTATGAGAGTTTGTCATCCCAATTCTAGCAAAATTCCATATCAGGCCCTACATGGGAATTTTTATGTACCCGTAAATTTGCAGCTCCAGAAGGAAATTACCATCTCAAAAACAGAATTGGGATGCAATAGTGAGCTGTCAGATGAGGAAGCAGGCAGTAATGGCGCTGATGACTTACAGGGTGGAGTTTCAACTTCGGTGGATTTTTCCTTGCATAACCTTTCATTATCTTCATCCAAAGAAGTAGGAACGCCTATGCTTTCTTCCCCTGCAACCAGCAATGTTGCCGATGAAAAAGATCATGTCAATGAAAAAGAGATTCAACAAGACCCCCCATCTGGTTTAAGCATTGATGACACGGTATTAACTAAGACTCATTTTGTTCCTTTTTACTGGAAGATTTTAGAAAGATGAAGAACAAATATGTGCTAGCTAGCTTCATTGGCTAATAATGCCTTTGACCTACTAATGATTTTCTAGTTTCTTAGATAATTGGTGGAATCCCTATCAACCTGGCTGCATGTTACACTCATCTATCCACTAGAGAGCTGCAGGTAATCTGTCAAACATATACATGTTTATGTCTTTTAACTTGGTAGAGGTTGAATTAAATATGACACAAAAATGCTTCCTTCTGCTTTGTTATGCAGACTATCAAAAATACTGACCTTGAATATATAAAGGAGATTGGTTCGGGCATGTATGGAACTGTTTACTATGGAAAATGGAAGGGATCTGATGTTGCCATTAAAAGGATCAAGCCAAGTTGCTTCACTGGAGACTCATTGGGGGAGGACCGATTGGTAGTTACTCATATTTTCACCCCACATTTCCTATGTTGAATTTATTCTGTTATCTGATTCATTTCTCGAATGAAATACTTATCTAATTTGGTTTGGTTAAGTACTTGGGCTCAGCATGAAGTCACTTGTTTATTGTAATCCATACAAGACAAATATCAGTTTCACCTGAGTGGTTTGATCTTTGAGACGATTTTGTTTTTGAGCTGTTGATTTGGACATGTCACATCCATGTACTGCCCTCTTAATCTTGAAGCTTTCAACTCGTATTCCTTGTTTTTCTTTCCTCAGTAGTTAACATAAATTTGGTGGTCCCTCTCTTGAAATCTGTTAAAAAATCTAAAGAGAAGAAACTGATGTGCATATGATGGTGATAATGAAATCTGAAAGCTGATGCTTGTCGGGGAAGAAAGAGCTAGAGTTGGAAGAGGAAAATGCCTCTAGGTTATTATCAAACTATAGTTGAGGAATGAATTCCTGCATATTATCTAAACTTCAATGTTTCTATCTACTCCCTTGCAGGTCACAGACTTTTGGAAGGAAGCCCACGTACTAGGTGAGCTTAACCACCCAAATATTGTGGCATTTTATGGTGTAGTTACGGATGGACCTGTGACAAATTTGGCAGCAGTAACAGAGTACATGGTCAATGGCTCCCTGAAACAAGTGTTGAGAACAAAGGATCGGTATGGCACCTTATCTTGTTTTTATAATATATTCTACAAAACATTCAATTTGACTTTTTAGTTCAAAAAGGTGTTTGATGGTTTGTTTTCACATATCAATGTAGGACACTCTTGCTACTTCTTCCTTTTATGTGTTCCACATTAAATGGATGTTAAACTGACATTGTCTTCTATATCTGTGTATCTGAAAATGGACATTCATGGATTATAATTTTGTGCGAGTCTTTGGACCGACATAAGATGTAAAATTATTCCAGAATGTTGAGAATCCTAGATTTGGTTTATATGGTGATACATGATAATTCGCTGGAAAAGTAGATATCTTCAGAAATATTTTCACAGTGTTGGTAGTTCATCTAAGGCTTGCTTATATAGTTTTATTCCAAGAAATTGTGGTGCATCCTCTGATCGTGTTCCTGCTTCATCTCAGTTCATCATTTTTTTCCTATCAGTCTTCTGGACTGGCAATTGTTGGATACTATTATAGGAACGAGTTTTCTCTAAAGTTTTCCATTTCTGAATTAGCAGGACGATTGATCGTAGGAAGAGGATAATTATAGCAATGGATGCAGCCTTTGGCATGGAATATCTACATGGGAAGAACATTGTCCACTTTGATTTGAAATCACACAACTTACTTGTGAACATGAGAGACCCTCATCGACCAGTGTGCAAGGTAATCTACTTGACAAGAATCTTGCTGTTTTTTATTAGAATCTCTTATCTGGTCTGCCTTTCTTTTTTGTTACAAAAACAGTCTATAGTTGGTCTCATCAATGTCTTCTTTTCACAATTTTTTATTCTTTTCAATTGAACAAGTTTGAAAATTTTACCATCATTCTTTCAGATTGGTGATCTGGGTTTATCGAAAATTAAACAGAAGACGCTTGTCTCTGGTGGAATAAGAGGAACCATACCATGGATGGCTCCAGAACTCTTGAATAGTAAGGACATGGTTACTGAAAAGGTAAGAATGCTCATTTTAGATTGTCAAAATATGTTTAATTTTATATCTGTTGCCAATCACTTTGGTTGTAAAATGTGTTTTCAACTCTTGTAGGTTGATGTCTACTCGTTTGGAATAGTAATGTGGGAACTCTTGACTGGGGAGGAACCCTATGTTAATTTGCGATCAAAAGAAATAATAGGTGCGGTTTAATTTGAAAATATTGATATAAAGTGGATATATCCCATGACTCTGCATCTTAATGATACATTGACTGAGGATTGGGTACTACAGCACATGTTTTGTTTGAATGTATATAGAATTACAACATTTGATCCAAAGTGCATGTTTTTATATATATATATATACTGCTTATCTATCATTTTAATTAAACAATGATGAAAATTTGGTTGCTAAATTTCAGCTGGTATAATTAAAGGCAACCTGCGACTTGAAATTCCAAGCTGGTGCGACCCAACATGGAGATCATTGATGGA
Organism: Corylus avellana; assembly: GCF_901000735.1. NCBI lineage: Eukaryota > Viridiplantae > Streptophyta > Magnoliopsida > Fagales > Betulaceae > Corylus > Corylus avellana. The sequence continues at coordinate 17,679,887 of NC_081551.1, read as the reverse complement.
GAGGTGCTGGTCATCTGATCCCGACTCCAGACCAGCCTTCTCAGAGATTGCAAAGGAGCTACGCACCATGTCGGCCACCCTAAACATCAAGTGAAAACAATGAGGTTGAGCGTCTCTGTAAATATTCTAGGAGCATCAGGAACAGGGCATGCTGAGACTTGGTTAAATGTTGCCGTCCCAAGTCATGTTGATCTGATGAGACCCCTTGGTTGGGGGTAGCTCAAGCCAGGTGCTATTTTTTTTTTTTTTTTTGCAGTCACCTATGTAATATAGCAGTGTATATATAGGCAGACTCTCATCACCTTGAAGAAGCTTTTAATCTTTTTTGTCAAGGCTTTTAGGCCCGTTTGGTTCGCGAATTAGACTCTTGGATTGGACTAGGTAACATTAGATATAATTAGTCATTTGTTTGGTAACTCTCTATTCTTGGGAATAGTCTATTCTCATGAGACTACTAATCTCATACACATAGTAATGGCTTAGCTAATCCATTACTGTGGGATCAAAATTAACGTGTAAAATTGCCAAAAAAAACCTACCATTCTCACACCCACAAGGCTCTCACCATCTCTATCTCTCAAAGCAACTCTCTCAGTGCAAACTGCAGCAATCTCTCTTTTCTGCGCAAGGTATCTCTCTCCCCTTCTCTTCTCTCCGATCTCTCTTTTCTTGGTTATTTCGTTTTCTTTCTGCTTCTTGGATTTTTTTTTTTTCTTCTCTCTCATTTTTTTATTTTTTATTTATTTATTTATTTATTTATTTATTTTTTTTAATTATTTCTTTTGATTCTCTGCAACGTTTATTTGATTCTGTTTCTCCGTCTCTCTTATATATATATATACCGTTTATTTTTCTTGATTTTGTTTCTCCACAGACTCCACCTCTTTTTCTGTACCATTTCTCAATTTTTTTTTTTTTCTTCTTTGATTTCTTTTGATTCTTTTTCTTTGATTTCTTTTGATTCTCTGTAACGTTTCTCTTTGATTTTGTTTATCTGTCTCACTGTTTTTTTTTTTAAAAAAAAAAAAAAAAAAAAAATTCTGTACTATTTATTTTTCTTGATTGACATTAGAATTCAAGATTGAGTTTGATTTTGTATAGTTGTTTATGTTTAAAAAAAAAAGAAAAAAAAAAAGTCAATAATATAAATTGTATTTGTATTATAAGGGTATTTTACGAAATAAGTTCACAATATGATTCCATTCACCAACATATTGCATTGTATCAAACGAAAGAATAGGTTTAGCTAGTTTATTCCAGCGTTACAACCAAACAAAAGAATATGAATAGTTAATTTATTCAACTCTTTTATTCCCAGTAGTAGCTAATCATTTTCCAATGGACTAGATAATCCGCGAACCAAACAAGGCCTTAATGTCTTTAAAACAAATTGTTCCCATCTATGACACATAAGCAATGTGTCCTCATTACCATGACATAAGCAACTTATTCATGCCATTGCCACGTGTATTAAAAAGAAAAAAAAAAAAGAAAAAAGAAAACGAGGGATGGAACTCTACCTCATTGCCACCCCACCCTTGCAAAAGGTGGGAAAGCCTACAAAAGGGGCAGTAGGGATGGCTCTCCACTCCCACCAACGTCTTTGAGAGTGGAGCTACCCTTTAGAGGTGCGAGAATAACTTATTTGATGGTAAAACCATTCTTGCAATGGTATGCGAGAATGAAATTCGGGAGTGGAGAGTCACCCCCACAAAGGCATGGCGGGTTGGAGCCACACCCATTGCCCTCGCTCGATAGGGATGGAATCACATTTTGCTTCCCCGATCTTATGAGAAGCAAGCTTAGCGGGCCTTGCCTTAACCTGTCCCTAGGCAGCCCACCCTCACAAGGCTACTATCATTGATAAATGCTCCGCTATGAAGGGGTGGAGGGTGGCAATGGGGCAGTTCTTCACCCCTTATTTTTCCTTTTAATACACATGGTTAGAGCATTAGCAGAACATCTTTGTACAACTAAGGCAACTATCCAGGAAAGACATTATGTGCAATAAGACGATCCATTTCTTTATCCAATCTTTTCAAGTGTCTTGTTATGGAATTGATTTCCATTTCTTTTTTCTTTTTCTTTTTTTTTTTGAAGTATTCTTATATGTTGTTGAAACTATGGTCAAACCCTTAAAATCTCAGTAATTTCCTCAAGTCAAGAATGTTTGAGAAATTATATTACACACCAATTAATTAACCTCAGGAATTTGTTGAATGAATGTTTGGGAAATTTTATTGCAAATCAATTATAACGTCCAGGAATTTGTTGATTTTTGAAAAAGTAGGAGTTGGAGAAAATATAGGGACCCACAACAGCTAAATACAAACATAATCCGGGGAGCGTCAACACCACGCTCCAATCCAAGCATATCTCACGGTCATACACACCCTTCAAATATAACAAAACGGCGCCGACTTGAAATAATAATCGTTCAAACTTCAAAACAAATATTAGCGAACCCATTTCCTCCACGTCAGCTCAGACCTTTATATACGTTGGCCGTAATTAGCGTTTGTCATCCCCCCACCCCCTCCCCTCCTCTCTTTCTTAGGGTTCGTCACCGAATCGAATCGAATCGGATCAGGAAGTGTTTGTTTCTAGAGAATCCGAGAAGATTTAATTCTTCAATCGGCTTCTCTGACTTCTGGTAAATCCCCTTTACGATCTCTGATTTTTGATCCTTTCGGGGGTACTATTGTAGTCGGATCTGCGAGCCCTTGTTGTGCATCTTGGGGCTGGTTGTTTGTACGGATCGAGGCTCTTCTTTTTTTTTGGTGTGTGTGTGTGTGTGTGTGGGGTGGGTGGTGTAGTTTGATTCAATTTTTTTTTTTCAACTTTGTACCGATTAGGTTTTCGTGGTTTGGGGATTTTTTTGAAAATAATTTGGGGTTTGAACTAGTTGTTCAGCTGAGAGAGTGAGGGAATGGTTTTTTGGACATGAGTTTGTTGGGAATTTTGTTTTGCTTGCTTTGTATGGGTTCAATTTGTGGAAATGATAGTGGATTCTTTGCTTAATGCTTAGTGGTTTTTTTTGTTGTTGTTAATAATAGTTTTTCCCCCATATTTTTCAATTTGTTGTGAACGATTGGGTGGTTTTGATTAATAGCAGAAATAGCTGTTTCGCAAGGTCTGCATCTTAGATTATGTATACATCCGAGTCCTTCCTCTGCTTGCTAAAATGCAAAAAAAAAAAAAAAAAAAACAGTTTCAAACATTTGCTAAACAAAAAAATGTAAAGATTTTATTCGAAACAGGTTACGGCTCTGCTGGTTATGCAACTGAGAGCATATGTTTCTGATGCCAATAGTGATGTATTTTATTCAAATTATGAAACTTTTAGATGTTTAGATTGTGTATGTGTTTTGGGTTGAATTAATTTAGATTCATGGTAATATTTACGCTCCCAAGGCAAGAACTCGTTAAGTTTGCGGATTTCTGCAAATGCTGAATATCGTATTTTGCAGAAACAGCGTCTTTATGTTTGGGAGCGATTTTTCCACCTTTGTTTTGTTCTCTCTCTCTTTCTCTCTCTCTCATTAGTACGTCTCTTCTCTAGAGAGCTGCAAAGTGCAGGATTGTAGTTCTAGCTATTGGCAAATAGAAAGGGTGCTTTTAATTGTCACATATTTCTTTGCAAACTATGCTCATATATGAGTTATGAAGGTTTCTCGCCCATGGAATTTTAGTCAGATAAGCTTTCCAAGAGGATGTTATTTGGCTACAAGTGAAGATAGAACTGGAAAAAAAGAATCATATTTAGTACCTCAAGAGTTCCCAAATATCAGTATTGCAACAACCCAAAGAGGTTACCGTGGGTTTAGTGAGGTAGAAGGTCCAGGAGGATCCAGGTGATGGCAATGATGTAGCAAGGAATGTGGATTTATACAGAGCTTAAAATGGCTAAAAAAGTAAAATTGCTTGGCCAATCTCAAGTTGGAAATAAAAGCTTGTTGAGTTGAGTAGTCTTATTTTGAGGCTTACCTTTTATTGTTCTATCTACCTTGTGTTGTTGAAATGAATTAATTGAGATAGAAGATTGAAATTGGAGAATGGAATTTTCTGTAAATGGTCATGTGACTCATTATTCAGAAAATGCTACTGATCAAGAGCAAATTTAAGTCCAACATACTGTTTGAAACAATGGCACTCAGTTACTGTCATATGTTTATGTTGCAATGCAAATTATGGCTGTACTCCTTTTTCAACAGCAGATTGTATTGGATGTGGGTAACTAAGTTATGCAACTGCACTCCTAGAATGCAAGTCGGCTCACCACGCTTATGGCTGTACTCCTTTTTCAACAGCAGATTGTATTGGATGTGGGTAACTAAGTTATGCAACTGCACTTCTAGTATGCAAGTCGGCTCACCACACTTCTCCTTGCATAAGGCAAATTGTTGCACAAAGGATTTACATTGCGCTACTGTAGTGTGATGGCCTCTCATCCTGTGATCTATGTTCTTTAAGGCAAGCATAAACGATGGTTTCTTTGTATCAATGCATGATATCTGGGAGGGTGGTAGTATCTGATAATGCATGCATATCAAAATATTGCTGAGATATCTGGGAGGTTTATATACTTTCTTGTTCTTATTAATACTTTTTCTGGTTATTTCTATTTCTTGGACCTGTGCAATTTTGCAAACTTGTCATGTACTTACGTGTAAAGTTGTTTGTATTATGTGTTATTTAGGGTGAGTTATGTTTATTTGGTACTTTTACCTATGCCTGCACAGCACTAAACATTTTTCATTCCAAGTAGTATAGTTAATTATTTTGATGTCATTTTTATAGTTTTCAATCAGTCTGCTGTTTTTTGGGAGGTGTCATAATTCTAGTTGGTTCTTTTGATAGCTTTCAACATGCCAAAGGAGAGAAGGGATCGTTCTGTTTCTCATGATAGGTACTGGCCATCTCCATTTTCATGCAGCTCTAGTCGTGCAAGACGATCCTCACCGAAAATTCCATTAGAAACCAAGGAAAATTTAAACGAATGGGAAGAAGCTAGGTGCCCTGTCTGCATGGAACATCCTCACAATGCAGTTCTACTAATCTGTTCATCTCATGAAAAGGGATGCCGCCCATACATGTGTGACACAAGTTATCGCCACTCAAATTGTCTTGACCAGTTCCGAAAGTCAATTGCAGAAGCTTCATCAACAACGCCAGGCCAAGATGACACTCAACTTTCAACCACACGCTTGTCTTCTAATGAGACTTCAGAATCAACAGTTACTGAGGTGCAAGAAGAAATAAGTGAGGAAGTGCACCCCACTTTGCTCCCCGGGTCTTGTGAGAATCAGGAGCAGCAGAAGTTGTTCTGCCCCCTCTGCCGTGGACAGATCAAAGATTGGATTGTTGTGGAGCCTGCTCGTCATTTCATGAATGCAAAATCAAGAAGCTGCTCCTGTGAGACATGTAGTTTCAGCGGCACCTATACGGATCTCAGGAAGCATGCTAGGCTTGAGCATCCCCTTGTGCGCCCGTCAGAGGCTGACCCAGAGCGACAGCGTAATTGGAGGAGGTTGGAGCGACAGAGGGACCTTGGAGACTTACTTAGCACACTCCAATCTTCATTTGGAGAGGACAGGGGTGACGACAACATTTTACCCATTGACGATGGGGGTTGGCTGACTGTATTCTTTCTCATTAGAGTTTTTCGACCAGGATCTAGTCCAAGAAGTGGCAGCTGGTCTGGTAGCTCGAGAACTAGAGCACAGCTGAGCATTAGAAGGAGATCCACCCGACTTTGGGGGGAGAGCTATGATGGTGAAACTGGATCTTCTTCCAGAGATGAGGACAATGACTCTTCAGATGGTGGCTCAGGTCCTTGGAGGCGCCGGTTGCGGCGGAGGACAACCCCAGATCAACAATGATTGCATAACTAGTGGGATCTGTTTGATTGTCTTTGTCTCAAGGTTAGTTTCAAAAGCATTGCTTTAGTTTTGTGTACCGCTGCTGCCAATTAATTTCCTTATTGATATTGCAAACTTAATGTCTTAACTGCTTGTGTTGTATGCTTCAGGTAGACCGAAGGGAAGTGCATCAGAATCTGTTCTACTGTTCGTGGGACAGTTTTGATTGAAGTTGCTGCTGGGGGTGTGGGTTAAAAAGTGGACAAATTGTAATTTATAGAGAAGCTTTTAATTAAATCATATTTCTTTCTCTAGCAGCTTTCTTTCATTTTGCCGTATTTCTGCTGCCGTTATATCAAAGCTCCCCTTTGAACTATCAAGCTTGTAATAAATTTGTTAATTGTTGCTTTCAAAGAATTGCTACTTGGGCTGTTGCTAAGGTGTAAGGTCCCATTACTCAGGCAGCAGTGTTCACGTGTTATCATCCATGCTCGTGTTGGTCGTTTGGTGCGTCAAACTTAAATTCTCTAAAAATTACTATTGATTGGACTCGGAGCTCGACCTATTAAAGACCTTGCCTTTGATTTTGATGCCATCTTATTTGCTCGAACTAATGCCGCGCCTTTTTTTTTTTTTTTAAGCGACTAACAATGTTTGATTTAAAGACATTGTCATATTAATTAGGCCTTATTTGGTTTGCAGAATGTGTATTCTATTAGGAAATTGAATAATTATTAATGGGAATAGATAAGAGATAATGAAATAGTTGTTTAGGAAATTGAATAGTTATTAATGAGAATAGATAAGAGATGAATAAAATAGTTGTTTTTATTCTTCAGTTTGGTAACAACACACATGGTATAACTCGAATTGAATCAAAATTACTAAAAACCTCGCATTAATTTTTTTTTTCCAACTCATATTAGAAAATAAAAAATATAAAAAATAATGGGTGGTCGGCCACCCACAAAAGTCGTGGCCACCTCTGGAGCAAATCTGGGGTGGCTACGACCACCCTTGAGATGCCTCCACCTCTTCTTTAGGTGGTCGGCCACACACTTTAATTTTCATGTCTTATTCATTATTTTTTTAAGTTTAAAATAAAATAAAAACAAAAAATATGGGTATTTGTGAAAAATGTATTCTATTCCTTAAGGAATAACTATTTCTCTAATTTTTTTTTAAGGAATAGCTATTCCTGTGTGTAAGGGATTAGTGATTCCTACGGATATAACTATTCATAGGAATAAACATTTATCAAACAAAAGAATTACTATTTTATATGAATAACCATTATATTCTAGAGGTCTATTCTGCAAACCAAACGAGCCCTTAATGTGATGAAAGTGTAATATGTAGCATTACTCAATCTTTTATACTTTTATCCAAAATCAAGTGAGTCCCTCACAAACTACTAACACTTATTTCAGGAAAAAAATGGCTATATACTACACTTCTATCTCATTCTCAACATATTGAACTAATGTATTAGTGTCGAGCAGTCTATACTATTTTTTTTAGTTATTAAGGATGAATAGAAATTGTTACAAGTGAAATAAAGATGAATATATCATTACGCTTTTTGGAATCTGGCCATGAATAATATTCCTCGACAAATCCATCATTAATTTTATTTTCATTCCACTTAATTTTTTTTATGATGGGAAACTAACTCACCTCTACAGAATAAACCTCGAACAGTGCATCGCATCCATCAGTGGCGAAGCCACATGTAGGCTAGTAGTGGCCTTGGCCCCCTACAAGTTGTTTGAAAAAAAATTAGGGGTAATTACCTTTTGCCTCCATGAATTACAGCGCCTTAACACTTTTCCCCCATGAATTACTAACTATAATATCTGATCCCATCAAATTACCATCTTATGACAAAAAACCCATTTCCGTTAGTCAAAGGGGTTAAAATTGACGATCAACGGTCATGTGCAAGTCATGTGCCATTTTAAATTTGTTTCTTCCACTTTTGCCCTCACTTCAGACCAAGAAAATGACGCTTATACCCTCGTAAACATATCAACTTTATTTATTTGAAGTGAGGGCAAAAGTGGAAGAAACAAAATTTAAAATGGCACATGGCTTGCACATGACCGTTGACCGTCAATTTTAACCTCTTTGACTGACGGAATGTGATTTTTTGTCATAAGATAGTAGTTTGATGGGGTCAAATGTCATTATTGGTAGTTCATGGGAGGAAAGTGCCAAGGCACTGTAGTTCATGGGGGCAAAAGGTAATTACCACAAAAAATTACTTTCTAAGGAAGGGTTTGAACTAACTAATTGGTTAAGCCCCTACATGGCTGCACATCTTCATTTAGTCATTTACTTTTCATTTTTGTGAGAGGATCACGCACAATGCCTTCTTTTTCATTCTTTCCATGTAAGTGTTTTTATCTTCTTTTTTTTTAAAAAAAAAAACAAAAAAACAAAAAATTAGTTTTCTTTGATAGACATAGATAGACATTGCACCAAAGTCTTAAATACAATCAATAACTGAAATTTGCAGGTCACTCCTTCTTCTTTTTCTTTTTTTTTTTTTTTTTTTTTAGGGTTAAATACCTAATACTCCTGGAGTTTACAAACTTTATTTTTACCCTCATGTGGTTTCATTTTATCACAGGAGGTTCTTGTTGTTTTGATAAATGACTAAGTTAGTCCATCCGTTAGGAATTCCACGTGGACAAATCAGATGCTGACACGTGATACCTACTTAATTTTTTTTTTTTAAATTAAAAAAAATGTATATTTTTAAAAATTAAAAAAAAAAAAATTGGGGCTGGCCACCCCCATCCGGCCAGATGGGGGTGGCCTAGCCACGCCCATGGCCAAAGGCCACCCCCAATTTTTTTCCTTCTTTTTTTTTTT
>NC_081551.1:17618298-17671036 GCF_901000735.1 Corylus avellana | reverse complement strand
GATTGGTCCACGTGTCAGTCCTAACGGTCAATTAACGGATAGACTAACTTGGTCATTTATCAAAACCACAGAGACCTCCTGTGATAAAAATGAAATCAAAGGGGGGTAAAAATAAAGTTTGTAAACCCCAGGGGGTATTAGGTATTTAACCATTTTTTTTAATTGATAAATTTTTCTATTATTTATATTATAAGATAATTTTTTTTTTCCTTTTTGTTTTAAAATTATTTTAGTTACTAAACATGAAAGAAAACAAATCATAGACTTGGGACCTTCCATTTAAGTGTGATGACACAAATAGAGACACACACACACACACACACACACACACACACATATATATATATATATATATATATATAAAAGCAACACAAACAAACATAAATAGGACGGTATCAATCGGTCACCAAAAAATCTGATTCAGATTGTTATGAACTTTTGGAAAGCATTCTTTGCACACATTTGAACCATCAATACATTTTTTTGGTTCAATTGGGCTGACTTTTCTTTCTCAACACTTTTTGTTTTTGTTTTTGTTTCTAATGGGTAATGTTGAACCCTAATAAACCAGAAAATCTTGCTAACCCTCCAACTAAGCTAAACATACCGTAGTAATTACCCAAGGCACTACATCTTAGCACAAGTCTCTATTTTAAATTATCTTTATCATTCTTTTAGTTTGGCCCCTACAACAACAATTTTTAGCTCTGTCACAGACACCCGTGAAAGTTTTCCTACACGAATTAGGGTAAATCACTAACTATTTACACCAGGGAGTGTGACCCCAACTTTCAAGGGGAAGTTTACACCTAACAAATCTCGAATTTGGGATCTAAGGGGTAATACTCCATAAGGTCATAAGCCTCAACCACTAGGCCAACCCCTTTGGGTTTATTTTTGTTCCACTTCATAACTACCGTAAATCTATTCCTATGTTTGAGGAACATTTAATGGAGACAATTCATTTTATGGTCAAGATTTTGATTTGTTGCATTCAACTATGTATATAATGTCATCTACATTGTTAGGTTCAAAAAGAAAAAAGAAAAAGAAAAAATTCATAACCATTGTAAATCTCTTCCTACGTTTGAGGAATAGTGAAATGAAGAAAATTTATTGGGAAAGTTTACATATTGTCCTCAAATTTTCACCCAGTTGAATATTGATAGTGTTCCTTTAAACTACCAAAAAAATAACAATATGTCCCTTCCAAGACCAACAAAAGATAAAAATGATCCTAAATTTTTTTTTTTCAATAAGACAAAAATACTCTAATAAATTCAAAAATAAAAAATAAAAAAATAAATTATGAAAAAAGGAAAAAAAAAGAAAGTAAATTTCCACATCATGGGGGGATATTTTTATATTTTCCCTGTTTAATTTTGAAATTTTTAATTTTTTTTGAAATTTTTATTTTTATTTTATTAAGGGTATTTTTGTCATCAGGGGTATTGACAATTTTTGGTAGTTTAAGAAGACATTGTCTCAATTGAAAGTTTGAAATGAAACACTATGAATTTGATGGTAGTTTGAGGCCAAATTTATTTTATGGTCAAAATTTCGCTCTGTTGCATTTAACGATGTATACATGGTGTCACCGACATTGTTATGTACATCAAAACAAATATTTTTATTTGTTTTTAATCATAAAATAAATCTTCTACAAGTGATATTACAAAATATTTAATCGGGTGCCATAATGAAACTCCTAGAAATTAATCCACTAGATCTGAATTTGAAAGATTTTGGCGGCATGTTAAGAAGCCACTCTCTATTTATGTACTAATTAGTAATTAGTAGTGAAACTTAAAAGGGTTTTTTTTTAATCATCTTGTTTGCTGGAATTGAAGAAAGTTAGTTAGTGAGTGAGAACCATGTGGCGAGAAACTCCGAGATATATCGCGTACTTCTTTCGAAAACGCCCGTGAAACTTGCAAATCGTTCACAACCCGGAGTCGAACTCAGTGAGTATAACGCCAGCCGAGTTAGGAATCTAGAGCTCAGGCTCTCTATAAAATTTTAAAAGTTGCGAAAGCATTTATTATGTCTGTACAATCATAGCCAGCGAGTGCTTTTTTCCAATTTTGCTTTCCCTTTTCCTTTCTGGCCGGAGAGATGGATCTCTGAGATTCACATCTCTCTCTCCGATGAACTGAGAAGGAAAAATTAAGAACAGAAAATATCTTTTTGTTTTTTTGTTTTGGGTGGTTTTATATTGGATTTTTTTGTGTTGTGGGAATGGAGCCAGAGACAACCTCGAACTCGGTCTCTGAAAGCAATGGGAACGACAAGAATTGCGAAACCCAGGTGGTGCTGAACGTGTATGATCTCACCCCACTTAACAGTTACACGGTTTGGTTCGGCGTTGGGATCTTTCATTCCGGTATTGAAGGTTGGTCAGAGAAGTATCTGATTTTGTGGCTTGTTTGTTTGTTTGTTTGTTTTTTTTTTTTTTTTCCTGCTTTCTGAAATGTTTTGGTGATTTGGGAGTTGGTCTAATTTGTTGTATTTGGGTAGGTTTTTTTTTCCCCTTCTTTTTCTCTGTTTATTATGCAATATATTTGGTTCATGTTTTATCTTTATCTTTTTCCCCCATCTGGTATATTGCCTTGTGGACAGTGGATTTGCTCAAAATCATTATTCGAATAGTCCTTTTAATTGAAGTATAATTTTTTTTTTTAATGCAAGGAATTGAATTAATTGGTCAACATTTGATTCGGAAATCGTGGGTGCTATCTTTCTGTTCTGAATTGAGTTGTATGCATGCGCAACATTTGGTTTGAAATGAGTTGTATCCAAGTTTTAGCATGGTTTTCATTTGTTTATGATGTAGTGGTTATTGGCCGATAAAAACTTATGATTTAGTAATTTACAAATGGCACTGAGCTCATGCTTGCTAGTGATGCTTTTTTTGTATGCCATTGTTAAGTACTTCAGTTTTGTGGTGACTAATTAAGAGGTGGATTATATATATATGGGTGTGGTAATTTCGTAGCTGGTGTAGGTACCCACCTGTCACATAATTGGGCTTGCCTTTAGAAGTCATCTCAGCTGAGGATTGAGATCCCCTAGAATTTCCTTTAAATTTGAAATTCTCAAATTTATAAATTTCAGCCGTTTATCTCATCTAAGCGTCTAAAATAAGCTATGTTTAAGCATTTAATGAGGAAACATAGCTTATTAAATTTCTTGAGGGTAACTTCCTTATTAAATTTTCTCATTAAATGCTGAAACATTGCTTATTTTAGATGCTTAGATGAGATGAATGGTTGAGATTTATGAATTTGAGAATATCAAATTTAAAGGGAATTCTAGGGGATCTCAATCCCTTAGCTGAGGCTTGTGCCTTTAAATGTAAAAGTCAGTGAAACACCTCAAAGAAAATGTGAAATATTGTGCTTTATTTTTAGCGAAAATGACTTTCGGTAGGAAGGCAAGGGGTTACAATGCGGAACAACAAGCAACTGGGAAGAAAGTTTGAAGGGAGGAAAAAGCTGAGAAGGGAAGAGAAAAGAAACGAGAGAAGAAGAAGCTCGAGAAAGAGAAAGAGGAGAGACAACAAACAGTTGTTCAATTTTCTTAATTCATCATAAGCTGCTGAATACAAAGAAAATTAGGTTTAGATAGACTAGGAATTAAACCCTACCCTAACCCTAGCTGTACTTGCGCTAATGGCCCATTAAAATAACAGAAAGTCCCAAAATAAAAATATAACAACCAGTTTGAAAAATAAACAATAAAGCAAATAAAATGCAAACTAATAAAAGCTCAATAATAATCCAGCCCTTAATCACCCATTCACAAGGTCATGAGCTGGTGTGATCTGTGGCTCATGTCTAGTGTTCCCATCAACTTTCCTGGGGTGGGAAGAACTCGATCCTGTCGAGTGTAGCTCTTGGTAGATCTAGTCGTACTCCAATAGATCATAATTAACTGCTGCAATGTGTCCTCGGGGATCCATGTATGGTCTAAGTCTGGTCGACCCTTCCAACGGACTAGGAAACATTAAAATCATCCATTCCTGGCAAAAAAACAAAGACCTGCTCATTTTAAAAAACATCAATATTTTGTTTATGTGCTGGTGTGAAGGATCGTTGTACAGGATCATGTATAGGATGGGTGTTGGGGAAAGGGGGAGGTTCCTCAAAAGGACTGTCTGGAATAATGCTGCGAATTGTTTAAGCAAATGTGGAGCTAGTATCAGGATCCGGCGGAACATCAATGACAAACGCATTTAGCTGGGCCCATTTCAACACTTTGAAAGGCACGACACTATGAGTTTGCAATTTTCGAACAGATCCAAGTGGAAACTATTCGAATCTAATCTAGACCATGATATCATTTTTTGTGCTGAATTCATTGGGATGTTTGCATAAGTCAACTTCAATTTTATATTAGGCATGAGTTGCTTGAATACGCTTACTAGTCTCTTTATGCAAATCATGACCATGTCGTGCAAATGCGTTGGCTGACTTAGAAACTCTAGCATGTAGGGACATCAGGAAAATGTATAAAGGTATCCTAGGCTTATAACAATGCACAACTTCAAATGGACTCATGACTATAGACCTATTGACGGGATCAACTTTAAGACCATTCTCTGGCTGACCCATGTGAAATGAGGTAGCTCAAATGCAACCTAGATGGTTAGGACTGGCCGAGCAATCATCATCTAAGTCCTCAAACTCATCAAGGTTAAGCTCGTAGATCAGTGTTTCAATGCCTTCAGTTTCACTCACGTGCTCCTTCCCATTAATGATAAGGGTCTTGTTGGTTCAATTAGATGCAACATGACCGAAACCCAGCGCTTGAAGCACTCAACCCTAGAATGCATCTTGTGGCTTTCATTAGCTACATCTTTTCCTTTGTCATCCCTAACAAGCAGGATCCCTAGTAAGGTTGGGTTTTGAAGGTGGAGGTCCTAACAAGGAAGTGCTCTCCAAAAGCAGAGACTTGGTGGTTGTGTTATGGGTGTTAGTGTGCCTCATAAATTGGGTTTTGGTAATCTTGGACTAAGGTATACGCTTGGTCAAGTTCCTTCTTTAGGTCATCGTTCAGGCTTCTCCTGAACCTACTTAGGGTCATTGCTTCATCTTAGACTACAACACATCTCATCTTATACTCATCAAATTATGCAACATTGTTAGTGACATGTCTATTTCCTTACCTTAGGTTGTTCCATTGTTCCAAAAGGTTACCTCGATATGATTGGGGTAAGTATTTCTCTTGAAGTTGTAGATTCATTGCAACTGAGTCAGTGATAGGAGGCTCATTCCTCCTAATGAGGAGTGTTCCTCGACTCTCTCCCAGAAAGTTGGGCACTACCACTGAGTTTCATCTTAGCAAATCGGATTTTCCTGTTTTTTGATAAATTGGACCATTCAAAGAAGTGGTCTATGTCACCTGCCCACTTGGTGACAGCCCATGGGTCTAGATGACCATCAAAAGTAGGGGCTTTCACTTTGATGTGTCCCATGACTCTCTCATCAGGGTCAGCATAATTTTGGTGACCATGATTCTGATGGTGGTAGTCATGTCTTGTACCACCACCTTGGCCCTGAAGGACAAGCTTGCAATGGCCTCCATTATGGGAGGTCTCACCCTCATTGTAACCTTTCATTTGATGAGAAACCTCTCTTGACTCAACCATCTCAAAGAGATCTTTTGTCTGAGCTTGGCAGGTCCTTCTTTGGTCTTGGAGAGTTTCTAGTTCGCCTTGGATGACCTTCAGTTGGTCTTGCAATTACTTGCTAAAAGTGTCAAATTGGGTGGGTTCCATGACAGATTGATTGTAGAACCAGGCAATAGACGACCTCTATGCAAACACATGCAATAATGATTCAATGAGTGCAACTCAGACCAGCACTGCAACTAAAGCCGAATGGTTATCCAGATATGCTATGGCACTAGGCAGTACAAAGCATTACTATTTGGGCCCTATGTGCACACGGTAAAAGATATGCATTTCTCCTCTCCTCAGTGGTGATGATGGCATTGGAGATGAGGTTATAACTTGCCACTGCCCTGAACCTAATCAAAGCCATGGAGGGGCATTGTAGTTACTGCACATAGCAAGGAAGCATGTGCAGGGTACATGGGTTTTCTAACCAAATTTATGCCTGGTTTTGATGTAGTCAGACATTGAAGCAAATTCTTCAAATGAGGGGGGATCAATTGCAGAAATTTATAGTTTAGAGGAGAGATTGAAAATTGAGTGGTAGTTTGGGGGAAAAGTTTATAACCAACTAGATAGAGTAAACATTCTAGGTCTCTTGTATAAGTTTGAGTTATGAAAGAGCTGTCATTTTGAATGTACAGGACTCGATTTGTTTAATTTGAGTTCCATGTATGAAGGCTTTTCAATTAACACAAAAATTTCTAAGTTATGCTTCTTTTTAATACGTTGATACTGGTGTTTTAAAGACTAGTTTTATACAAATTAATGATAGATTATCAATCTTCTGTTTTGAAAGACTTGTGAAGTATTGATGAGAATTTTCCTTGCAATTTTCTTCATTATAGATTTGCTGTTACTGTTGTTATTCCTTCTAAATCTAATGAACTACACTATCTGTGTCAATGTGTGCGAACAGTCCATGGTAAGGAGTATGGATTTGGAGCTCATGACTTCCCAGCAAGTGGAGTTTTTGAAGTGGAACCGAAGAGTTGCCCGGGTTTTATTTACCGAAGTTCCATCTCATTGGGGCGCATAACCATGCTTCCGTCTGAATTCCGGACATTTATTGAGAATGCAGCTTCTGAGTATCATGGGGATACCTATCACCTCATTTCCAAGAATTGCAACCATTTTACAGATGACATCTCGTGGAGATTGACAGGAAAGCACATCCCAGGGTGGGTGAATCGGCTTGCCCGTCTAGGTATGAAGAATTTTATGTTGACTGATCTTCCATTACTTCATGCTCTTTGAACTCTCCTTTTCCTGGAATGTGAAAGGAGTAGCATTTTTACCGACATGGTTATTCTTATAATATATCAAAATCCCTATAAGTGAACCTTTTTGTTAAAATTTCAGGTTCTTTATGTAGTTGTCTGCTTCCTGAAAGCCTCCAAGTATCTACTGTCAAACAGCTGCCTGAATACCACGACTGTTCAGGTGAGCAGTCTCTTTTTGAATCCTTCATCTCTATGATTTTGTTTTTTGACTCTGCCTGCATCTACTCCATATATAATTCAGCTGTTTCCTTTGCTATTCACATTTGCAAACTTCTTCTTTCTTGGCTGCTTTCAGAAGAAGATGGTACGGAATGCCTATCAACCACCACTGCCCGTGAGTCGACAGAAATTGATGATGATCACGAGAAGAGCCTGCTGTCCCCATTGGCTGTGAGCGGTGACGTGTCCTTTGTCAAAGAGGTACAGAAGTGATACTGAACCGGGGAAAAGAATCTTCCACTTCTGAAACCATTGTTTGATTCGATTTTTCATTATTTTTTTTCCTCATTCTACCACTATTTGTCTTTCATGTTTATTTCAATTGTTTAGAACTGAAAGATATGACTACGAAGTAGGTGTAGGTTGTTGTAATTGGTTTGTACGGGCCTTTTTGGAAGTCGGAAATTGTCTCTCTATCTGAATATTCTGTAATGTATCTCACGAGCTTGGAAATAAAAGAATATGGCTGTCTGCTTCCAATTTCTTGAAGCATTTTGGTGAACCTCTTTCTTGGTTTGGAAAAAATGAGTGCTGTTAATTGTTTTAACAAAGTGTTTTTTTTTTTTTGGTTGGAAAAAATTAAATTTAGTTCTTAAGATTTTACTTCATTTTAATTTAATCCAAGCTTTTTGGAAAAAATTAAGTTTAGTTCATGGAGTACCAGAGTGCAAGTCTCGCTGCGTACCCTACCATGACTTGTGTATCGTCTCAAAATTGGATTTGATGGTGGTGGTGAATCTGGTGATGGAGAAGGTATAAGATGGAAGAATAATTTCAGTGTGGTCAGTGCATAGACGAGTTTTGTGCACATCATTCAGCAACTGCCACATCAGCTTATTACACAAACTTAAAATGAGAACAGAATACCAAAATAATTCATCTTTTCTCATTAAAAAAAAAAAAATAGAAGGAAAATTAGAAGGATGAAGGGGAGGAGCAACAACTCATGAGAGTGTCAGGGGTGGTTGCGCGCCACCCCAGAAGTGGCTGGGGTGGCGTGCGGCCACCCCATGGGCGACCTGGGGGATGGCCGCGATCCACCCTCAGCGGCCGGATTTCTCTCCTCTCTCTCCCGTGGCCACCCACCAACAACGGGATCTCTCTCCCTCTCTCTCCACTAGAGGCAACGTCGGCGGCAGCGGTGAATGCGTGTGGTGTCTGAGAGAAACAATCCAGTGTTTTGCTCACATATTTTTTTGCAATTTTTCTTCAATGTTGATGCGTCAAACTCTGAGTGGGTTACACAAAACTCTTGTTTTGTGCAACGACCACTCAGAAGACCCTTTCATAAGATGGGATGCCAAAAAATAAATTCCAAACAGCTTAATAATGACCCAAATAAATGCCATTATAATTCACATACACATGGTTTAGCTAGGTGCCAGCCCGCCAAAATAATAATATTAAATACTAGAGACCAATGACAAAGTAATGTGTTTATCACAATACCCCAAACCACAATTGGCAACCCACTTTTGTTGCTTAGAACGGTAGACAAATGTTCCCTCTTTTGTCTTTTCCTTGCTCGCTTGCTCTCACTCAAGATTTACAAATTACAACATCTTATGAAGAGCTCCCCTCAAGCCCCAACTTTGAAGTTAGCCAACCACAGAGTTCATCCATCTCTTCAGGGATTGTGTAGTGGCCAAGCCTGTGGATATTCAAGCAAAATACTCGTAAAATTGCTCCCTATTTATCAAAATTAACAATTGCTTCAGCTGCTAGGAATCTCCTACTACATACCCATTATAGCTTTTGAATGACACGTCCTGAAATCCACTTGAACCCAGGGTTCGTGAGGATTTATCACCAAATTTATAAGGAACCACATCATCACCTGAAACAAACCATATCTGCATCATTTCACAAATTGCTGCAGCGTAAACCATAATAGCTGCCATGTCAGTGCTTAAATTATGGAAAACCCTTGAGCAATGCAAAGGATGGAACTACCACTGGCATGACATCTATGGTATTGATGATGAGCATTCTAGCACAAATTGTTTCACAACAAGGCAAATTAAAAAATATAAGTTTCTAGTCTTAGTTAAATTTCCATGGTCTCAGCAACCAAGAACTTGAAAATATTGAGCTACAACAATACCCCCCAAAGTATGAAGCAACTTATCTCCACTCCAAACATTTGGCGTGTTTCACAATTAAATGAAAATAAAACCCCAAACGTAACGTTTGAATATGACAAAAAATTATGAATACCTTTGCCATGACAGAGCAAAATGGGCAAGGATGCAGCACGCCTTGCAGCTTCGTCCACCCCTTGTAACTTGTTAGCCAAGGTCCTGAAAAGAGTATAACTCATAACCACAGGTATCAAACTTAATTGCAAAAAGAAACAGTGCAAAAGTGAGATGAGTAAGACAAATTGTTGATACAAACTTTGCACAAGGAAGCCAGCCACTCAGGCCAACAACTGCACTTAATTTGGCTGGGTATGGGTTGCCGTTCCCATATTTTCCTTGAGTGAAGCAGGATGCAGAGTATAGGGCAGTAGCTGCACCCATACTGAAGCCTCCAACGCCAAGTTTAACTGCAAAAGTTATACATAGAACGCTATCAAAATTATGAAACAAAATAAGCCGCACTTCACAAAATTAAAAAACCAAGGTTGCAATAGGACATCCAATGGGTAATAAATCCATCCAATTTCTTTCTCATAGCATTCGTAAGTATACATTAGTTTCTAAGAAGAATGGCAGCATAAAAAATGCAGTCATCACTGTCAATGGCATAAGAAAACTTAAATGTAATTATTTAAATTAAGAATGGCATAAATAAGGAATATAATTATTTAAATTAAAAATGGCATAAATAAGGAATGCCATATCCTTGTTTAGTCTTTGAATATGCATGAGTTCTTTGTTTTCAACAAGTGAAAAATTCATATCCATAGGACAACACAGTAACCTTTTAGCCTAGTGTGGAATTCAAAAAATTGATAACCCCGTAAACACAATGCTTGTACATATAAAGGAACCCATTAAAAACTATTATTATCTAAAACACAGTGTTTGCAAGTTCTATCAAGACCAGCAACATTTAAGTTCTTATGCTCCACGTGATCATCAAGAAAACATAAATAAAGGAAAACAAAAGTGACATCTTGAAATCGGAGAGAGAGAGAGAGAGAGAGAGAGAGAGAGGAAACTAGTAAGAGTTAGACTAGCCGATGCAATATTCTAACGCTAGAGATGTCCAGCAATCAATTGTAATATTCATGAAAACTTTTCAACCAGTAAAGGTACTGCCAAGATTATAGCGTCATCACACACACATTCTACAAAGCTGCTAGAGGAAACCTACTGTCAGTGGGCTCTGTTGACAACAAATTTGCAACATGTGCTGCTGCAGCATCCAAACCCTCCAAATCATCAGGAGCATCTTCTGACAGGTCTCCCACATCAAACCCTGATTTGCATTATATTAGCACTTCAGATTAGTATCAATAGGAGTAAACTCCAGGTCCCAACAAAGAGCACTTTCACTTCCTTCCTTCACAGAAAATTTCTACTCTACATAGTTTTTCCTTCTAATTTTGAAATCCATAGTACAACCTCTACATATTTTAGCAAACAGGTATTATGAAGACATAAAATGAAAAACAAATATAATCAGGTTTTCCAAAGCAAGTATACTTACAAGCAGTGGAAGGAAAGCCACCAAAAACAGTAATTGGCTGGGTAGGAGCAGTAGGGCATATCCATTTGATCTGCATATTATAATCAGAATAGTACATGAAAGTTTACTGAAACAGAATTCATCCTTCAATCAGCGGAATGTAAAAATAAAAAGTTGCAATTGTTCCTGATAAATAGATTTACGTATCCTTACATTTGGAAGAGAAAGGGTCTCCAATAGCTGGGACCAGCTGTGAAAAACAAAAAGAAAAGCAAAACATATATGAGAAATTAGACCGCTGTTGAACTAGAAATGGAAATTCCAATGTAGGTCCTCCCAGTCGGATATATTTGAATTTCAAAATGCCCTTATCTTAAACGAGTGCTGAGAAAACTTAACTTTACTTAAGCAAAGCTATAACAGAAACACAATGGAAACACAATGGGCTGATTCAGTTCCAAGTGAAACGGAAACCTTTGCATTAGGCTTAAAGCTCGACAAAATAACATATTTTGAAATTGGAAACCAGTATTGAGAATACAGTTGAAGTTACCACAAACAAACATAAGACATTTTGGAATCTTGAAAACGCAACTTAAATTGTGTTGACCTATCAGCCTATGGCAGCAAACACAGCCAATCATACACACTCAAAACATCCTCTATTTAAGAACTGATGTTAACAATGCCATAATTTTCCTCTCTTTTTTTGGATGGGGGGGAGGAGGGAGGAGGATGGTATTCTATGATTCTACCCAATTCACAATGCTGCCATGACCCCTATGTATATCAATTAGAAGATGAATTTAACTGCAGCTAATATATATATAAATAAACAGAGAGACTCACAGTACTTAAAGGACTGGAGGTCAACAAGATTTTGGCCATGATTTTCTTTTCCTTAATAACAAAATAGCTATCTAGTCAAAACCTCGGGGGTGGGGGTTGAGAAGATATGAAAAGTTTGGAATTAGAAATTGTTACATACAACAACACACGCACATAAACATACAAATGTCATTCTTGTTTTAACAATTCAAATTCTAAAGGTTAAAAAACTGAATTATAAATCTCTAGATAAGTGCGGATGCAAACCATGGGAAAGAAATTTGAAACTTATTAATTCCTCTCTTTTTCTCTGACCAACCAGGAAGAAACTAGAAAAACAAAATTACAACACAATCTAATAAAAATGGAAAACCACCTATATACCAATACTAGGAACAACAGGTTAAACATCAACTACACAAAGCAATGGGAAATAAGGTAATACCTTGAGCCATTATCACCAAGTCCATGTAGCCAAACTACAGTGGCTTGGTGTCTACCTTTAGGTCTCACCACATAGGTTCTTCCAAACTCAAATACCCTTCTAGCAGTTCGACCACCTGAAGTAGAAATTACCATAAATAGCAAAGAGAAGAAATAAAAAGAACAGAAACTCAGTTTGTATGGTCAATGCACTCCTCCACACAAAGAAAACCCAGATATATTCAGCCAAAAAACAATCAAAGAGCATATATGAGTCTATAACAGAAGTACACTAACTATTAACTTCATCTTTATCAGACTAAAGCAAGACAAAGCAAGGGAAATAAACTAACCAGAACCCACTGAAGGGCCAGTAAAGCTCATCTTAGCCCCCCAGAAAACTGCACTAACCAAACCACCTATAGCAATTGAGAAGAACACAGATCCTGCACAACAGAAACACAGAAGTTCTCATTTGCTATCTGAATACAATTATGTATAGTGTTCTTAACAACAATCACTAGTGTGCCCACCTGGTGGCTACAGTGACCTAGGGTCTCCACTAAGACTAGGTGACCCACTATCCAGAATACCCAGCCAATGAGTTCTGGCTCAAATGTAGCTTCCTCTGTAAGAATCAAGTGGATGGTGAGGTCGTAGGTTCTACAGGTATGTGCATAACTTACCAATAAAAATAAAAATAAAAATAATAAATAAATAAACTATAAAGAATATCCCAAGTTGATATGTTAAGGATTATCCTATGATGAAAACCCAAACGTACATCATTAAATATTTTAAATAAAATGCTTCTCGTTTGTTTAATATTTAGGTAGTTTTAAACCATGTGAGTTACTAAGCACATAAATAGATCTGAAAACAAAAAAATGAAAACCCAGAATAAATTATATTCAGAACAAAAAAGATACTAATTTGAATAAAACTTAAGTTACTAGTTCCAGTCAACCATTTATTCTCCCTTATTTTTTCTACTGTACACTGTAACATTGTGTTATTCACGATATTGCAATTAGCATACATGCAAATTACAAACTTCAATCTGGATGCTTGGAAGCACATCAATTTTCTAGAAAATAAAAGTTAATTTTCCATAGCATTTTGCTTATGCTGACATGTAAGGCTGTCCATATATTTAATTTACCCATTACTGAATTGTAATACTAAACATGTAGGCACCATGTGGATAGCATTTCGAAAGCTCTGGTATGGATTTTTAAAGC
Source organism: Corylus avellana (assembly GCF_901000735.1). Taxonomy (NCBI): domain Eukaryota; kingdom Viridiplantae; phylum Streptophyta; class Magnoliopsida; order Fagales; family Betulaceae; genus Corylus; species Corylus avellana. The sequence continues at coordinate 17,657,732 of NC_081551.1, read as the reverse complement.
GAAATTTTCTTTGATGATTGATAGCTTGAGAAGCAATACAAAAAAAAAAAAAAAAAAATCCTTCAAATTGCTAACCAAACAGCACCTACATATCATGAAAATATACTACAAGTGAGCATTAGTCAATTTCCTAAAAATGGTATCTTGGGCATCATGTTGAAGAAGTAAATATGAGGCCTGGAATGGAGCCACTATGAAAAAGTTCCTGGAGATTGGCAAGCCTGCCGAGGCAGCTTAACCCATGGTTGAAGAATCAGGGAATTGTTTAACTTGACAATAAATCTTCAATAAATACAAGAAATATTGATCAACATCATAAACACAACTAAAAATCCAAAATTTCAAATAACATAAAAAGATAATAAACCAAATTATACCCAATACTCGGTAAACAAAAATTCAACTCCTAGTAACTCCACACTGACCAAACACAAGCACAAATACGATATTGCATATACAAAATTACAAGACAGAAATGGAAACAAATTAAACAGCTAAAACATAAATGGGTATCTAGGGTTTGAGAAACTAACACCAACCTCAATCGCTGCGGAGGCTCCGAGGCATCACAATCTCTCTCTCTCTCTCCCCCCCTCAACTGTCGTCAATATATATCATTTTGTGTGTTTTGTCGCTTCATACTTCTTGCTATCGTGACCGCACGGATGGCCTACTAGGACTGCCGATTGCCACCAAGGACAAAATGCAGTGCGGTCAAAACTCATACGTCTTTCAGAATTTTGGACCGTCGATTCAAATCCTTGAAACTTTTTTATGCTAGAATTTAGATGGGAATCGACAATACAAATGCATCTGCCACGTGCTGAAAATTGCTTGGTGGAGACCAAAATTCGGCCACGGTGTTCTATACGCAAGTCAATCCCATTGCGAGGACTGAGGAGCCTGGAATCCGGTCCCCCCCCTCTCCCCAGTTTTTTAGCTAGGATGGTCCCGTTCGTTTCTTTTCTTTTCTTCTTTTCTTTTTTTTTTTTCTTTTTTTTTTTTATTTAAATTTTATTATTATTATTATTATTATTATTATTATTATTTTTTATAGATTAAAAAGTTGAAAGGAAAGGCCAATTGTAGATATCTTACTTAAATGTGACTATAGTTGCACTAACCCGCAGAGTGTCGTTCAGGAGGGGCCTAAACGGTGAGAACTGCAAGCATTCTCTCAAAACCGACCGAACCATAACTTAACACCCGCCCCATCAAGGCATCAATGGGGCATAAGGTGACTAACACTAATAAGCTAAGAGATTCCCATTGCAGGCCTAGTATATGACCAACCTCATGGGGATTTCCTTGAGACCATTAAACTACCACCCTATGTGGTTTTTTTGGTGATCGGTTTGTGTCACAACTTACAATGCTTTAATAGAGTTGTAAAATATTATCCACCAAGCCAAAAAAGACCATCTTGAAGCTCTCAAGGTGACAAGTTGAAACCCATACTTTCTAATATATCTCCGATGAGGCTGCAGGATGTTGTAGAGATGAACATTCCGTTTGGTAGATGAGAAAACAAAAGAGAGAGAGGAAAGAAACCGGAGAAAATTAAACATCTTCTTTGGTTGTTGGAATGGTAGTTTTAAGATTCCGATTTGTCTTTTTATCTGTCATTTTATATATGATTTCCCCAAACTTGCACCAATTGACTGAAATTAACAATTCCAATCATGATTTGCATTCAAAGTCCTCCATAAGGCTTGGTATAAATTTCGATAAAAAACAACTCTTCCTGTTGAAAATTAAAAGCCACCCAATGAGACTCAAGGTAGCGGGTCAATAAGGCTACAATTTGTTGTCATTTGCCACCACAACTCACCACCATTGACAACACTCAACAGGCAACTTGGCTACTCATGTCACTTTCAGCCCATATAATCCTAATTTGGTAGCATGGGAGATGCATACATTTAAACGCATTTAAAAAAGATTGCATCAAGTTGATATTGTTACACATTTAAACATAACATGCCTTGTTATAATATTAGTTAAATGATTAAATTTACTTTTCATTACTTTATACTTTGAAATACATGGTAATTTAATATGATATCAAACTCAACGACATATGAATCCGACATGAACTCAACATGAAATTAGAGAGTTATGATTTTGTATAATCGAGTTTTTGTAAATTTGAGTTGGCCCAAATTAACCTGTTTGATAAAAGGGTTAATCCCGAGTCAACTTGCTTAATTTATGGTTGATTCACATAATTAGTATAAATTTAATTATTTTAAAAGACAAAACCTTAAAAAGCTGAAATTTATATAAATTCATTTTTAAAATTGATAAACTCATATAAATCATTATTATTAGTATTCTTATTATTATTATTATTTTACATTTAAATTCATATAGAAGTCGAAACGGGTCAAATGAATCAGGTTTGGATCAACCAAGCACAACCCATTTATTAAATGGGCTATTCGTGTCGGGTCAACCCAATTCGACTTGTTTATTGAACGGATTAAGTGGATTGTGTCATATCACCCACTAATTACAATTAAAGAATTTAATCTGTTTAACTAAATCGGCATGTTTGAGTTGATCCAAACGGGTATAAACCCATAAGTCAACCAAACACGCCACTTCCAAGTTTCCAACCACCAACCCTACATCAATTATGGAGGTACAGCACGCCTTAATTGGGTGTGTAGGTGGCTCTTGCCTTCTTTTACTTGCACAATAATGTCAACAGCCCATACAGCCCATGCGGGCCTTCTGATGTGATGATTACCCAAAAGATATTGTGAAACAGATAAATTACTTCCAATATATTCTAATTATGCAGATAATTTATGAAAAAATTATTCTGTGTGGAGAAACTGAACAAGTATGGTCATCATACTCTATTATGTGCAAACAATTGCCAAGAACAAGAATGAAAACTTGATAGTATGAAGAATTTAATCAATCCTGAGGGAAGCAAGAGGTTTCTCATTGTTGGAGCTACCTTGGGGATATAATAGACATAGCAAAAGAGCATGTAGATGTAGAAGGAAGATTAGAGTCTACTAGGTGTGGTGCCATTGCAGCAATCTTTCTCCTGTGATGACCATCTGGGGTATCTTCATCTATTGAAAGTAAATCAACAATAATCATTCGAGTCTCCGGCGGCTCGTCGACGGCGGTCCGGCCTTCGAGCATCTCAACCACTCGAGCCATGGTAGGCCTCAGCCTAGCCTTCTCCTGTATGCACCACAAAGCTACATAAACCAATCTCCTCACCTCCTTCTCATCAATGCCTCCACCTTCAAGTACCCTTTGATCAACAACTTCCATCAGCTTCCCTTGTCTCATTTTCTCATTCACAATTTTAGGGTAATATTGCCATTTCTTTTCAGCCCTGTTTTCATCATTTCCTATCAAGCAAACATTCCTCTGCCCTCCAATCATCTCTAGAAGGACCATGCCATAACTATAGATGTCAGATTTTTCAGAAACCCCCTGCTCCAAGAGCCACTCTGGCGCCAAGTACCCTTTGGTTCCCCTGATTGTTGTTAATACTCTGCTTTGGTCTTTTCCCATGAGCTTCGAGAGGCCGAAATCCGCCACAATTGCTCTGTAATTCTCATCCAGAAGTATATTTTCTGGCTTCACATCAAGGTGTAAGACCCTTGACCGGCAATCATGGTGGAGATAAGACAATGCTTTAGCAACATCAACGGCAACTCTGTACCTTGACTCCCACGACAAGCACCCGCCACGCCGGTTCTGGGTTTCCCTTCTTGGGAAAATCCAACAATCCAAAGACCCATTTGGGATAAACTCATAAACAAGAAGCCGAGGCATCCCAGGACTGCAACAATACCCAAGAAGGTGCACGAGATTTACATGCTGCACGCTTGCAATGGCTGCAACCTCCGATCTGAACTCCTTCTCCCCGCGCTCCTCTCCATTGTTAATCCTTTTCACAGCAACCGCAGTGCCGTCGTTTAGGATCCCTTTGAAAACGGTTGCGGAAGCTCCTTGGCCTACCAGTGACCGGAAATGATCCGTTGCTTCCTCCAGATCCTTGTGCCGGAACTTTGTCGGAACCCCAGCAACTTTCCTGAGAAAACTGTACTCTGTTCGAAGCTCTCTGCCTTCTGAGACCAATCTTGACTCCATCAACATTCTCCTCCGGTTATAATGGCGTCTGATTATCAGGTATGCAAACACAGCAAGAATCACTGCAACACCCGCCCCGCAAATGAGGAAGAAAGCCTTGGAAAGCTCGAGAACGACACGAGAAACTATGATGAGAATAATGAGGGCAACAACTGTTGTAACAGCAACTATGTTTGCTTTCTTGTCCTCCATCAAAGCTTCATCGCTGTTGTTTCTGATTCTGAGTAGAAGCTTTCATCTCTTTTGTGAAGGATTCATACGAAGGAAAGATTGGCCATTTCCAGATTCAAATTGGCCAGCTGTTGACCCTTTTGTAATTTTGCTTCAAGTGTTTGATTTTTACTTTGCATGTTTCAAAAGAAACTACCAAGAAGTGCACTTAATATTTGTCTTGCTTATTAATGGAATGACACCCTGCCCCTTTCATTTCATTTATTCATAAATCTTTTTCTATCAATTAGTTCTTTATTGGTCAATGATTCCGTTCAGATTTTTGCAGAAAACAAAGTCTCATCTAGAAACCCACTAGCAATTCCCACAAACATATAATAAAATAACATATTCAGCCCTTTCTGTTTCATAATTGAAAAAGATTTTATTCAATAATCTAATGGTTTAAAATAATTAAATTGCCCCTAGTTTCCTTTATAGCTTTTGCTTCCATCTGCAGAACAATATATTTAATAGGATCAAAAATGTGTCACAGATAAAATAAATTATGGGGTTAACAATATTGAATACTGCTACATAACTGCATTAGTATTTCACAAAGTTGACTTGGTAAGGTTTAATAATTGTTGAATATTTCTTTTAACAAAAAACTAATCCAAATGGCACTAGACCCTGTCGCATTAATTTTGAAGGAAACTTGTGAGAAGTTTTTGTGGTGTGTAACATTACTCTAATTATATTTACTCCAATTAATGTTATATACCACATTTTTATCTCACAACCATCATACAATGCTGACGTATCAGTCCCAACCAACCTTTAGATTCTTTTAGTTTAACAATTATTGATTCAAGAGAAATGTTTCATTTTCATCTTTTGTCCATCTCCGTACGAGAGATATGGAAATTCACAATTGAATCTGTTGGATCGAATCTTTGACCATCTTATCTAAAAATTAATTGGTGTTCAGTGAGGGAAGCTAAATCCTTTTATGGCATTCAAAATCGCACACTGCAAGGCATGTTCTAAGAGTCGTCTAAGTAAGCAGAGTGGCATTGTTGCACCTTAACAATTCCTCCCTCAACATGACACTCTCGCGACTCGAACCCATGACCTGTCACTGATATTATTTGTTAGATTGAGTCTTTGACCATCTCATCTAAAAACTAATTGGTGTCTAGTGAGGGAAGTCACAATCTCTCTCTCAACATGACACTCCCGCAACTCGAACCTATGACCTGTCACTAATACTATTTGTTGGATTGAGTCTTTGGCTATCTCATCTAAAAACTAATTGATGTCTAGTGAGGGAAGTCACAATACCTCCCTCAAAATGATACTCCCGCAACTCGAACCTATGACCTGTCACTAATACCATTTGTTGGATTGAGTCTTTGACCATCTCATCTAAAAACTAATTGATGTCTAGTGAGAGAAGTCAAATCATTTTATAACATTTGAAATCGTACTCTGTAAGACATGTTGTAAGAGCCATTCAAGTGAGTAAAGTGGCATTATTACACATCAGATTCAATAATAAAATTTGCAAAAGAGATTAGCAAAAGATAGATGTGTAATAACTTTTTTGATTCAAATATTGGTTGGAACTGTTCTGTCACTTAAATGTCTTTTTTAAGTCTTCAAAAATTAAAATATTAAGAGGACATTGTCAAAAAGAAGAAAATTAGAGTGGATAAATGTAATTTTTTTCTAAATTATATCTGACCAAGTCATCACCAATTATCACAAAAGGACCCGTTGTCGGTTGTCGCCTCTATAAATACTGATTGGTAAATGGTCTTATTCATAATTTCGTAAACTTTTACATGCATGAAAAATGAGGATAACGACGACTAAGTCAACCATACGAGAAATTCAATATTCAAAAAGGAAATGAAGAAGAAAACAGCAAGTGATTGTGAATATATATATATATATATATAATGCACCGAATTGCTCGAGATGAAAAAAAAAAAAAAGCCACGCACATATGGTTAAACTAACTCATATTGACTTGTTCATGGTTGAGTTAAATAAAAGTACATTCTGTACTTTGTGGAAGAAAATGTCTTCTTTGATAAAAAGAAAATACAGAAGTCCAAAGGCCAAAATCTACGGAATTTTTTTTTTTTTTTTTTTCAGTCAAATTAAGAAAGGAGTACAAGTCTACTGATGCTTGATGTTGAATGGGATGAACATTATATAGGCCATGAATCACACATTTTTATACTGTAAAAGAGAAATGTTGAGTTTTTTAATATTTTTTTCTTTCTTCAAAATTTGATTTTTAAAGGTGGGGTTTTCTTTTCTCTAGTAGTTGGTTTAGTTGGATAGATTCACTATGCGAACCTAATCTATCAAAGTATACTATAATGGAATGCGGTTCAAATATCTTTGAATACCAACCATTATCATTATCATAGACCTAAAACTTCCAATGAATGTTATTACGTAATTCACAACTACCATATATTTATTCTAGTTATTCGCTTAACATCTCTATCCAAGCGAAGTGCTCTTTCTACCGGCGTCACTCTGTTAATCTGCAAAATATTGAGATGTTTTATAAGTAAAAAAAATAATTGTGTAAATCCACGACTTGGTAAGTAATTTATTATGAAACTTGTCAAGTTATGTGATGAGCTTAAGGTAGCATTACTCTATAGAAAATACGTTGTGATAAAATATTATTATAATATTGTAGTAATGTTTGTATAAATTTATATGCGAAAATGGTACATTGTCCTTATAATACTTGTACAGCATTATAATATTTAAATATATTTTTATGCTTGATATTTCTATTGCATGAGTTATATTATTTATAATTTTTTTTGACATGTTTGCGTAAGAGTGTAGAGGGGGATTCGAACTAGTGATCTCTACTTCATTAAGCGTAGTCTCAGTCCATTGGACTACCTTTTGGAGACATGAATTATATTATTGTTGTTAGAGCATTCCCAATGGAAGAGTCAAATGTTACTTTTATCTAAAATGACCTTTCAAATGTTTAAAAAATCTCCTACATTGGATTAGCCAAAAGAAAATGTAAAATAGATATTTGATTGGAAGAGCTAAAATAAAAGCTAAATGTAGTAGCACTTTTCAATAGAGCTATTTTATTTTTCATTGTTTCTCTCACATGTTTTCTCTTTTTCTCAAATATTTTCCTACTTTTTTTCTGCATGTTCTATTTTTCCCAAATTTTTTCCCATTTTTCTTCTCATATGTTCTCTTTTTCCCAAATTTTTTCTTACTTTTAATCATATTTTAATGGAATAGATAGAAATATAGCTAATCGGATATGGAGACATTTAAAAATGGCTTAGCTAAACTAGATAAAAGTGAGTTTTTAAAAGCTATTTTACATAAAAATATGGCTCCTCCATTAAGAATGCTCTTAGGTTGTAAAGTCATGTGAAAAATCTAGATTTTTTTTTACCTATGACAAAAAGTATCTAAAAAATCACTAGGGTAAGCAATCTATTGAAAATTGTCTTGCCATTAACCGTTTGATGTAAATGGTTAGATTCACATGTAATCTATGCCACAACCAATCGTCAATTGACATGTGATATAACTAATGATTCATCATGTTGTAAAACTATAGTTTACTCCCTCCTCTCTGAAACACAAATTTCTTACAAACTACTTTATATGAAAATAATATGTAATTTTTATCATATAAGAAGTACATGTTTTTTAAATATTTTAAAAGACACATCTTTTTAGAAGTTAATTTGTATGAATTTTCTACAAATCAGTTTGTATGAAATTTATGCTAGCTAATCACCACTTATCTACAAAAAGGGTTTATTTTTTAATTTGATAATAAAATTGTAATTTTACAATAGTCAAATGAAGATAGGGTGTAATGTGTATCACATGTGCATATAATGATTTTTCATCAAATGGCCGATGACAAGGTCATTTTAATAACATAACTTACCTAACAAATTTTTAGATATTTTGATATATACGTTTGGAGTAATGCTAGAAGGCGGACCAGAGTCTTCTTAAATGTGAAATGACTTTTAAAATCATCAATAGATCAAAATTTAATAATAATGATTTAAAATTTAATGGTAATTTTAAAAGTTACATCACACTTTAAAAGACTTTAAGAAGACTTTAGTCATCCTTACAATATTACGTACTCATAAGTTTGGCACCATTGTAAACTTTTGGAACCAAAATATTATTATATATATTCTTAGGTATTAGAAAGGGACTTCACAAGTGAACCATATACGATACCCATTGAAGACCACATATATTAAGGGGTGTATAAGCGGTTGCGTTTATTGGCTAAAACCGTTAACTGCAATTGCCTACGGCGATTATTGGATTTTAATAACTACAACCGCTCCATTTAGGTGGTTAGCGGTTATTAAAACCAATAACCTTTTTTTATATATGGGCTTTTGACAATGTTTTGGGCTTTCTTTGTGCCTATTTTTTTTGGGATGATTTTAAATATTTGGATTTTTATTGTAAATAATAAGGTTGTGCATTATATATATAAGCATACATGCTTGTTAAAACACTTGATTTAACGTTACTCCTAAAACTAGAGGTCGCGCATAATATAGGGGAAACTTCAGTTTGCCCGCTGAACTTCCAGCCGATTTTTTCAACTTTCAAATTTCTCACTTTGGACCCATGAACTTTGATTTGCTTTCACTTTGAACCCCTCTGTTAGTTTTCAATGTTAAACTCAAATGGTTTGTTTTTATGCCCATTATACCCTCAATCAGCCAGTTGAAATTCCAAAATTGTCCACAACTACAGCACCCACTCACAGCCCAAAATGACGCCGTTTTGGGCTAGACAAAATTATATATATATAAAGAAAAAGAAAAATATTAAAAAAAAAAAAAAAAAGCAGGAGGGGTGGCATGGCCCAAAACCCATTCGGTATTGTGTATTTTGGCCTTTTGGGGGTGCTCGACCGCACCCCAAAATATAATCCCCTCTACCTTTTTTTTTTTTTTTTGGTCTTTTAAGATTTGTGGGACCACTTTTACTCCCGGACCGACCAATAAGAGTGTATTTTTTTTTTTTAAATAATAATTTTAATGCCCAAAATGATTGTTTTTGAGTGTTGTAGTTTTGGGATCCAAAACGGTGTAGTTTCCGGGTGAGGGTATAATGGGCATAAAAAGTCAAACCATTTGAGTTTAACATTGAAAACTAACAAAGGGTCAAAAATAATAGAAATTGAAAGTTGAGGGGTTCAAAGTAAAAAATTTGAAAGTTAATGAGGGTTTTGTCAAATTGGTTGGAAGTTCAAGGAGGCAAACTGAAGTTTCTCCTATAATATATATACGACATGCATCACGGCCAAGCATTCTTTCATTTGTTCTATACTTCTAGCATGTTTTTTTCGTACTTTGGCAAAGTGGTCAACTAGGAAGACATGGAGTGTTCTAGCATATAAATATAAGAAGATGAAGAAAGCTTGAAAGAAAATTGAGTAGCAATTAAATAGCAGCATATATGTGTGAGGGCTGATTTGCTTAAAACACCAACATTTCAAATCCAATTTGTAGAAAACCAAATCCAAATAAACACCAACATTAGGAAATCCAAAACATTACAAATTTAAAATCAATCCAAAAAACACCAAAACATTATATTAAATATATATTATTATATAGAGAGTGACTTCTATACGGAGGTGGCACAAAGCCACCTCTTTGTGCCCACCACTCAGCAACTGACACTTCAACATATTAAACAAAACCTAAATTTAAAGAAAAAACATTACTACACCAGATTATACCAAATATTAAAAAAATAAAAATAAAAAACCAATTAATTTTTTTTTTGTTAAAAAAAAAAAATACAAAAATTGAAGGCAGCCACCCCAGATGGGCGGAGGTGGCCGCGTGGGCACCCCTCGGCCATGGGGTGGCTCGCTGGCCACCCCAAATCTGCCTGGGGTAGACACGCGGGCCACCCCCAGCCCATGGGGTGGCTCCCATGGGCTTGCCAGCCACCACAGATGGGCTTGGGTGGCCCGCAAGCCACCCCATGGGCTAGGGGTGGCGGCGAGCCACCCTCACCCCTCTTGCACATTCTTAAAAAAAAAAAAAAAATTGAAGAAACATGATATAATCAAATGTTTTGGATTTATATTCCTAATATGCTCTATTATAAGGTGTCAAATCCTCATTGGTGAGCACAAAGGGATGGCTTTGTGTCACACCAATATAGAAGTTATGTTCTATTTTATATGACAAATACTATAGACCATTTTTTTATCCTCATAAACCTGATGTGACTTTTAAAATTATCATTAAAATTTAGATAAATCATACTTGAATTTTGATTCAATAGTGATTTTGAAAGCCACATTAGCTTTAAGAGGATAAAAAGATGGTCCTTAGCATTATTCATTATATATAAGGATATGCGGTTAGCGGTTATTAATCGCTTAAGTGCCAATTAATAGTTATAAGTAGGGGTGTAAATGAGCCAAGCATGAGTGAGCTTCCTTTGTTTGGGCTCGGCTTGTTTAAATTTTATTCGAGCTCGAGTTCGAGCTCGAGCCGAGTTTGAAGACGAGCCAAAAAAATCGAGTTCGAGCTCGAGCTTATAATAAGTCAAGCCGAGCTGAGCCAGTTTACGTGCTGGCTCTTATATTTAATTTATTAATTTTTTTTTATTATAAATTTAAACTTCAAGTATTCTTAAACGGTTCAAGAAGCAGCTTGCATATGAGCATTTGCTTAGTCTGGTTAGCAGACTATGGAGCTCGAGTCAATACAGTAAGGTACTTGGTTTCGAAAAGAGATGATATGTATCCTTTTATAATAAAATGATGCTATTAGAAAAAAAAAAAAAATCATCAATTTTTAATATTAATATGATGAATTATGTGAATAACTACCAATTCAAGCCTTATACGAGTTGTTTACGAGCTTAGCCGAGTCGAGCTGAGCTAGCTTCGTTTAATATTTGAACCAGGATTCGTATTCACGAAACGTTTTATTTAACATTCGAGTCGAGTCCGAGCTCACTCGCGAGCGACTTGCTCTCTTAATAGCTCTAGTTATAAACGATTAGCGGTTATCTGTAGAATATAACCTCTCCCTGCTACTACCCTCGCCAATAGTACAAAAATAGTAACGAATAGATTGGAATAGAATAGAATAGAATAACGTATTAATACGCAGCTACAAGCCTACAAGCCCCGCAGCCCAACAGCAGTCGGCAGTAGCGACGTTGCCCTAAAATTCAAACCCTCTCTCCGTCTCTCTCTCTCTCAAGTCTGAAGGTAGTGTAATGGGGAGCTACCAAAACGGCGTCGGGGGCGGGGAACGGAGCGCCCCGGGGGTGGACAAGGGCGTGGATTTCGCGCAGTATTTCTGCACCTACGCGTTTCTGTACCACCAGAAGGAGATGCTCTCTGACCGAGTCCGCATGGACGCTTACTACAACGCCATCTTCCAAAACAAGCATCACTTCCAGGGAAAGGTATCTCTCTCTCTCTCCGAGAGCGAATGTGTTTTTGGGTTGGGACCCGAGAAAGATTGAATCTTTTCTGAGCTGAGCTCGGTCGGACAAGTATTGGTGTAATGGGGTTGAGGTTTTGATGTGGGAAAACAACGGCAAACACGAAAGTTACCGTTTTTTTTTAATTTTCTGTTTTCCTGCTGTTTTGGGGAAACTGAAGGTTTTGTTAAGAACTTAGATATAATTGATATCTTTGATTGTTTTTTAACCATTTGAAATCAAGTTGGACGCAATTACATGGATATGCAATTCAAATTATGCATAAAGCTAAAAGCGCAAGTAGAATGCTGTGTGTTTGTACATGTGTGTGTGTGCCCGTCGTTATTTTGTAAGCGAACCCATTGCAATAATAGACACGGAATTAGAAATTTGGGTTCTTGGATGTTCTGGAGAGTAATGGGAATCTAGTGATCCACAGTCATATCAGTTTTGGGACATAATTTCTGATTCTGAAGAGTGTTTTTATTGAAGTATTACTTATTTTAGTTGTATTTGGAATATATATATATATATGGGATTAATTTGGTGGGTTTGTTGAGAAGGCCGTGTTGGATGTGGGAACTGGGAGTGGCATTCTCGCAATTTGGTCAGCACAAGCAGGTGCGAGGAAAGTCTATGCAGTCGAAGCAACTAAGATGTCAGAGCACGCACGTGCGCTTGTAAAAGCAAATAACATGGAAGATGTGGTGGAAGTGATTGAGGGTTCTATGGAGGACGTTACTCTGCCAGAGAAAGGTTGGTATTATTAAGTAATTAGTTTGCTTTTAGATTGAAAATGGGTCTTCCCCATTATGTCATGGGTATAAGTTCAGGTATTGATTTATTGTGCAGTTGATGTGATTATCTCGGAGTGGATGGGGTACTTTCTTCTGCGTGAATCTATGTTTGATTCAGTGATATGTGCACGTGACCGCTGGCTGAAGCCAACGGGAAGCATGTAGGTTTTGCAATTCATTTACACATTCTGATATTTGTTTCTGGGTTTTATCACTTGCAATTGTGCCTTTCCATGTTTTTTTTGGTTGTCCTACTAACTGCTACTAAAGCGGCCGGTACAATGATTATGAGAATTCTTTTTCTTAATGATTTGCGCCACCTTGGTATTTTAAGACACTAGCTATTCAAACATGAGCGACTGTTTTCTTGATTTCTCGATAAGCAAGTTTGTGAGACTTTCATTATCAAAAAGGTACTATTTTCTGTAAATGCGGTTCATATATCTAAGGCTTTGATTACTCAAGCATCATAATTAGTTCACACAAACTATGTGATTATTCTATTAAGAAAGTTTCATAGTGAGATCTTAATCTTTTCATGAGCATTCTTTGAGTGTCCAGTGATGCTCCGCATCTATTTCTTCTGTTCTCGTATATGAATACTGGGCAATTTTTGTAGCAGAAAAGGGCATTTATCTTTGAGGGATAGGATACTCATGTCCATGTTATTAGATCATAGCTATGAGGCTTGATTAGATTTGTTGGTGATTGTAGTCAACCGTCTGTTATTATACTGTCTGCTTGCCCTTTAGTTCAACTTATGAATCATGCTTTATATGTGCTTGGAATAACTTGTATGCTTCTAAAATAATTAATTGGGATGGAAAATGGAATGATTGAGTTATCGCTGCCAGAGGTGGCTGCACTTGATGAAAGTGAGAAGATGGTTTGATTGAGCTTGTTGGAAGTGTTATGAATTTATTAATTCAAAAATAAATTAATTTTTGGGTGGTTTCAGCCTTTCAGGTTGTTTTTTTGGAGAGTTGTCGTATGACCCAGAAACTTTGGTTTCACAGGTATCCTAGTCATGCCCGCATGTGGATGGCACCTATCAGGTCTGGATTGGCAGAGCAAAAAATAAGTGACTATGAGGAAGCCATGGATGATTGGTACCATTTTACAAATGAGACAAAAACTTACTATGGTGTTGATATGAGTGTTCTTGCAAAGCCTTTCTCTGAGGAGCAGAAGAAATACTATCTTCAGGTTAGTGCTCCATTTTTTATGGCACTTTAATTTTTATTCTCTTTTGGGTTCATCAGTGACAACTGACAAGTACATCATTCCTCCCCTCTTTCGGTGTTGCGTAAGTGTGAAATGTGGGTGACCTGATGTTATAATGTTGCCCAAACTCACCCCTGAATATAACTAATACTTGCTCAAATGTTCAAGTAATCTGAAGCAAAAGATACCTATATCATTTGAGCTACGCCCCTACGTCACCCCCCCTCAAAAAAAAAAAAAAATCCATGAGTCCCTGACACAATCTTTTTTTTTTGTTCTTCCTAAACTGTTCTATTGCTCTTTCACCCAGAGATTATGAGAATTGAAATATTTGTTCTTTGGTATGATGATTTAAACAATTTTTTTTTCCCGATTTGGATTTAATTAATGGCATCATTTGGATTTGCTGATTCACACATCCAGATTGGATCTAGTGTGAACTCTGTATGTGGGATTATGAATTATATATCAAGTAGGTTTAATGGACTTGCTAAAGTTTTCTTTCTAGCCTCTCTTATCTAAACATTATAGATCATGTCACTGCTAATATTGCTGCTCCTTGGGAACTACCTGTAAAAGGTGGTCCTAATCCTTTGGGATGAGCAAGCCATCTAAAGCATTGCAGTGTCTGTCTCAAAGGATAAGAAAGATGTTTATAAATTTGGCTTCTCTTTGCCCATGGAAGTAAGATGTGCTTCTTCTTCGTGTCATACAACAGATTAAATGTGTGCTATATAATTTCTGTAGACATCATTGTGGAACAACCTTCATCCACAACAAGTTATAGGGACGGCTGCTGTTGTAAAGGAGATTGATTGTTTAACTGCCACTGTGAATGACATCCTTAAACTCGGGTCAAATTTTTCGTCATCAATAACTTCGGAGAACACGAGGCTCTGCGGGTTTGCAGGATGGTTCGATGTTCATTTTAGAGTGAGTTGATATTCAATATCCATTTTTATTATTTTATGCTAGGACTCTAAAGCATCTGCATGCTAATATAATATAATATGTTATATTTTTTGGTTGCACTAGGGAAGGAGTGAGGACCCAGCTCAGCAGGAGATCGAGTTGACAACTGGTCCTAGCATTAATAATGGGACACATTGGGGCCAACAGGTCTGTGCCACAAACAAAAACATCTTCTTCCTTTAAGTTTAATTCCTCGTATAAATATATGAAAAAATAATGAAGTTTTGTGTTCTTTTGGGAAGAGCTGGAAAATTGTTGTATTTGTCTTTTTTAAAGCCATAATTGGCCATTCTCTATGTGGTCAGTTATATGATTGTATTGCCATTGTGCTTATTTTGGGTTCATTTTCAGTAAGTAGCGTATTCAGTACAGAGCTTAACCTTTGGATCTGTAAAATATGCATCGTCAGCTAAATGGTCTACTGTCCTCCTGTCTTAGGTTTATATGCTTCATACTCACAGGTGTGTAACCAATATAGCATGACTTGTTCTTTATCATCCAAATGATGGACATAGGCATTTTTAATTTTCATAATGACATAATATAGTCAATTTGAATGGTCTTTAAAAGCTTCCATCATTTTTCTAGTATCTTCGCTGTCATGAAGCTTAACTTATATTAGAGTAGTTATGCATTGCATTTTTTTGGGGGTCTGTCCATTGCACTGCATTCCATATGCTAGTCCGTTGCAGTTGTGCATTTTTTTTTTTTCCTTTTTCTTTTGTAGATTGCCTGCTTGCTTAGTTAAATTATCTATTAATCCTTCCATTTTTTCCTTTTGTTTATTGGACAGGTATTCCTCTTGCATCCTCCAATTCGTGTCAGTGAAGGGGATGACTTAAATGTTTCTTTCTTGATGAATCGCTCGGAGGAAAATCATAGACTCATGGAGGTTGACCTGGGCTGTGAGATCAAACAGAATACTGGCAACCTGCTTCCAGCTTTCAAGAAGAAGTTCTTCATAGAGTGAGAAGAAGATAGATCACATATCTTTAACTGAACATTAGCAAAGGTACGTCTTTTAGCTCCTAGCAAGAATCATGATGTAATGTGCTTTATATTGCCATGGCCCAGTAGATTGATCTGGTTCTTCCAGATAGGCCTCATTTGCATGCAAGAACTTCTCCTGATACATGTCATTCGATCTGGTAGTTTTGATTTATTAGAAAATCGCTTGACATGCTTAACCCATTAGAGAATATTCTGGAAAACAATTAGTCAGCATTCTTGTTGGTGAATTACCCAACTTTAGGAGTTTCACTAAATAAATTGTTAATACTTCAAACAAAGATTTAGTACAATCTGATTCATTTCTTTTCCTCTGAAATTTCCATCATATGAAACTACAAGTTAAATTTAAAATAATTGGATAATCCTGAATTTAAAAACTGATTCTATAGGTTTTACCCATTGTAGTTGAATAATGTTGGGTGCTCTATATTTGTGTGTGCATGAACTCGTGGTTCAAAGTTTTCTAGTATGCGTTTGGCACTTAATACTGTAATTTTCCTGCCTATAATTTTCTTTGTTTGTGCCTGACAATCTAGATATGATTTGTCTGCAGATGAACTTGGATGGCAATCTTTTTGGATGTTTTGTTCTTCTTCATAAAGAAATGAAGTTAGTGAGTGGTCCTGTGACTACAATATTTTGCTACTTTTCAGTGTCTGGATGCAATGAACATGCCCACCAGTATGTTCTACTGCTGTCTGGATTCCCAGATATGTGGCTGGTTCTACAAATCTATCCGAGTTCCTGGTGGAGTTTTTCAGCCATTTTTATCACTTGAATGTTCTTTTTTGATATAATGATGTGTTCCTAATGACAACTATGCCGACTTCATCAGGATTTTCTCCCTACAGCATTTTATATCTAAGCCTAAAATCCCTTTTTTTTTTTTCTTTTTTTCTTTCTTTCTTTTATTTTTTATTTTTAAGTTTTTTATTTTTTTATTTTATTTTTTTTATTATTTTTTTTAATTTTTAATTTTATTGGTTTTGTATACAAATGATTTTTAGTTAAAAAGATACAACAAAATGTCTGGTATGATGTTTAAAGGAAATTATCATACTGGATTGAGAGAACTATTAGCAACTTCCAGCTATGCTTATGATTTTGGATCGTTGATCCGTCATTTTACCCATTTTGCCCGGAGTATTGTCTCACTTCTTCTCCGCCTTTCGGTTACAGTTAACTAGCACCAGCAATTTCCATGCCTGGACAGCTAATTTATACGTATATTAGACTTTGTTATCACATGAAAAAGCATGCCTTTTGATGACCTTTTGATGACCTAAAGGGTGCTTCAAAATCAAGCTGAAAAAATATTTAAATGTGATAGTCAACTCATGGAAAGTCCAATCCCACGCACTCCACCCTCTCCTGACATTTTTGGCTCCTTAAGTTAGGCTGCGTCTCCACTAACTTGAAGCTTTTTTTATTTTCTCACTGCTGCACTTTTCAGCCATTGACCTCTCTCTATAAGATCTGGTAGCTCTTGCCTTTTCTTCTACATCTTCTTCTCAAGAATAATGCACAGGTCATTGAGCACGTCTCGAGCTTCTGATGAGTTCTTGGTCAATCTTCCGCCTGCTGATATGGGCTCCCCACCACCTATGAAAGCTGCAGCTTTTATTGATGATTTGCCGATGTATAATACCATTTCTGATCATGCAACCAAAAAAGAGATTGCTCCCCAGCATAGATCATCAGGAGAGAATGCCATTCACCTTATTCCACTTGTGTTAATTCTCTGTGGTTTGATTCTTTGGATTTTTTCCAATCCAGGTAAGGTGGTGATGAATTAGTCATGTAATTCAATCATGAAACTCTCTTTCTTGCTTTGCTGAAATGTTGTTCTCAACTGGGTGTTGATTTTTTTTTTTTAAATGGAATTGAGAGAAGAAACTGCTTGCAACCTCCATTGTTGGGAGGGAAGGAAAATTTTACTTCATTTATACTTGATTAACAATTGTCTATTGAATTTGTTATGTCTTGGGCTAATGGCATACTTGCTCGGAAAAAAAAGAAAAAAGAAAAAAGAAAAAAAGCATCTTTCAATTTGCCTCGAGCATACCTTTGCTTCTAAACCAATCTTTTGCTTCCAATCAACATATACATATGAACAAGATGGCTGGCGAAAAGCGATATTTCAACTTCGACGTTATAAGAGAGGAGACGGATATCTCATTTTAATGCTTTAATGTATGGGTAAGAAAAGGTGGCCGTGGTTGGGGGTCTCCTGCAAACTCTAGGGAATTGCAGGGGGCTATAATTTTAAAGATCAAGTCCGTTCATTTAAAATAAACGGTTTGAATTTAGTCACGTAAGTAATAAAATAATAAAGAAAATTAATGGGTTATTGCACTGCCTTCAAAGGTGGTCGGCTATGGTGGTCCACAACCATTGAAGGAGTGGCCAACCACCCACTCACCCTCAAGAGGTTGTTGGCCACCTAAAGGGCATGGTTGGAGTAAGCCGATCAACCCTTCACTCTCAAAGGATGTCCCGCCCCACCATAGCTTAGGGGGAAGAAGGGCAAGATGGGATGGTTGAGTTCCGAGGAGGGGGGAGTAACTAACCACCTCCTTAAGGGTGGCTGGGCTACCCAAACTATCGCTTTTGGGTGGTCAATCATCCTTTCAAAGAATAAAATGATAGTTAACTATTCCTATGAGGTTGAGTTGACAGCCTTTACTTGTTTCATTTTGTACTTTTAGTTTCTTTAAATATTTGTTACTCAATTCATGCTGTTTAATAAATTTTTAAAATTGTAAGCCCTTACAGTTCTTTAGAGTTGCAAGGATGTCAATCCAAAAAAAAAAGAAGATAAAAGAGCGAAAAATTATATAAATTTACACTTCCTTTTTTTTTTTTTTTTTTTTTTTTATTATTATTATTATTATTATTATTAAACTTGGGAGTAAGATCTACCGCACTCTACATACATGCACCTCACCGTCACCATCTTTGGCCTTCTTCGCTCCTCCCTACTGTGTCTGCCAGAGTGTATGCACTCCACTCTCTTCTCCAATGCGAGTGTGGTGCACTCGCCACCGTCTTTCTTGCACCTTTTTGGTTTACACACTTGATCTTCGGCTCTCTGCTCTCTCTATAGTTGGTTTGTAGTTTTTACCTATGAGATCTCCAGACTTGGTGGCAAAACTTTTGGGAGTGTTCCTTGGACACCAAGATAGTGTCTCTTGCCGGTGGCTTTGATCTGACCTTCATCAATGCCCCTCTCGTTGTTGTGGTTCTCATTCTAGTGTTCAGCTGCTTTGGTTGTTCTCTTGGTTGTGTTGTCTCTGGTTCGCTATCTCAAATTGCCTTTACTGGCGGTCAATTTTATTGGTGTTTGTACCAAGAATACATAGGATTGTATCATTCATTTGACATATTCTCTTTTAATTTATGTTTTTTGCACTAACCTAGTTGTATTGGAACATATTAGTGGGCTATCCATCTCCTTTTTATATGTTTTTATTTGTTGTAATCTCTCCACCTCTCCTTCCCTTGTTGTCACTAAGAGGAATTTTTTTTTTTCCTCCTTTAATTCAGATTTAATGGAAACTAATTATTCATGAACAATTACTCACAATATATATATATATATATATTCATGAACAATTGTTGGCAGTTAAAGACAGCTGAAGCTCCAACAAACATGTGAACTAAGGCTAAGGTGTACTGTAAAAGTAAACAAACTTTACCAACGGATGGATGGCATGTTCTTTAAGATTGATGATTTTTTTTTTAAATTTTTAAAATTTTAAAATTTTATTGTTATTTTTTAATTTTTTGTAATTTTTAAGATTGATGATTAGTTAAGGCAAATATGGACAAGCTGCATGTCAAACTGGTAGCAAGTACAATTATAATTACCTTGCATTAAAGAAAAAGAAAAAGACTAAAAGGGAAAAAAAAAAAAAACTTAATAATCTGTCTCATATTATTTCCAGGAGGACTGTTTTTACATTTTTGTTGCAACTCTAAAATATTCCAATTCTTTCTTCCTTTCTTTCTTTCTTTTTTTCCTGGAAAAATTATACTTCAATGTTATTAAATAAATATAAATATTAACATTTACAATGTCTACAAGCAAAACATCCTCATTAAGTGCAAAGTGCATGCTGAAAAAGTGTGGTTAAGGTATACATATGTTAAGGGCCTAACTATTGATTTAAAAGTCCTAGGACCGTTAGATATTGATTTGATTAAATTTTTTACTCTTAGCATCGTAACATTTTACCACGTTTTTGAATTACATGTTCACAACGGCTCACTCTATTGATACTGACTCGATGATGATAATAATTTCTTTTGTGACAATTTTACTAACATATGAGTATTTAATGACTTAACACTATGCCCATACAAAATAGTAAGACATTTTAATTTAGCTCATAAATTACCTCTTCCGTCACATAAAACCTATGCCATGATGTTTGTTTTGATACCAATTGTTAAGAGTCTGATTATTGTTTTCAAATTCTTAAAAAAACTATGGAACACTAATTTAATTAAACTCTTGATCCCTTTTTTTTTTTTTTTTTTTCAAACCTATGCCGTGATGTTTGTCTTGATCCTTAATTAGAAAAAACTCTTGATCCTTAGAATCCTAATAACAAATCTATTATTAGGATATGTGTGGTGTTAATACTTAATAGACAACACCAAAGGTGTGAAGAGTTTTTCTTTCTTTCTAAGAGTTATTAATGAGAGATTTCTGAGTTTCTTTTTAATTACAATATATATATATATATATTCGATAATTTTATGAATAGAATTGATGCGCGAAGTCCGAAAGGTGTGGAGCCAAAGTGATAAAAGGCATGACCGTGTCCATGTGGTGCACGGAACAATAATATCTTTTTTTAATCCGGTCTAATAACCAAAATTCAAAAATATAAAAACAGGAAATAAAAGGTTCAAATTGTAAAAATAAGAACATTAATAATTATAATTAATTGGTGATGCATATAATTTGGCAGATGTTTCTCTTTCTTCTCTCTCAGCATGGTGGGAATAACTCATTTATTGGGATTTTTTTTTTTTTTTTTTTAAGGCTAAATTGTTCTCTCTTGTTTTGAACATTTAGATTTCATTTAGCTAACGCGGCAAAATCTTAACAACAAATTGGAGGAAATGAGAGGCAACTCAAATGGAGGTGAGCCGTTCCCTTTTTTTTAAAAAAAACCCTTAAATCTTATATATGCAATAGACAATCTTATTGCACTGAATCTTCATCGTCTCTTTAGTTATTTCATTATGTAAAGTCATGGAGGTTGTACTTATAATACCCCATCAAAATTTTTGACACATTATGTAAACATATATATTCAATGGATTCAGCTCACATCGGGTTATTAAAGAAACTATAGTATATATATTTTTGAAGATATATAGTACTAATTCAAATGAGTGGCTTGATCACCCTTGTTCTAGTCTTTTCTTATATGTGATACATGTCGTAATTTAATTGGTTCTAACGTGATATTTAACAATTCTGGTAAACAAATTATATAGAAGTTAAGTGCGTAGACCTATTTAGTATTTTTGCATATGGCATAGAGCTCTTAGAACATTTTTATACACCACGAAAAATTTATTGCAAATCGTGTAATCACATAAAACTAATTTTACATTTTTTTTTCCCAATTGTTAGTCCCAATCAAGAGGCCTAGTCAAATAGAATAACTAGCTCGCTGGCTGCTATTAGACTTAGACCCAATCTCTCATGGGTCTTTCGGGAGACCTTACCAAGAAGAATTTCTTTCAAAATTCGCAGCACTCTTCTAGATCATTTGGAATTGTATAACTCCGTGTGTTTGACTTTGTTTTAAATTCATAAATTCCCAATAAAACAGGAGATGTTGTTAGCAACCAATTGTAGAGTTACATAATGACATGTTAATTTCCCTAATGAAATAATTAAGCAAAAGCAATATCCCTTCAAATTTAATTATTGTTGCAATGAAATTTAATTAGTAGTAGAGTTCTAATAAAGCTCTTGTTTTGAAGTAAAAAAATAAAAAATAAAAATAAAAAACTCAAGATTAATCATATGATGATGAAACCTTTTAGACCAATCATATGATGAGCCCCACCTAATGAATTGTGATGCACGGATATTAGTTGTAACTAATGCCAGAACATTATGATTTGCTTTTAGTATTAACATTTCCAAAAGAAAGAAAGAAAAAACATCCAACCCTCCAAAAGAAAATGATTTTGGGTTTGGTTTCTTAGCGTGTTTTGAATGATACTTTTTTGCTTTTTGTTTGAAAAAAGTATTATAATATGACGTTAACGTAAAAATCTTTTTTTTTTTTTTTTTTTTGGTGTTTTTAGGAAGAGTAATGCTATTTAGTAGATTGCTATATACGACTGACGACTGATTTTCACTGTCACGTTATTTCAGTTGTACGACAGTAATATAACGGTCTATTGAAAGTTAAGTGACGTTTAATGTCTACTAGGAGTATAAAAGGGGGGGCATATTGGAGATTTGGAAATATCTAATTTCATTAATAGGCTTCAGCAACCATAATCTGAGGAAATAATCATTTGAAAATCTGAGTGATTACATTAGCGTGACTGAACTAATTAATCCCCCATTCAATCTTCCAATATTACCCAAATAAAAAAAAAACCCAATAATCATTTTCTACTATTTAACTGAAGTTATCTAAAATTATTTATTTATTTTTTAAATTGTAAAATTGGGTGGGGTGGGGTGCGTGTAGCACACGCTCCTAGTTCCCAATCCAATAAGATTGAATTTTGAAACAGTTAGTGCCCATCTCAACAAGCTATTCTTGGGCAGTTGGCAAACTTGGCACAGAAAGCATACCTTATTCGTTGTTTATTAGGCTAATTTTCCTTTTTAAATTTTGATTAATAAATATATAAACTACAAATTAGTTGTTAGCAATCAATCTTGCTTGTACAACAACAATCACAAAGAGAGTGAAACTTTGTTTGATTAGCGAGAAGGGCTCTGGGAATCGGAAAAAGGTCAGTGTAATTCTCTTCTCCATGTTATTCAATTCGTTAATCTTGAGGTTTTCAGATTCAATTCCAGTGCTTTATTCGTCTGCTTTTTTGGGGTTCAGATTATTATTATTATTATTATTATTATTATTTTTCTTTCTCTTTTGATTATGGGTGTGGATTGTTGTTGTTGTGGTGCTGGGAAGTGGTGATATTGCATGTTGAGTCCAGTTCGATTGACCCTCTGTTTGGTTGCTGAAAAAACGGAGGAAAATAGAAGAAATTCTGTCTCTTTTTTTTTTTTAAAAAAAAAAAATATTGTTTGGTTGTTTTTATGTATGTTTGTAGAAAAAAAAATGTTAAACTGAAGCAGAAGTTGTATTAAGCTTAGTCCAGTGATATTTATATGTTTGATCGTGTTTTTTTTTTTTTCCTGATCAATGAAAATCTCGAGTTTTGACGTTCGATGGCTCTTGCAATTTTCTATCCAGCCAAACATAGCAGAAGTTTAAGTAGTGTCGTTTAATTTTTTGATCATTGATATCTGGTGTGAGTGAATGTATACGTCTGTTTGTTTTTCTGTTTTGTCTTCTATATGCTATTTTTGAATAATAACATTAAATTAAAGGAGCTCTATGTGTATTTATGCTTGATACTCGGTTTGGTTGTTGAGAAAATATGGGAAATGGAAAGAGATCAAAAGAATTATATATATATTTTAAAAAATTTACTGACAATGCAAATCAAAAATAGGAAAACTACGTGTTCTGTTTATAAAACTACATATATTTTGTAATTCCTTTTTTCTGTGTCTACTCTTTTCTATGAAATATTACAAACATTTGTATTTCATTTTTCAAGTAATTTTAAATTGAATAACCTTGGTTCTGCCTTGTTTCTTACATTCACCATATCATTGACGACAGGTGTTCTGTACTGGAATTTAGGGTGTAATATTATCAAGTATGAGATTCAAGAAAGGGAGTAAAGTGGAAGTATTAAGCAAAAAGGAGGTGCCTTCAGGCTCCTGGCGATGTGCTGAGATTATCTGTGGTAATGGCCACAACTACACTGTTAGATATGATGGGAATGAGGACGCCAACGGTGAGGCTGTTGCAAAGAGGGTATCAAGGAACTCCATTAGGCCTTGCCCTCCTCCACTAGAAATTTCAGAGAACTGGGTTCGTGGTGATGTTGTGGAGGTGTTTGACAACTTTTCTTGGAAAATGGCAACAGTTTCACAGGTTTTGGGGAAAAAGTACTTTTTAGTCAGGTTACTTGGGTCCTCTCTAGAATTCAAAATCTTCAAGCTTAACATCCGGGCAAGGCAGTCTTGGCATGATGACGAATGGGTTGTGGTTGGAAAGGTAATTTCACATGAGTATTATATTCTGCAATTTCTTCTTTAAAATGCCGAGTTCAATTTGTGCAAAACGTTTTGGTGTTTTTCAAGTATCTTCTTGTGTTTCATTTTCTTTCAATTGAATTTGTGTTTTCACACAGTTAGCACCTACTTATATTTACCAGAAGTAGATTAAATTTCTCATAGAGTGATGTGAAGTTGAACTAGATTTGTCATTTTGAATGTATGAAGTTGGCAAGTCATTTAAGGCTTTTAGAACTATACTTGTTACATTGTAGTTTCTGACTGCTATGCATGTTTTTTTTTTTCCTTACAAATGAATGCAGACAGAAAAGCGACTTTCTATATCTGTTTTATGAGTGACCTTTTTGTTTATTTTGCTTCTTCATGCAGGATTCTGGAAATTTGGAAGATGGAAGACATGATAGACATTCAACTCTTAAGTGCAACCTAAAATTAAGCTCCCAATTTCATAAGACAAACACAAGGATGAATCTACGTGTAGAAGATGACTGCTTTCCTGTTAAGAACAGAGTGAATTTCCAGGAGTCTCATGTTGTTTCATCTAAAACTTTGAAGAGAGGGTCACCCTGTTGCTATTCTCAAGTTGAAGTATATGCCGGAGCCAACCACAAATTTAGAGCCATAGAAAAAGAGGGTTTGTGTCATCGAGTGAAAGCTGCCAATTCGTCCACATTACCCAAAAAGGTAGATATTGTTGCTTTCCCGAGAGACATGCTGGGTGAAAAATACATAAATGCTTCCTCTGACAACAGAACAACTGGGATATCTGAAGTGGAAGCAGAAAGGAGGAAACCAACTGGCACTGTTGGGTGTTCATTTGCAAACTTAGAATCAAATGTTGCACCTGATAGTATTACATCCTCTGTTGGTAGTTGTAGCATCACTAGCAACAATTCCTATAAGATCCCTCATCATGTTTCTGCAGGTCATATTAAGGATGATGATGGTAATTCTAGTGGTGCCGAATCTTTTCATCTGTGGGGTTATGAGGAAGGAAATTCTCTCCTTCCTACAAAAGAGGAACTAGTAGCTGAAATACATAGGTTAGAGTTGCATGCCTACCGTTGCACTATAGAGGCATTACATGCATCAGGACCTTTAAGTTGGGAAAAGGAAGAGATGGTGACAAATCTTCGTCTTTCGCTCCATATATCAAACGATGAACATTTGATTGAGCTAAGAAACTTAGGCTCTACTCGTACCAGCATTCCTATTAGATGACAGGAAAATCTGTGAAATTTTTTATTTGAATTCATATTTCCCTAGATGTAGGATCAGATAAACATTTGTTTTAATGGCCTCACTACCTTGTAAGAAGCAAGATGAGTTATTTCCCATATCCTTTTTTTTTGGGTTCTACAACAGTGGTCTAGTTTGAAGTTTATGTACGACAAACTATACCAAGCAATTAATGTTTCTTATCTCATACTTGTGTATCAATTTTTCTCCTGTTTTCTTGTGGGCTTGTACTATATTATGCATGCCATTCTTCTGATGTTTAGTACCTTCTATGTCATGTTAAAATTACACCTTAGAGTTGCAAACAATTGGCAGATAATGAGAATATTATAATAGTACAATCCTGTTGCATCTTTTAAGGATTTGTATAGTAAGAGATATGTCAGGTCAGCTTTTCTGCTTTACTACGCGAATTAACTGCTGGCTTTTGAACTTTTATAATATTAGGATTCCATGTTATCACTAAAGGCATTTGAGCGTTATGCTTAAGACTTTCCTGTCATTTTATCTTTCCTCTTTCTTCCATATAATGGAGCTAGTAAGATTAGTTTATCTAGGGATTCCTGGATTAGTTAGAAAGCTATTTCACGCTTTCTACTTTTATATGCATACTTTGGGGGATTTGTCACTTGAACTCAGTTTTCTCTATTCCGTTGGGACTTGGCAGTGTAGGCAATTACATTTGAGGACATTATTGATGCTTCCCTTGCATTTTCCAGGGCTGAAGAAGTAAGGCCTGTGCACCTCACCCCAAAATTTCTAAAGACGGTGTTGGGTTTGCCGCCTTTCTTTTGGTCTAGACAATGGAATCTTTTAGTACACTGTACATCTGATGATGAGCCACTGATTCATTATTTGCTGTGGTTTCTACATTCTTCCATTTCAGGCCACCTGTGAGCCTCAGATATCTGTGTTGCTGAAGGATGTAAGACCAGAATATCTTGTGGCTGCCACGGATGACCTGATATGTGGATGCTTGAAAGGTTTTATTTCAAACCTTAGCTTCAGCTCATGTACATATGAAACTTTTTTTCCTGCTGATGTGTGCTTTATTCACCATATGTTCGGAATGGTTATATATATATATATAACCTTGGTAGTTCTCTTAATACTTGAATCTGAAAAGATTTGAAAATTTTGAAGCCTGGTATGAGAGTCCTGCAGAACTTTGAATCCACACTTTTTTAGTCGTACCATGTACTCAAGGTTCCATAACCTTCCACCTTAAGTTTGAGGGGGAATGTTAGAATATATTGTGTGAGATTTGATATTATAAGAATCTATTTGTATTGATTGTAATTGATAAAATCAAATAAAAAACATTCAATAATGAATTGATTTTATCAATCATATCTTTTTGTATTCTTTCCACATCCCTATAAATAGGAATCATATGTATTGTAAATACTATAATATTTGGATTGAAGCTTTATACTATAAGACTTATTTGATATTATCAATTGTTCGATTTTTTTTTTTTTTTTTTAATAATAAATCATGAATTTTTCTAGGACAATAACTAGCTTGGCAAACAAAAGCTAAGAGAAAAAATTAGCACAGGTATTACTGACATAAAATCTACGATTGGATTCAAAAAAGTGTAGGTTTCGGGCAATTTGGTGAAGAAAAATTATTTAGTATTAAGCATGCTAAAGATATTAAGCATAAAAAACGTCAAGCAATAAGAGCATAATGTAGCCCTTTGGACTTTATCTGTGGACGTAGGTCATAGAGCGAATCACGTAAAATCTTTATGTCTCTTTTATTTAAATTCCATTATTTATTTATTTTTCATATCATATCACACACAATTTTTTTTTTCTTTCTTCTGTCTTTTTTTTCCTTCTCGAAAAAAAAAAAAAAAATTGGGGTGAGACTCATCAATGTTGTTGCATCTCCATCAACGCCGTTGCACTGCACCAGCACATATCTGCACCGATCTTTAGGGGTGTCAAAATTACCGAGAAATCGGAACCGGAACCGGGAAACCGGGGACCCAGTTCTGGTTCTGGTTGGAAAAAACCAAAAACCGGGTACCCCGATTCCGGTACCCAATTTTTGGTACCCGGTTATTTCCGAGTTAACGGGAACTGGGGTAACTCTTATATATATATATATATATATAAGAGTTACCCCGGTAATATTAAAAAAATTTAGGAACTATTTATATATTTATATTTATGAACTATTTTTATTGTAAGGGGTATTTCTTTTGGTTGGTAGATTATTTAAATACTTGTTTTATTTTTTCTTTTTGGGTTTTGAATTGTTCTAGTAAGGGTATTTCTTGTGCATGTTGATTTGTTTAAATACTTGTTTTTACTGTTTTAATGGTTTCTTTATGTAACTAATTTAAAATGATTTTTAAGGCATTTTAAAAAATTGAATTTTTATTTCTAAGGCCCATATAGGCAAAAACATTGATTTTTTAAAGGATTTTTAGGCTTTTTTTTATTATTTATTATTATTTTATTTTATTTTATTTGGAACAACCGAACAATCACAACAAAGCCTAGTTAATTTGGACAAAAATGCTAATAAATTTTTTTAAAAAATGGGCCAACTATATGAAAGAATGGGCTTATTTTAGGCCCAATACCTAAAATAAGCCAAAAAAACAATTTTCTTAGAAACCCGGTTACCGGACCGGGTACAAACCGGAACCGGCCGGTAACCAGGACCCGGTTCCGATTGCCTAAAACTAAGAACCGGGGTACTCCGGTTTCGGTCCCTGGTTTCACCCAAAAATTGAGAAACTGGACTGAGTTGACACCCCTACCGATCTCTGCCTCTATGTGACGCCGTTGTTCCCTCCAGTTTTCAACGACAACAGTCCATCGTCCATAACGCGCCGCTCATTAGCATTGTTTGCAACCCATGCCTTGCCGTCTTGCATCTGCCGGAATCACCAAGCCTCCTCACCATCGCCGTAGCCGCACCGCTCCTTCTTGGCATCCCAGCATCGCTCCACCCAGAACATGCCGCAACGCTAATCTTTACCACAACCAAGCAGCCACCGTCTCTCCGACTCAGTCCAGCGCCATCACGCCGTTAACCATAGGTCCACCACGACGACGCCGTAATGGATTTCATCTCACGCCAGATCATGTTTCAGGAGGTTTGTTTTGTGGAGAAGAAGTGTGTTTGGTTACGGGGTTTGTTTTAATCCCTATTTGCTATTTCAGTGCACAAATATTCGTGTTCTTTAGAAATATGTTATCCTGATTTAGGTTTTTAAACCTAGATGTGTTTGGTTACGGGATTAAAGTAATTCTTATCACAGTTTAATGTAATCTGCGACTAGGATATTCTTTTTTTAAAAAATAATAATAAAAAAGTGAAATCGAGAAAAAAAAAAAAAAAAAAAAGAATCTAAAAAAGAAATGAAAAGAAAATAAAAATCAAAATAAAAAGAGGCCAAGTTGCCCATCCTTCGGCCCATAGTTGGCCTATTTCTGCTCGGTCTTTGTGGTATTTGTCTAAAACTCAGGTCATTTCAGCCTACAGTTGGCTTTCACTTCAGTCCAAAATTGGCTTTCATTTTTGGCCTATAGTTGGCCCATTTCTCTTCGGCCTTGTGGTATTGTTTAAAATCTAGGCCCATTTCAGCCCACAGTTGGCTTTTCATTTTGGCCCATAGTTGGCCTAATTTTATTGAAGGCGCATCTCATATCATCGTCGCCAACCGCCTCCAGCCAATGCAGTCAAAGAAAATCAAACTCAAGGTTTCAACATCTTCCACCTTGAGTTTGAGGGGGAATGTTAGAATATATTGTGTAAGATTTGATATTATGAGAATATATTTGTATTGATTGTAATTGATAGAATTAAATTAGAAACATTCAATACTGATTTGATTTTATCAATTATATCTTTTTGAATTCTCTCCACATCCCTATAAATAGGGGATCGTTTGTATTGTAAAATTATTCATTGAATAAAAACAAAATGTAGCTCTTAGAGCTTTATTTGTAGATGTAAGTCATAGACCAAACCACGTAAATATCTTGTCTATTTTATTATTTCCGCATTTAATATTCATAATATTATGAATTTCTTCACTTTATGACTTGGGGCAAATTATGCATTACATACACTGAATTGTCAATAAGGACACAGTTATGAAGCTTGGAACCTCAAATCAAATAGTTTATTGCCCTTAAAGTTATGAAGAAGTAATTAAGTTACAAACTTTGCAAGGAGATATCTCATATGTTTGAAAGGCCAATGCATGTTGGAGAGGAACTTGATCATTTTTAAGTTACTTGCACGTTTGGGGGATTTAATCAAGACTTCAATTGTGGTTATTGTAGTTTGCATGAAAAGGTTAGAGTGTAGGGTGCATATTGTCGACTGCAACGATTGTTTTCAATGTGGAAGAGTACACAGCAGGTATAAATGACCTCAGAACTCAACACCTAGCATACACATGATGAACTTTCTTTCAAATTTGGGATATTAATGTTGTGAGGGCCACATCTAAAAAACGTTTTGTTTCTTCTTCTTGTTACTCAAGTTTAATGTGTCCTCACCAATTGACCAACAGCGGTTGACTACCCAACACAGCGACACCTGTTGCTATTGGTTTAGGTATTGAAAACAATACGGGTAATGCTACGTATTATAGTTCATTCTACTGGAATAATGTAGCATTGTTTATTGGTCTTTTTTTTTTTTTTAACAAGAGCAAATTTAAGGGTTGATCGACATTGTCTAATAAATCAAAGAAAGGATGAGAGTGTAGTATGTAGCATTATTCAAACCATATACGGTTGACTCAAGGGCATTGTCCCCAGCCTTTCCCCACCATAGGTGTGTACAATTTATTTCCTTTATCTTTTCCTCTATCCTATTTTAGAATAATGTTAAAGGCCATCTTTTTATTTTCTTAAATTTAATGTGGTTTCTAAAACCATCATTGAATCAAAATTCAACAGATTCAATAGTAATTTTAAACGCAACATCAATTTTAAGCGGATAAAAAGATGATCCCACCATTTCTCCCCCTTCTTAATATTACAACCTAAGACTAAAGACTTGCATTTATTTGAATGCATTCTCTAGAATTCCCCTTTTCTTGTTACCAAAAAAAAAAAAAAAAAAAAAAATCTTCCTCTTCCTTATGAAGATCAGCACTTGGGCCTTGGTAGCAGACCATGGTTTGTAGGCATAATCAGCCCAATTAGCAAAATGCTAATGTACTTGTAAGTTCCACAATGTAGCTATCCGAAACAAAGGCATTAAGGCTATATTTTTGACTTGGAGTTTGGAGAAAAACTCTCTGAATTTCAAGGCCCAATGATTATGTAATGTTTACGACAGTAATTTTGGTATTTCAGAATTTGCACGAGAAAAGTTCAGACTTTTCCATGCCCATTGAAATGATCACTGTTTTCATAATAAAGTTTGGTTTTCATCTGGTTGGCACCATCTTGCTCGCATCACATTTTCTGTTCAAAGGTCAAGGGATTAACCAAATCAGTATTTAATAGTTTTGAAATTTTTGGATCAATAGTTAGGCTTGTAATAATTGATATCAAAGCAAACACCGTGTCACAAGTTCGAGTCATAGATGAGGCTACTTATAGATTGGATTAAAATTTCTTGATGTTATGTATGAATATTGTATTAAGTCGTTGGATATTGAATACTGATGGATAAGTAGAGCTACCAAAAAAGCAATGGTTACTATTGGATTAATGTTGATGTAGAAATATTAATGGAATATAATATGAAAAAAGAGAGAACGGCTAATGAAATTGTTAGGCTATATCTTGAATATATTGAAGTATATTGAATTAGGATCCTCTCCATTTTAAATGAACTGAATAATATCCAGTTAGTTATAGTGGATGAGTATTTTTGTCCCCTCAAAAAGTGAAAAGACAAAAATATCTATCCACTATAACTAATTGATTATTACCAATTTCATTTGAAATGGAGAGAATCTTGTTCCTTATATAAAGGCTAAGCACGATGAACAAGAAATTGTAGACTAAATAAGGGAAAAAATCTACAAGGAAAATAATGAAAACATATTATTGAAAATATTCTAACATCCCCATTCAAATTAAAGGTGTAAGCTTGAGTTTGAAAAAAAAAAAAAAGTGATATATATATACACACACACATCAAAAGCTGACTGTGAGCTTGTTGTTCAGTACTATTGATGAAGCAGATCAGTGGTTATGATACCATGTAAAAATATATAATGGGATGTAATATGGAAGAGAAAAGAGAGCAGAAATGAAAAGAGAAATTAGGTGGTTCGACTACCTCCAAGCAACCGATTTGAGGGTAATTGAACTACCCCTTTCCTAAGGGATGGTTTAGGGGTAGTTGAACTATCCTCAAGTGGCTTAGGGGTGATTTAGCCAAGCCAACCCCCTAGCAATCGGTCTAGTGATGGCTAAAATGCTCAATTCCCCAAGGGGTGGTTTGGCTACCGGCAAGAAATGGTTCGGGGGTGGTCGAACCATCCCTAACAAAAGGGGGTGGTTCAGCCACCCAAGCAGCCAGTCTAGGGGTGGTTGAACTACCCCCTTTCCCAAGGAGTAGTTTGGCCAACTACAAGGAGTGGTTCAAGTGTAACAGAACAACTTCCAAGTAACTTGAGGGTGGTTCGACCATCCTCCGAGTAGCCGGTTGTAGGGTAACTGAACTACCAATTTTCTCGAGGAATGGTTCGGCTACCAACAATTGCCCCATTAACACCGCCTCTTTTTTTATTCACCCTTGTTTTATTTATTGTCCTAATCTAGACCATTCCTTTCAAATAAACAATAAAAAAAAGAATGCATTATGCTGCCATGCAATATCTTGGTATTGTATGGGATCCACTGGATGCCTTATCTATTTGAGGTTGATTGAATTCCCCTCTTTTTTTTATAAGGCCTTGAGACGAAAAGTGGGTTTGATGGATAGAAAGGCTACAAATGAGTCCTGCATTTATGTGGCTCCACCAAATCCTCTGCCATTGTCTCATTTGCTTCCTTCATGATTGGAACTCCCATGTGATGATGCTCCTTTCCAAGAGAGTGAGAGAGAAATAGTCCAAAATCATGCCTCGATTTTCCCAATATTTTAAGCATATCTCCTATGCACAATAGTAACCCTCCACCAAACTAGCCATGAAATGAAACACTTCCAATTCCCTTCCCTTCCCTTTCACCAACAGAATGTTTATCAATTATCATCCTATAACTTTTAACATTATTAGCTCAACACCTTATGCAGCAACTATTGAGATAATTGGTTCATTCTTGGAAAGGAATTATAGTAATTGCATTTTTGCCGAACCACGTAAATTCTCTGAATAAGAGTGTATCTTAGAATATGCTTTAAGCATCATATACGCCTGCACAAAATGTATGAGAAGGACTCCATTATAATTAGAGCATGAATTCACCCTCATCATAGCCTTTAATGTAAAAAACTAATATAAGTACATCTAGCCAAACTGCCCAATACAAATTCAAAATCATTCTCCCTTAGTAATCTCCAAGTAATCATTCATGTGGCAGTGAGATATGGATGATGTAGACTAATATTTAATAAACAATTGCCATGCTCATTGTGCATAATTCGGGCTATCATGCCAAGAGAGAGAGAGAGAGAGCTTCCGGCCCTTTGTTCTATGGGAGACCGACAAGGTCGCATTAATCAAGGGCAGACATTAGCCAGCTCAATTTGCTTTGGCACGAGTGCGAAATCGGGAGACATTCGGGATTAATTTAAGGTGGTTTTTTTAATTAGGGATGATTTTTCTAGTTATTTTTTTTAACATGGAGATGAGTAATATGGGAAGGAGACAGTGCCTATTATGTTGATGCGGAAACATGCTTAAGACAAAGAACAAAAACGAGCAGAAGCTCCAATAGAAACAAAAAACAATTAAGACTAAGATTATGACATTAAATAATTAAGAAAAATGTGGTTGTGATGTGAAGAATTATGAGTACGTGAAACAATTCTTTATGTTTTTTTTTTATTTTTTTATTGTTATTATTTTTATATGTAATTGGGGTATCCTAAGGGGATGCTGGCAGCTGGCTCTGCAGTGCTGGTACTTGCCCTTAGGAAATGCCAAAATCACTCAAATAATGGGATTAAGATCCCATGCAATATCTTCTTTGTGGGCCTCTATTAATTTTAAATGGACCGTTTAGATTGTGACAACGTAGCAAGAATGAGTGTTTTCTTTTCATTTCAAATGAGTATACCGTTAGATGCATAAATTTTAAATCTTAATTATAAAATGAATATTCTCGGTGATTCTTGTCCGTATTTTAAGAGTAGCCGAACCATTTCACGGCCTTGTTGCATAGATAATAAGTGTAATAATTATAATGTCATTGTCCTTGTAGCGCAATGTTCGAGATTAACAAGATGATAAGGAAGAATAAACAGGTTATGGTCACCATTAATACCCACACGGTGTGTCTGCAAAAGAGAAAGGGAGAGAAAGGCCATGGAGATGCCGAAAGAGGGGGTTTAGGAATTGAAAATTAGGGTGATATGGTAATTATAGAAGGGATCACATGCTTGATGGCATGCCATTGATTCCTTTAACAAAAGCAAAGAAACACAGAAGTAGAAGAGAAGAGAGATGTATCCAAACCCACATGCTTCATGGGGACCATCAAAAACCCTAAAAAAAAATTAGGGCATGAGAAGATCCCAAAAACTAATACAAAATGAAATGTTGTTTCAATCAAATCTTACTTGGTTACTAAATTACAAGTAAAAATTCCTAAACCCCATAAAGGAGAAGGTATATATATATATATTAAAAAAAAAGGTGCATTTGCATGCTGGAGTGCAGCACCTTTGCTTTTAAACAACATTTCATGCCTTGGGCACAGCATCTGTCTTTGCTTTTGTTCTTGTAGTAACACAAAGCTCACTAATTTGGGTGCCCCTTGTTTTATTTTAATTATGGGGCACCTTACCCAATACTGGAGGGATGGAAACTTCTCTCTACAATTTTTTTTTATATTTTATTTTTCTTCTCTTTTGGAGCAATGTTTGGAACACAATTGATTTGGCGAAGAGTAATGCAAAAAATTACATTTTTATAGTCCTAACGAATCGTTAGATCGGTCCTTATTAAAAAAAAATAGATGAGATTGCCATGTCAAATTAATGAGACTCAACAATCGGATATAAATTAACTACAAACTGATTTGTACTTAATTCATATAAATTAAACCAGTCTAATAAATTATTAAGTGTTCATAAAGTGAGTAAAAAGTACATCATTTCTTAGTACTGCTATTAAAAAATTATATATTTCTCACAAGTTAAAGGACATTTGACAATTTATTAGATTGACTTGTTCTGTCCCTAAACAATCATTCACGTACTGTAGGTTTTTTTTTTTTTTTTTTGACATGTCCATGCAAGGGAAGGGGAAGAAAAATTCAAACTAGTGACCACCGCTTCATATGGCATGATCTACAGCTGATTGAGCTATCCCTTGAAGACATTCACTTACTATAGTTAATACTGCTTCAAAAGAAAAGATATCATTAACAAAATCAAACCATTTCTCTCTCTCCTTTTGATACTTTCTAGTTGATATATATATATATATATATATATATATATATATATATATATTCTTCCCTCCTCTTCATTTTCAAACCATAACATATTATCACCATTTTGTTTTGCTTCCTTACATTTTTTATATAGTTTTTCCTTTAGACCTCTACCTACTTTCACATCCTATAACCATTTAAAAGGTTTTATGACAAGTTAATAAAAAATAAATAAACTGAGAAAGTAGCCACACCTTTTTTAAAAAGTGACATCCAATTACAATAGATTCATCTAATTAAAGAAATAAAATATGATAGGACAATATCCTATTTGGTAGGCTTCTTAATTAATTAATTACCTAAGCTATAGATTGGTTAAGTGCTTATATATATATATATAATGGTAATTCATTTGATGTTTGTCAAAGTAATAATACAATTTTAATACAATATGTTATAATTTATACCTTGTGAGTAGCGAGGAATAATTGTTTTAAGAGAAGAGAAAAATGCAAAATTAATGGATGAGATAATTGAAGGGTGAGCACATCAATGAAATGCGAAGCAGCTTAGAAGCCCCACAATTTGTATGGGGTTTCGCAACGTGAACTGGTGAGCATTAATTAAGCAGAGTAATTAATTAATTAATTAATTATGAGAAACATGAGCCCATGAAACAAGCAAAGTTTAATGTGCACGTCTTTGCGTTGGTAAGTGGAGTATAATGTAAATCTCCATGCAACCAGCGGCCTTCCTTCCATGTCCAATTCACCTTCCTCGTCCTACAACTGCATAGGCACTAACGTCCATTTCAAACATATAAAAAACCACTTTTTTGTGTATTGGGAAAACAGTGAGCAATTTTATTTTCTTTGCTGTCTTTGTTTGTTACAACAGTTGGCACGTATGTGAGAAATGGTTATTGCTTCTTTAACAAAATACCAAATGTCGACAACACGGTTGAGAAGTGTTCATGATAATAATGACAAAATCTCTAACCCACCTAAGGTGTGGGACTTTCAGCTCCGGTAGAACCCTCAAGTGAGTTTGAGTTTTCACGTGAAGGGAGTGTTAAAGTATTAATTAAATGATTAAATTTATATTTTCTTATTGATTTAAGTTTTTACGCAAAGTGGTGATTTAACACAATCCATACAGGGTTGGTACTTTCAATTCGTACAGCTCTCGAGACCAACACCTCTCAGCTTCCGAGGCTAATCTCCTAAAATTTCTCAAAACATGGATGTCTTGATGCAACAAAACCACGAGATCAAGTTGCGTCTCTAACCTGACCAACAACATCATGAGTGGTAATAACAAAACGATTGCATGTCCACGCCTGATGAGGACGAGATCATTGAGGAAGACTGAAAAAGTGCTGCCATTCGTCGGCGTGGTGAAGATCGACCATCGATGTGGTGACCCAAACCTTGCCCCTTTATAACAAAGGCCAAATCATCACAGTAACATTACCTTACATAACATCTCATAAGCATAAGCGAAAACATCTATATAATGAATATCACATAACACAAAGCTGATAATAGACAACTATATTTTTAAGCATTACAATGTGCATTTACATAACTAAAAACATTTGTTATACAAAAGTGTCGCATATGGCACAAAGCCCAAAATACATCATAAATGTTTGTATATATACATAACTAAAATGGTGTACAGCAAAAGATAGACTAAAGTATTAGTCTAACTCAAAACGGATCCAGCATCCCTTGACTTCAATCATAGCTAGTAAATTACATTGCATAATATATTGATAAAACATTATGCCATGTATGCTTTCAATTATTTCATTCATTCCCATTTCTATTCTTTACACTAACAAATATGACTTTTTCCCTGTTCGTCCAACCCTTTTGCTGAACGGATGATACTTTCTCACATCTGGGACTTTCTTCCTGCTCGTTGTTCTTTCATGGTTTATTACTCTTAATCAATCACCCCTTTACTCACACTTCATAGCTATGTACAAGTTCGTGATGCATGCATATAAAACTATATTTCCTTTACTTTCATGCTCATCCAACAATCAACATTATTTCTTCAAAATAATTCATAAAGCATACCTTAACACAAGTGAATCATCGAAAGTACTCATGAAACATCTATCATCATCAAACAACCGACTTGAATATTCATATATACTTTGAAAACAATTCAAAATATGTTCTTTTACTCGGTAAGTACAGTATTTACATATCATTGACAAAGCTTGTAAAGCAAACCTTTATTGCTCAATTTCCCCCGAGTACTATATCCATGAAAGTCTAAGGACATTTAGGATAATCATAATCATAAGTTCAATTAACCCATACTATTACAATTATAGGGTTTTACAACAAAAACCCCCAACTTACATAACTTTAGAGAAATTAGGGTTTTGCTCTTACCTTAATCAAAGGGTGAGATCGAAGTTTCGCACTACAAAACTCCTACATGTAGCTTGGGTAAAGCTTAGGACCCTCTAATACACAATAATCCTAAATAAATTCCCAAATTAAGCACACACTTTAATATTTAGCTTAACTTAAATAAAAATTAGAGTTTACGAATTTACCTCAAACTAATCGATGAAATTGAAGTCCCATTACCGAGAATCAAATCCCAACAAAACCCCTCAAACCTAGGAGAGCTAGGGTTTGTCAGTGCATTTACAAGCCAAGCTTGACCAAATGACCCAAAAGATGAAGGGAAAGCAGTCCCTTACTCTAGACTATCAACCTCCTTTTCACAGCCAAAGTGATAGAACTTTTGTATATAATTATGACATATGACTTATGACTTAGTACTATGGAATAAGTTAAGACTAGTCTCATTTTATTTTACATAACGTGTTAGAGCACAAAAATAAAATGATTTTGTGTATCTATATATATACCTTTTTTTTACGCACGTTAAAAAAAAAAAAAAAAAAAAAAAAACCCTTGATTCCATCACTACATGCTACCTACCATCTTCACTAAGAATGACACCATAATTAATTCATTTGTTGAATAAATTTTCTTCTATGCGATGAACTTGGTGGTTGGTTCAGTATTGCGCTCTATCTATTCACATCTTCATCTTAATTAATCATTTTTTTTACCAGATAACCATCGCAATAAAATAATACAATAAAGGGGTGGGAATTCCAACAAACAGCCTAAAAAACATTCATTATAGTGCATAAAAAATGAAAAATGAATCCAAACAGATCCGATCCCATAAAGCGTAAAACGCATCCAACTAAGTACAATTTTTTGGAACCAAGCCTATCTACCAATATCCAATCAATTAAGATTCATGAAAGCTTAATATTACAAAACTTTGTGTAGAAATTGTGCAAAATATACATTAATTAATACATACATATAAGGGCAGCTACCTAGTTGTTAGCCATTTACTAAATCCTAGAACTAAAATAGAGCAAAGAGTAAAACACTCTGGTGAAGACCATGGTGGCCATTTGGTAAAAAAAAAAAAAAAAAAATTCATGGACATGGAGGTCAGTAGAGCAAGGTGAATGGAAGGGAATAGAAGGATATTTCTTGAAACATATCTCTTAGTTCCTATAATTTGCAAGGCAAGGCAAGGATGGGCATTTTGGTCACTATAGAGATAGTAACATATTTAGGAGCGTTGATCTTTTTGGGGACCAGAGGATGGGAAAGAGATTGGAAAAGGACGGGTGCACCGTATTGTGGGTAGAGCAGCATCAGGACCGTCGGCGCATGCTGATAGCTTGGGGACAACCTAAAGGAAAACCTTTGCAATATGATTGCCAGCGCTAGTTTCGCCTGCAAAATGGCCAGATTTTGTCCGATGCACGTGCGGACCCCAAGGCCAAAGGGAATGAACGCCATCGGATGCTTCGAAGCGCGGGCCCCTCCCTCGGAGAATCGAGCAGGGTTGAATTCATTTGCATCGTTGCCCCACAAGGCTTGATCATGATGGACGGCCAAGATTGGAATCAAAATCTCCGTCCCACGCGGGATCCTGTATCCCCCCAGCTCCACATCAACTTTGGCCCGTCTGATCGTGGCGATCGTCGGAGGGTACAATCGGAGGGACTCGTTCAAGATCATGGTCAGCTGCACATTAGAACCGTATAGCCCACAAAGTCAAAAGACCAATTTACCCCTCCAGATTGAATTTAAAAAAAAAAAAAAAAAAAAAACATATTTCACAACATGACAAAACTGCCACTAAATGTTCCCACCAAAACAAGTAACAATAAAGCGAAAGGTGGCAGTTTGGCTTTTCTCAGGAAACAAACATGTGCTAAGAGACAAAAGCATGATTCTTTGTCCTCGCTAATAAATATATAAGCATACCGTCTTAAGCTTGACCACATCATCTTTGCTGGGGGTATCACGTGCTCCACACACCCTCAGAACCTCCTCACGTGCCTTAACCTGCCAGTGTGGGTGCATAGCTAGAAGAACCGTCGTCCACGTCAGCAAATTGGATGTGGTCTGTTTGCCG